>NC_052161.1:120745573-121045573 GCF_902713615.1 Scyliorhinus canicula | reverse complement strand
TGGGCATCCATGGAGGGGGGGTAAGGGGAGGCCGTTGTGGGGGGCAACCACGCACGGCTCCACCATGCCAAGCCCTAGATCGTGTGTACCCATTCTGGGGGCAACCCTAGCCCCTGCCTGTCTGCCCCACCGGCCACCCATATTCCCCACCGACTGTCGAGGCCTCTGGTCGTGCAACTGATGGCTATTACTAATAGGGAATTAGCAATCGTGGCTAAGTGAGCACTTCACACATCCCAAGTGGATTCCTGTGGGTGGGAGGGCCATGCGGAGTGTGGGCGGCATTGCCTGATACCCGGACACCATGCCTGAATACTGCGGGAGGCAACACCACAGACCAGCAGGCAACTTCCGAACACCCAGGGGATGGGACACAGCCCGAGGACATGTCCATGACCGGAGGGTGGGTGATTATAACGGGTAGGGGACCAGCGCCCGGTCCAGATGAGGTTATGTGCAGGTGTATGGATCTGGTGAGGGGGGCCCGCTGCAGTCGGGGGGGGGGGGGGGGGGGCACGTAGGCAGGGAGTGCCAGGTGTGGGGGAGAGGTGGAGTTCAATGGGGGAATGCAGTATCCTGGGATGGGAGTCACGGCTGTTTGTCAGTCTATCACCCTCTCCCAATTCCTTCGAGATATTGAATGTTATGGATGGTACTTTGGAGCCTGCAGAACAGGCCGTAGTGGTGCTGTTGGTAGGCTGGGCAGCAAGATGTCGGAGGCGGTGGCAACAGCAATGTCTGCAGATGCTCGAGATGGCGACCCACGTGCAGGGACCCGCCCCACACCCTGAGGATTCAGCCACCCAACAGGCCAGGGAGGGACCCAGAGCACGAGGCCCACAACGGCCTCAGGTGAACAGGTGTCGCTGGTTCTTTGAACAAATGGCAGACAGTGCGTGCCACAGGAAGCACCCCCTCAATAAGGAGACGGTGCGGCACCTATGTCATGTCCCCGCGGACTCCACAACATGGAGGAGGAGGAAATCCGCTCCTGGTGGTTGTCAAGGTCAATGCAGCCCTGAACCTTAACGCCTCGGGATCATTCCAGGGCTCAAGCGAGGCCCTATGTCGCATCTCACATGTCACAGCCCACGAGTGCATCCCATAGGTCATGGATGCCCTGTTTTCCCAGACGGAAACCTATATAACCTTTGACATGGATCAAGGCCAACCGGAATCCCAAGCAGCAGGTTTCTCTGCCATCGCTGGAATGCCCCAGGTCCAGGGGCTGATAGACTGCAAGGATGTCGCCTTGCGCTCACCATGCCATCTGGTAGTACCCGACGTTAACAGGAAGGGGTTCCACTCCCTGAACATACAGTTCGTGTGTGATCACCACATGAAGATCATGCATGTGTGTGCACGCTTCCCAGGGAGTGTGCACGACAGCTACATGCTGGAGCGATCAGATATCCCCAGCCTCTTCGAGGACCACCCCAGGATGGGTGGCTGGCTCTTGGGGGGGATAAGAGGTACCCGCTGAGGACTTGGCTAATGACGCCAGTATGGAGGCCAGAGACCAATACAGTGAGGCCATGTGGCCATCTGGGCTGTCGCTGAGCGGTGCTTCGGACTGCTCAGAATGTGGTTCTAATGCCTCGGCCACTCCGATGGCGGACTGCAGTACACCGCCTTGGAGGGTCGCCCACTTTGTGCTGGTCTGCTGTGTCCTCCACAACTTGGCACAGCAGTGGGGTGACGTGCTGGGGGTTAGGATGAGGAGGAGGCGCCTGACCACCAGGGGCTGGAGGACGAACCAGGGGATGAACCGGGGGACCAGCCTGAAACTGCAAGACAGGCGGCTGCGACGAGGGTCCAGGAA
The DNA here is from genome assembly GCF_902713615.1 of Scyliorhinus canicula. NCBI lineage: Eukaryota > Metazoa > Chordata > Chondrichthyes > Carcharhiniformes > Scyliorhinidae > Scyliorhinus > Scyliorhinus canicula. The sequence goes on along the minus strand of NC_052161.1, from coordinate 121,043,751 downwards.
AGCCTGAGGGCCAGCATGAGGGAGTATGTGGGAGTCCCTCAAACTCGTACACTTTAGTTAGGACGTGGTCTGGTCAGTCATTGCTACATTACCCACCACCACCCACCCCATTTTCCACCTTCCCAGGGTATGTGTAACATCACTCCAGGGTGATGGGATTGTGTCGGCACTGTCATCGGGTCACTTTCGAGTGCGGGGAGAGTGGGGGTGAAGGTAACCCGCAGAAAGCTGAGCCCAATCTATGCCATAGTCTGACCCCTGTCTGCCTGCCGAGTGCTCGCTCACACCCATCACCTGCATGCAGTGCCTGGGCGGGGGGGGGGGGGGGGGCGGGATGCCTGGAGAGATGGGCCAAGGGTTCGGAGGTCGGCCTGCATTGCAGAAGAAATTGGCGAAGGCTTCATTATGCTTGTAGTCAAGGGTTTTTAATGTGTCATAGGTATCCAACAATGCCCCACTCTCCTGATGATGCTGCCCAACCCCCTTCCCCCACTCTCCCCCCCCCCCCCCCCCCCCCCACCCCAGCCCCACCACCACCTAGCTTCTCCCCAGCCCTCACTCCCCGGTGCCCTCAGTGATCCTCAACATGGTTAATCTTTCTTGTTACCTCTAGGTGTCCCCAGGATGCACATTGGAGGTGGAGGCAGCCAGCTGCTTACCATGTCCGTGGCCTTCAGTGCCCCTGGTGGGCGTCCTGTGGGCTCTGGGACATGCCCCACTCTCACTTGTGCCGCCCTGTCCTGTGTGCTGACTTTGATAGGCAGCATCAGAGGGGTGGAACTCGGGGGAGCTGGTGGCCACTGTCCCCACTCTATAGGACAGGTCCAGGTTGGTACCCAGCACCCTCTCCTCCTGCTTGGTGCTCATTGGGCCCTGGGGTTCACCTTGGGATGGAGGGGCAGCGGGTTCGAACCCCGGCTGCCCCTGCATCATCTGGCTCCGCCAGCCCTTGCGGCTCCCCATGGTCTGCACCATGGTGTTGATGCCCGTGGCCACGCTCCTCAATGACTGGGTCAAGCTCCGCAGCACTTCTACCATTCCCATCTGAGAGTGTGCCATGTCCCACAGCTCGTCATCATGTTCAGCCTGGTACTGGGTCAAATCCCCAGTGAGTCGGACAGTTTACCGAGGCCCTCAGCCACGGCCGTCACCGACTGCCCAACGCCTTGGACACCTTCACTCCTGCTGCCAGCATTGCGTATCAGGCTCACCACTGCGGTCACCACCAGAGCAGTGTTTCCCTCAGTGCCACGCATTGCCAGTGACATCTCCTGCGCCCGTAGCCTCTGGGGCTCCTCCAATCGGCTATGGGCCTGTTGGAGTGTCGCTGACATCTCCCTCGGAATGTCTTTTCCGCTCCCTATATATCCATCAGCTTCGAGATAGCATGTTCCATAGGCTCAGCATCTGGCTGGGACCCAGCAGAGTCCTGGGATCCAGATGGCGTCCAACTGCTGTTTCGGCTGGATGTTACTGCCTCCACCTGATGTACATCAGCAACTTTGTGGTGCTTACCAGATTGTGCCGCAGAAGCCTGACCACTAACATTGCCCCCCCCCCCCCCCCCCCCCCCCCCGAGCTGGTGGTGGGTGTGAATGACAGCTGTGACGCATTGATTGTGGCATCCTCAGAACTCTCCTCCGAGATGTCTCCTGGGAGGCTGGAGTGGGGCCACCCGGGATGGGCCAGCGGAGGAACTGTGGGATGATGGACATGTGGTCAGTGGAGGGTTGGATCTGTTTGTATGGCACCATGGTGTCGATGCCCGTGGCCACGCTCCTCAATGACTGGGTCAAGCTCCGCAGCACTTCTACCATTCCCATCTGAGAGTGGGCCATGTCCCACAGCACGTCATCATGGTCAGCCTGGGACTGGGTCAAATCCCCAGTGAGTCGGACAATCCACGTGTGACAGGTCCTCCGGGTGGGACCCAATGAATCCTCAACTCTACAGCGTGCACCAACCTCCGCATTGGTGACCGCGCTGTCCTTGGCAAGCCCCATCACCTCCAGGACCCATTCCTCGAAGGTCGTGAGGACTTGTTTGCCCGGCACCCCTCATCCAGTCTATGCCCTCTCCCAGCAATTGTTGTAGAGCTTCTCCTTTGGAGACGCAGAGAGGGCATCGGTAGACACACGCATGATTTACAGTGGTGGGGAGGGGGTGGTGAAGGAAGCGTTGGGGGTGGGGTAAAGGGAGAGGGGGGGTGAAGGGAGAGTTGGGGGCCACATGGAGGTTGGGGGAGTGGATTCTCGCATGGTGGAGGATAGGACTCAAGGTCTCGGGGGGGGGGGGGGGGGGGGCATTGGCGTCAACTCACCCATGTTGCCTGATGTAGATCACTGACCTTCTTGTGACACTGGAGGCCAGTCCTCCTGGTGACATTCCCCCAGCACACAGCCGCTGCCACCTCGTCCCAGACGGCACTGGTTGCCCTGTGGTTCACCCTCCGGAACCCTCGGGGGAACTGGACATCCCTTCTGGCCCCCACCGCATCTATGAGCCTCCCCAGGTCCGCGACTCCTAATCTTGGGCCCGGTCTTCTTGGCGCCATGGCTGCGAGCTGAGTGGGGATGGCTGTGTAAGTTTAAGTGCATTGTTAGCAGGGGGTTGGCGAGAATGGTCCTGTTGAATCAGCTGGCGAGCCTTCATTTGCGACATGACGCCCGTGGGGTCTCATTGTGTGGACCAATTAATGTTGAATAGCATTCCCGACCTCACCGGACCGAGTGTCGGGAAGCTCGCGGCAATTCCCGCTCGCTACCACCCTTAGAAACTGGCACTTTAAACAATGCCAGAGATTAAGAAACATTTCCCCACAAAAGTCAGAATATGTGGAACACAACTATTCAAGGCCTGATTCTACCTGGTAACTTCCTCTGGCTCATCTTACTTTGATCAAGCTATGGTGTTCAGCATTTTGTCTTGATTGCTGCTCCACAGTGATTAGATATTGTTGAAAATGTAGAAGGAAAGACTTGATAGTGAAGCTCTAAATATAGACAGATATTGTGATATTTCAGATATGAATCCTTAATCTCTGCCAATTGTTCTCCTTCACTCATTGTTTAGAACAGTCCTGTAAAGGGACTTTGTTTGCCTGATCATGCCAGTTCTAATAAATGATTCCACCCTAAGTTTTAAGCTATCCCCCCCCCCCCCCCCCCCGTTGATTATACACCTACTGTGGAACCCTAACATTTTCTGATTTTACTTAAGATCAGAAACTGGTCATGTGAGAAATTGCTGCCAACCTTCTGATTCAGACTGAATGTTGAATATTCATACAGCAGAGTCCAGATTCAACATGGGATATTGAATACTCCCTGCAGAGCACTATAAACTCAATTCTTCTCAGTGATTTTTGTCTTGATTATACTTTACTCATCTCTAACCTAGATTGAAGCAGAATACAAATAATACTTTTTCACTGAATTCCTGAATACCGGAGTATTCTATCACATAAGTCAGGAGTGTGATGGGATATGCTCAACTTGCCTGGACGAGTGCAGCTCCAACAACACTCAAGGAGCTCGACACCATCCAGGACAAAGCAGCCCACCTGATTCATACCCCATTCACTCCCTCCAACTCCCTCCCTCCCTCCCATTCACTGCCGCTCCAGCATCCTTACGTGGTGCCAAATGGGTGCCGCGCCAACCCGCGCATGCGCAGTTGGGCAGCACAATTCTGCGCATGCGAAGTTGGGCCGCGCCATTCTGCGCATGCGCAGGGAACTTCTTACGCGCGCCAGCCCCTCACCAACATGGCGCCAGTGTTCTGGGGCCGGCCGCAGAAGGAGGTAGGCCCGGGGGAGGAGAGGCCGGCCCGCCGATCGGTGGGCCCCGAACGCAGGCCAGACCGCATCAGAGGCCCCACCCCCGGTGAATGAGCCCCCCCTCCCCCGCCCAACAGGCCGCACCCCCAGCGTTCCTGCAGAGTTCCCGCCAGCAGCGACCAGGGGCGGACGGCGCCGGGGGGAACTTGTTGTGTCGTAGCGGCCGCTCAGCCCATCCGGGCCGGAGAATTGCCGCAAACGGCGAGCGGCGATTCTCCGAGCATCCCGGCGCCCGTTTCGGGGGGGTGGGAGAATCGCGTGCAGGTGTCGGGGCCAGCATCCCGCCCAGCATCTTCCAAACCCACAACCATTACCATCTGGAAGGACAAGATCAGCAGAACATCACGTGGAAGTTCCCCTCCAAACACTCAGCATACTGACTTGGAAATATATTGCTGTTCCTTGACTGTCGCCAGGTCAAAATCCTGGAACTTGCTCTCTGAGCACTGTGGGTGTACCTATGTCTCAGGGACTGCAGAGATTCAAGAAGGCAGTGTTATAATACCCTTGGTGGTAATATATTGTGTTCTTTGTCTTTTATTCCAGAATGGTCCGTTGTGTTGATGACAAAGAATCCACCAATCATTAGATTGAAACAAAACTGATTTATTGTATAATGATTAATTAAATGAAATTCGCACATGCTACTGAGCTATAGTTAATAATAAAGTAATATTGAATTTGTCTAGCAGTAATCAATAATCTAAATGGTCACTAATAATACTATGATCTAACCGTGTGTTAACTCTAGCTAATCTAATCTCCAAGTGCTGTTCACTTGCTTTCTCCTTCACTAACACTACCCAGAATTCCCTGAGGTCTGATTTATATACAGAGAAGTTGTGGTGCCCTCTAGTGTTTGAATTATACAGAAATGTAACCCTTCACTAACCTGACTATATATTATCATTACGGGAAGCTCACCACAACCTTCGCAATGGCAACTGAGGGTGGGCAATGAATGCTAGCCTGGCCAGTGAAGCCCAAGTCCCATAAATGCATGAATAAATACCGTAGCATTCCACTACTACCTCGGGAGAAGGAGAGGTCAAGAGAGAGTGTTTTCTGTAAGAAGTACTCCTCTTAGTGTTTGCTTCATCTCCTTTGGCACAATTACGTTGGAATATTTTGCGCACTTTCCTTTTGGGTTATCTACCTCCACAATATCTGAGACAGAGAGAAAATTTTATTTCTCCTTCAATGGTTAGATTTTTCACCTTGCACCATGGACAGCTCCCACTTTCTTTGCGGACAGTATTTGACTGTAATATTACAGCATGTCACCAAATAATTCAGCTTTACACTCGAGCATTCTTCCTGCGCCATTTAAAAAAAAATCTCTGCCAAGCAGCAGGGCACTTGGTTCAGGATTGAGGACACTTTGCATGAAAAGACACTTTGCATAAACACAAACTCTGAACAGCTTTATGCATGCATATAAACACACGAATACTTAGCAAGTTATCTCAAAATATATTTTTTTAATTAAAGAAAAGCGGAAACACAATTCATTGACTCATTAAAACCCTGTTCTTTTCCTCAACGCACATAATTATTTTTTGTGGTAAGCCCTGATAGTTTAGCCAGAGAATGCCACTGATCAAAGACAACTTTCATGTAGCATTGCTATCTTAGTTTTCAGTGCGATTTTGGAGTCTGCCACATTGTCTAGTTTTTACTACTGTAGTGGAGATAAGAAGCAGACTAGCTTAATTATGCTGCAAAAGATCCCAATGCATTACATAAACCAGTTGCCTAAAAAAGGTCAATCCATTTCCAAAAAATAATTCATTGTATGAAACACAATGGATGTTCAACATGATAATGTAAGCAATTTATTTATTACAATTTACAATAAAATTGTTAATTAGCTTGGACTGCGGAGCCTGTTTCAGCTTTTCTGTAATTTTTATTAGTCATGCTAAAACAATAGTTGTTTGTTTGGAGCATGGTGCCAGTAAACCTTGACTTTGCCTCTACACTCAGCTCCACACTCAATTTATACTGAAATGTATTCACCTTTCCTCTCCCACTGAATTGTTAGAGCACCCCAGTAAATTCATCAATATCAGCAAACATTCACAGTCAAATTTGACAATGCTTTCTTGCCTTTGTCATTTTTTACATGTAAGACTACGCGTGAGAAATGTACAATTCCAGTCAGTATGCTGTTATTTCACATGGTGAGGGGGGAATGGGGGAAAGAGGGCAGTCAGTTTTAATGGGCGGAATTCTCCCCTCCCACCGTGGTGGGTTGTTGGCGGGCGGGAGCAGAGCCAGAAACCCGCCGGTATAAAATCAAGTTGCAATTCTCCCAGTGGTGGATTAATGGCGGACCGCTCTTCCCGCTGGCTGGTGCTGTGAATGCCATTTATATCTCATGGATGCTCATTAAAAAAACTGCCCGCCAGCAACCCGTCAGGGTTGTACAAGTCAGTCCTCAGTTCACAAGGGACTTTGAGATCAGTATAGCAAAGCCTTTCTTCCATAGTGCTGCATTGCTTCTGACGTGCTGTTCACCACTCTGCCGGGGCAGACCTGTTCCTGCTTTCCATCTCCATGCTAATCTGGTCTTCATGGAAAGCACTGTGCTGCCGGACCCATGGATCCTCCTGTGCCACCGAGTTGGATCAGTACTGCACCTGGGATTGGGGAGTACAGGGATCTCCTTCCTCCTGGTGCAAGGACCAATGTCTAGGACAAGACTGTGTTGCAAGACTTATAAATGCACCGCAAAAAAGGTCCAAAGTCCAACCGAATATGGAGTGCGAGGTGAGGCCAATAGAGTGGGGGTTTGATGAAGACAAGGGGGGGAATGTGGAATAAGAGCTGTACAAGGGGTAGGGGGAGGGCGAGGGCTCATGATGGCAGGCAGAGGGGCAAACAGGTAGATGAAGAAGACGAATAATGTAAGTCAGAGGGAAGGCTGAGGGGAGAGAAAGCTGGACTCTGATGAGGCTGCATGAAAAGCTCCCAAACAGGGGGACGGTCAAAGGGTTACCACATTGTTTCTTGGAAGGGGATGTGTGAAGACTCCAGATGCAGTGGGTGGGGGTCCAAGTGGGGTATGGGCACCTCGCAGGCGATGGGCTCATGGGGAGAGTGGTTGCATCGAAGAACAAACTTCTTCTTAAGGCTGATAGCCTTTTCCCTCTGGGCTGCTGACACCCTGCATGGTCTGGCAGGCTAGAGAGAATGGTATGAGTGTGCTGGACAGGTATTTAAATACAGCGCCAGGACCTTCAGACCTTCGAGCTGATGGTGGCAGACGAATCAGTGACTTGGAGGGGAAATCACCTGTACATATTTAATGAGGTTTCAAGTGCAGATTCTGGTGCAGGATCCCGTCATTCTGGCCAGCAGACAAGGTGCCATTGGAGCTGCCCACCACTGCACTTCGGCTCAAAAACTGAGAATTCTGCCAAATGCCAGGGCAGCTGATCAGCAGAGCAGGCTGGCCACCAGTATTTGGGCCAGTAGCCTACAAGCCACTCAACTGTCAGTACCATATGCCTGGAGGGGCACATTTGTGATCGGAGCAGAGTGGTATCAGGGCACCTGTCTTTTGCTGCCCATTGGGTGTTCCATGCCTCAAAGAATCCCAGAAGGAGAAATGCCAGATAAAAAATAAATTAAATCTGCCATTGTGAGAAACTGTTTGGCTGGACTGGAATTGACAATGGGAAAATCACTGTCATAAATTGAATGTTATTGTTGGAGTATTAAGAGTTTATTGTTCCTTTTCACATTATTTTTGGTGTGTTGTGTTCTGGTTGATCGACCACATAAAGTGAAATTTTAACTTTTAAGAGCGAGTCAATTTGTGAGGAGGTTAAAATTGCTGAAATTAGGACAAGACGGTGGCGCAGTGGTTAGCACTGGAACTGCGGCGCTGAGGACCTGGGTCGAATCCCGGCTCTGGGTCACTGTCTGTGTGGAGATTGCACATTCTCCCCGTGCCTATGTGGGTTTCAGGGGCTGTTTAGCTCACAGGGCTAAATCGCTGGCTTTGAAAGCAGACCAAGGCAGGCCAGCAGCATGGTTCGATTCCCGTAACAGCCTCCCTGAACAGGCGCCGGAATGTGGCGACTAGGGGCTTTTCACAGTAACTTCATTTGAAGCCTACTCGTGACAATAAGCGATTTTCATTTCATTTTCATTCCCCCACAACCCAAAGATGTGCAGGTTAGGTGGATTGGCCACGGTAATTGCCTCTTAATTGGAAGAAAAAAAATTGGGTACTCTAAAAAAAATTTTAAATGCTGAAATGAACTGTCCATCAGGAGGTCAGCTCCAACCTATCGACTTCTGCATTTAACAGCAGCCTATTAGGCTGTATTCAAGACACTCCCTTTGGGAGAGATGCTTATATTAATGGACAACTACATTTTGTATTTAAACACAGTTTTCCTTTGGCCGGAATTCTCCGGCTGTTGCGATTCACTGTTCCCGCCGACAGCACATCCTCGCCCACGTGTTTCCCGGCAGTTTGGGGTAGATTAAATGGGAAATCCCATTGACAAGCAGCGGGAGTTGTGAATCTCGTCAACAGGGAATGACGCGCTGCTGAGAATTGTCTGTGAGTGGGGGGGGTGGGGGACTCTCAAGCTCACTTTGAGATCAGGGCACCCTTTCAAAATGGCCTTTCTCTGAGGAACAGGTTTAGCCAGCAGGTTCAGTGATGAAAAGATGTGAGCTGGACCGGGGCGAAACTCCCCAAGAGCCCAAAAGCTGACGAAGCTGGATCCTCCGAATCTACAGCACGATCGTCTGGTCTTACAACCAAAACGTTGGCACCGCTGCCGCATCGATCCTCCGTCCAGTGGGGGGGGGGGGGGGGGGGGGGGGGGGCTAGCATCCATGCAGTGTAAAGGATTTACCTGCGGATAGGGCCGGAGAATGGCCGGGTCCATGGCCGCGTATGCGCACGGAGCTTTCCTGCGGCAGCCACGATGTGCAACATGTGCCGTCTGCACGCGGACCTGGCCTGCCAAAGACTTCCCCCCTGTAACCAGCCTCGCCACCCCCGGACTACCCCAGTATCCACAGCCCCCACCGAAGCCCCCCTGCCAGTGGAATGGCTCCCCCCCCCCCCGATTGTGGCGGCGCTGGACTCAGTCAGCAGCCGCCACATGAGGTCCACAAACGGTGTGAGCACACGTGTCCCACGCCGACTGGGACTCGGCCTATCCGGTGAGGGCCTCTGGTGACGCCCTGAGGCCGCCCTCACAGCATGCGGCGTACTCCCTCGAGTACGTGGTTTTTGAGGGGGTGGAGCATCGCAAAAATGGCACCGCCACCGATTCCGGCGTAAACGGGGATTCTCCAGCCGATCGCCGAACGTGATTTCGATGTCGGTGATCGGAGAATCCAGCCCACTAGGTTTCAGAGAAGCCAGAGCTCATGGAGAGGAGGAAGACTGATGTCTTGGCCTTCGCCTCTCTGATTGCACGGTGATGAATTTTGCTGGAGTGGCGGTCGACTCCCTCCTCCACTATCCTGGCTAAGACCGTGAATACTCCCGCCCAGAATCTTCCCAATTTTTCACAACCCCAAACATGTGCGCATGATTCACTGGCCCCCGCCCACACCTCTCACACTCATCTGCTACCCCCTGAAAGAACCCACTCATTCTCGCCCGAGTCATATGCACCCTCTGCACCACCTTGTACTGTATCAGGCTCATCCTTGCACAAGAGGAGGTCCCGTTTACCCTTCCGGGGGTGGCAGCCTGGTTGGGCGACCTGTATGACTTCCTGCGATTAGAGAAGATAAAGTATGAGTTAAGGGGCTCAGCAGGGGAGTTTGAGAAAAGGTGGGGGATGTTTGTGACCGTGTTTGAGGAGCTGTTCGTCACAGGGGTGTGGGGGGGGGGGGGGGGGGGGGGGTTGATGGTGAGGTGGGGGGTGAAATAGGAGAAAAATCTATACAAACTGTATAGTTGATTGTTGGGGAGAATGTTTCCCGGGCTGTTTATTTGCTGTAACCTACTTTGATACAAGTTTGAATAAAATGCGTTAAAAAAATATAAATTTTGGTTGAATCGCGCCCGAGATTCTCCAGGAGATATGCAACATAGGGTCTATGAGTAGAAGATCAACTTTGAGGACATGTTTAAACACCAGTATCTCAGGGTCCCATCTGTCATGTTGTGACAGCCTACTGGACAAAGACCTCCTGCCGAGTGCACCTGGTGGACATCCTTTACTAGTTCTTGCCAAGGTGACCATCACCCTGAATCTCTTTGCTTCAGGTTCTTCCCAGGAATTTGCAGTTGTTTGCAGTGTTTCAAAATCAGCTGCTTGTAAATGCATCACCGAGGTGACCAATGCCATGTTTACCAGGGCAAGCAATTATGCACACTTTGCCACTGATTGTGTCTGACTGAGTGGGCACTCAGGTATGCGTCACTGGTTGGTTTTCCAGGGCATCATCGACTGTGCACACCTGGCAATCAAAGCATCCCAGATCAACAAGAAGTGTTTGTTAATCGTAACGACTTCCACTCCATCAATATACAGCTAGTCTGTAATGACAAAAAGATGATTATGCAGGTGCGTGCAAGATTTCTAGGGAATTGCTGTGATGCATTTGTTCTGCTCCAGTCTATCCTCCCTGATTCAACTCCTTGTGCCTTGGAGACAAGAGCTACCCACATGCTGAAGAAACACTTTAGGATCCAAACGCAGACTGGGTGATCGCCTTGCTGAGCATCTTCGGTCTATGCGCATTCAGGACCCTGATCTTCCTGTTGCTTGCCATTTTAACAAAAGACCCTGCTCCCATGCCCACATGTCTGTTCTTGGCCTGCTGCAATGTTCCAGTGAAGCGCAACGCAAACTGGAGGAACAACATCTCATCTTCCAGTTCGGCACGCTACAGCCTTCCGGCCTGAACATCAAATTCAACAACTTCAGTTGATCAGCTCCACCCCACCTCGACCATTTGTTTTCATTTCATTTTAACTCTCTTTTACCATTTCTTTCTTTCTTAATATATATTTAAATTCCCCTCCCCCCCAATCTTATCCACCTTTCCTTCACCTTTCTCCTCTTTGCATCTCCCTTCCCCTCCCCCCACATCTACAGTTCATCCTCTGATGTTTGGTTCTCTGCTGTTTGACCTTTCACATCTTTTGTTCTCTCTGGGGACTGCCATTAACACTCTTTCCCCTTGGTTTTTGTGGCCATTCGCACTCGGTTTCCCTGGGTTTCTGTGGCTATGACTCATCTTTCATTCTCACTCCAGAGCATAAATATTTCCCACTTTCTCTGTGAGTTAGCTTTGACAAAGAGTCATTGGACTCGAAACGTTAGCTCTTTTCTCTCCCTACAGATACTGCCAGACCTGCTGAGATTTTCCAGCATTTTCTGTTTTGTTTATTCCTCCTGTTGGTCAGTAGAGAATCTCCCTGTCGGTCCTTACAGGGCGTAGCGTCAGAACTGTGAAGTGAGGTGCAGCCTTGTCCTGTTGGGACTCCAAAATACTGGTTGCTTCCACTGTTCCCTACCTACATAATCCATCAGTTGTCATCTTTCAGTGTTCCTTTTAAAATAGTTCAGTTGAAAGTGACTCATGTGAGATGTCATCACGCTGACACACACTAATTGGTGAGGAAAGCTGGAAGTCGGAGGAAAATGCAGTGCCTGAGTTAAAAAGCTACTGGCAGTGGCACTGCACTTACTCCTGGCTTCACTGTGCACTACCAGACCCACCTTCATCCCCCCCCCCCCTCAACTAACACTTAAAAAAATCATCTGGCCGTTTGTTTAATTGCTGTTATTTGGGAGCTTGCTGTGCGCAAACTGACTGCTACATTTGTGACTACATTTCATAGCCTTTAAAGTGCTTTCTGGGTTGACCGGAGGTCATGAAAGGCACTATTTAAATTCACATTTTCTCTTTTTAACAGTACAATGGGGCAGCATATGTGAGACCGGCAGCGAGGCTTCAAGCCATGGCCACGGCTTCCAGCACTCCAGAAGGTAGAAACCTGACAGACAGAAATCAGCCTTCTTACAAAAGGACTGCATTTGTAAGCCAGTCCTGCTGGCCTTGGCCACCTATGGTGGGAACACACTGCACTTCCTCACTATTGCCAGCAGTGGGACCTAAATACAGCAGCACTGATACAAGCGCCCACTAAATGGCTAGACCCCAGAAACCTTGGCCAGCTCAGGCTCCCTTCCTACCAATGAAACACAATTCCTGCTCCGCTGAAATCACGGAGGAGAATCAAGACATCTATGCGCAGCCATTTACAATCTGCATTACCCAGCCCTGAGAATACTTTGTGTGAATATTTACACTTATAAATGCACAACCATATCAGCAATGACAGAGCTACCACTACTACACCAGAATGTTCAACTATTTCTAGTAAGTAGTCGAAGGAAATTGGCGTTTCAAGGGGAATGAAAATAAATTCAAAACCACCACTAATCTGAATAAGCAGCCAGCAGGCAATACTGAACACAGCAGTAACGGCTTAAGATGCTTGTTAATAGTCAGCTTGATTTAATTTGAATTCTGACTGAAACATTGCTGTGGGCCTCAAGCCATTACTGCAACCATTGTAAGTGGCAGTGCTGGCAACTTATTCATCAGCATCCATTTCCTTAATATCTTTGCTGCTGAAGATGAAATTGTATCTGAGTTCTGAAAGAATTATTTCCCACATCGTTTGCCCCGCAGTGGTGGAGACAGTGGGAGGGTGGAGGTCATAGGATTCATGGCCCCTCGATTATTCTGAGACGGATGTAGCTTTGGAAGACCCCGCCTCCATTCCACTCCTAGTAAGGAAGAAACTCCTTGAGAACAGGAAAGGAGGGAGAACATTGGTGATGAAAGAAAGAGGTGTAATCAGCAAAGCCACTGACAGCTGGAGGGCAGAATGTTTCATGGATTGTCTTCATGCCATCTCTAAATGCATTAATTGCAAAAGCATTCTTGCTCTCCAAACTAAATTTTAAAGAACATTTCTTTCCACTGGTGCGATTTATTTTCTCTAATTTTATCTGAGGGAGTCTTCACATCATACTTCCTAAACCATGTCAGAAAAAGAAATCAAAGAGGGATCTCAATCAGCTATTGACTAATATATGTACCATTTAACTAGAAATTTATGCCAACTTTTAAAAAAATAGATTCAAAGAAAGCAAGAGTTTTTTTGAGGATATGGTCCATTTTTGAGGTATTTTCTCTCCACCAATTTTCCTGTGTTTCCCACACCACTCACCTTCCCTGAAACAGTGGACAAGCTTCAATCAATGTCAGTCTAAAGCAGACCAATAGGAAGTTTGAGGGAGCAAGCTTCAAACAAGTTAACCTTTAACTTTCCTGTGACAAACCGCATGGCTTGTACTTGTCACAGCCAAGGTTGGATGCTTACCACAAATGTGGGGCTACAAACCTGTCCAGACACTCCCCATCCCATCACCACAAATATATATTGGGGATTACTCTGTTAGCCATCATTCTTCATGTTTGTCTGGGGCTAGGCGCGACACCACCAATACTGTACTACAATTATTGCCATTGCTAGTTGCTCTGTAAAGATATGGTGAATATCCTTCCTGAGCGACTGCAGTCCCTATGGTGATGATGTTCCTTCGCTGGTATTATGTAAGGAATTACAGGATATGTACCCAACAATCATATATCCACGGAGATGGTGTGTGACCTGGAGAGGAACCCAGAGGTGATGATTTTATTGGTGTCCAGTTTTATATTTCATATATTGCATTTCCTTTTCAAATTGTGTGGGCAAACAGCTATGGGCTGTGTACACTCTGCTGCCCATTCTTGCTAATAGGGTTTGTAATGGCCCTAAGGCCTTAGTAGGAATTACATTCGTTGGGAGAGTATTATAGTTGGCGACATCTGTCCATACAGATACGAATGTGCTTATGGTTAAATCAGTCTCTGGTACAATAGTGTTGTAGTATATACGTTGGTTCAGCTAAAGTACTACCCAAAATAGATAATTCTATAACACACAGAAGCATCCTTTTGAATAACAGCAACACCAAAAGATTTGAAATTGAACAAAACTTCTATCTTTGGATTGGGAACTTTAGCATAAGACTCAACAAAGTATTTTAATGCGCATGATGCTGACATTCCTACGGCAGTATGTGTTACAGAAATGATGACAAGTCAGCTTATCTCCAGCTAACTTGTGAACCCTATCATTACTCTGTAACCTACTGGTCAATTGTTATATCTCTCCGCTATCCTAAAATCCTCAGTGCTGACAAACAATGTTAGCAAAATCTGGCCTATGGAACACATTGGATCATGTACACTTGATTCCTCACACAGCACAATTGCTCACTAGCTATCCAGTGCCTTGGGTCTGAAAACAAAAATTACCCCAGCTCAATCTTTGACCACCAGTGCTCAATCTATCATTTACTAAGTTTGATCCTTCCTTCAGTTTTAGTAATAGGAAACCTACAGGGTGGGATTCTCTGTTTCTGAGACCGAGGGCAGGATTCTCCGATTTTGAGGCTATGTCTAGAGCATGTGTCTAGTCTTCCGACGAAAAAGTCGGCGGCGCCCCAGATGCTCCGCCCAGTGGGGGGCTAGCAGCCGCGTCACGTATACCCCCCGCCGTTCCCGACAGAACCGGACCTGAGATTTGCCGGGCCCGTGGCCACGCATGCGCACGGCGGCGACCTGCTGCAGTCGCGCTGTACAACATGTCTGCCAGATAGTGCCCCCTTCGCCACCCGCCGAAGCCCCCCCCGGCCAGCGGAATGGCTCCCCCCTCCCCCCCCCCCAACTGTAGTAACACCGGACACAGTCTGCAGTCGCCACGCAAAGTTGATGAAACTCTGACCGCAAGTGACCCACGACGTCGGGAAGTTGGCCCATTGTGGGCGGAGCATCAGGGGAGGGCCTTCAGGTGATGTCCTGAGGCTGTCCCAACGGTGTGCGGCGTACTCACCGATGACGCAATTTTGGAGGGGGACGAGCATCCAAAAACAAGCGCTGCCCCCCGATTTCGGCATCAAAAGGGATTCTCCGCCCAATCACCAAATGCGATTTTGGTGTCGGCAATCGGAGAATCCCGCCCTAAGTGCTGATACGGATGCAGAATTTGTAGACGTTCACAACAGCAAAACTGGTGTCGAACCTGCATCGATTCAGCAACTGTGGAAGGACTAGCACCAGTGCCACTTGGACCAATCCATTCCAATGGAAAACTGCTGGATTCATCGGGTCCATGATTGACGTGAGGGAGGCTGACAAACTGCAGCCACATACTGTTGGAACCAATAATTCTATGGACACCTGCTTGTAGGATTAGAATAGCGGTTTTAATATACTCACAACAGAGCCAGCCGGTTAGCCATTGAACTTTCGGTGAACTGGCTGGCTGACCATGTGGCACTGATCTTTATACAGCAGTTCCAGGGGGAGGAGTCCTGGGCGGAACCAAGGGAGAAGCCCAGTACAATTCTCGAGCATTCCCAGAGCTACTCCCCCTGGTGGTCAGGTAGTGCAACTGCACTTACAATATAGGCACATGTATATACAGATTATAATCCGGTGTGAATCACATTCACCACACATACACACATTACAATCCCCACACATACTCATCCCAGCCAACAAAATGCCACTGGTTGTGCTGGTGCACACCCATACAGCTGATGGCTGATGAGTCAGCCGGGGCCAAGGGGCACCTAGGGGGGGTCCTGGGGGGACACCTATATGACCTGTGGCCCTAAGTTCGCAGTTGGCTGTCAGTGGCGTGGGCAGCTGCACAGCTGTCCTGCTGGCTGCTGCAATGGTGCTCCATGTCCGTCCATTGTGACCCCACACCTCCTGGTCACTCCCTGCTACTCCCCTGGCCCAAGCAGTAGCCCCCCTGGCCAATGGCGCAACTGTCAGCAGACTATGGCGATGTTGGACAGTTTCCATACCCCTTCTCTCCCTCAGCAGCCATGACACCGGTTTGACGATTTTGAAAAGCACAAGTGAACCGCGCCTTCGGGAACTCGGCCCATCAGAGGTGGAGCATGTGGAGGCCCTGGAAATACAGGTCAGGCCCATTAATGGTATGCAAACGATGTCTACTGTACGTGCATTCTGGATCGCATTGATGCCGCTGTTGAGGTGACGGAGAATAGCGATTTGGCGTCAAATCAGCACCCGCAGCGATTTCAGCGTCGGAACCTATTCTCCACCCAATCGCTTTGGCGATTTCGGCATCAGCCAACGGAGAATCCCACTCAGTATTTCAAAACTCCAGTCTGTGTGCTGGCATGTCTGTCATTTTATTATAACTCTAGTCTTACGATAGATCATTCAAGATCAATTTGACTTCATTCCAAGGGGATTGAGGTACAAGAATAATTAAGTCTTGCTATAATTGCAATTAGAACCTTGTTGCGATCACACCTGGAGTGTAGTGCACAGATTTGGTCACCATATCTAAGGAAGTGTATACTTGCATTGGAGGTGATACAGCAAAGGTTCGCTTGACTGGTTCCTGGGATGAAGAGGGTTGTCCCACGATGAAAGGCAGAGTAAATTGGACTTAGGCTCTCTAGACTTTAAAAGAATTAGAGGTGATCTCATTGACGCATAGAATATTCTGAAGGGGCTTGTCAGGGTAGATGCTGGGAAGTTGTTTCTCCTGGCTGGGGATTCTAGAACATAGGCACACAATTTCAGGATAAGGGATCAATGATTAAACACAAAGATGAGGAGAAATGTTTCCATTCAGAGGTTGTGAATATTTGGAATTGTCTGCTCCAGAGGATTGTGATGTTCCATCACTAAATCTCTTCAAGGCTGAGATAGATAGGTTTTTGGTTTCTCAGGGAATCAAAGGATATTGGGCCCAAGCGTTAAAGTGGAGTTGAGGCAGAAGATCAACCTTGATAATATTGAATAGTGGAGCAGGCTCACGGGGCTGTATGGTGAATACCTGCTCCCACTGCTTATGTTCCTAATGCATGAACTCATCTGAATACTTAGGCAGCTAAATGGAACAATAGATTTGGGTGTTGTGCTATGGATTGAAAGAGTTCCAAGCTCAGCCTCAGTTGGCATTTGTACTCAGGTTTCTTCTAAGCAGTTGGTGAAACTGATCAGAAGAAGGGACAGAAAATTGACTGGACCAATCATTTGATCACTCACTACTGCCCATATGCTGGTGATGACAGCTGATGTGGAGATGCCCTTCCAGTCAATTCGAAGTACATAGACTGAGAGAGAGAGGATACTAACAAATGAAATAAAGTTCATAGGAAATATGTAATAAACAGTCTAATAATTGGGGAAGTAATATATTCCTGCACTAAGGTGCTGCATTCTTTGCCATTCCCTAATAGCTTTGGATTCCTCCATTACCTTTTGTCACCAAGTCAATATGCCGTGAAATCTTAAATTACAGCTCAGTGGAGGAGGTGGCTCAGAAAAATGATACGCATGCTTGTAATATAAAAATGATACTGGAGGTGGAAGAAGATTACTGGCAGTAATCCTGTCTCAGGTTTCAGATGAGTAAGAAATTGCTTGAGGTTTGTATCAGAACCCCCTCAGTTGGAACTTTGCCTTATAATCCACTCCCACCCATCTAGTATTCTCTGTACCACCGTGTTTCTCATGATAGTGCCGCATCTTGCTATAGGGAAGGAATCATAAAGTAGCTCATACACTATTTCTCCCACTGGTTAACTGCCCACAGAGATGAATCTGTGGTTCACTCTGCTCCAAGTAAAAAACCCTGTGTGAAGGTCAGACATTTTAGATTAAGAATGGCTCACACAAAGAAAATAAATGAAAATTCAAAGCATCACCCCTCTGATAAAAAGTAAGTTTTAGTCCTCTAATATCGTCACGAATGTTCAATTAACTCGGAGACTGGGATGCATTCGTCCTGCCTGAATGGTATAGTCACAAATTAAACTAAATCAAACCACAATTCAAACAGAAACAACTCGAACCATTACTTGATCTTCATTAAAATAGTATTTCCTACTAATACAATAAGCGATCACAGTAGTCAGCATAGTTAGTATATTGCAGTATTCAGTGTATAGCCAATATATTACAGTATTAGAACAAATAACAATACAGCACAGAAACAGGCCCTTCGGCTCTTCAAGCCTGCAACAATCACGTGTCTTATCAAGACCAACCACCTGTATCCATCTATACCCCGTCTGTTCATATGTCTATCCAGATAAGTCTTAAAGGTTGCTAATGTATCTGCCTCAACCACCTCATTTGGCCGTGCATTCCAGGCCACCACCACCCTCTGTGTAAAATACTGCCCCCGCACATCTCCACTGAACTTATCTCCCCTCACCTTGAACTTGTGTCCCCTTGTAATTGTCATTTCTGCCCTGGGAAAAAGCCTTGAACTGTTCACCCTATCTATACCCCTAATAATTTCATAAACATCCATCAGGACACCCCTCAGCCTCCGTCTTCCTAGGGAGAAGAATCCCACTTTATTTAATCTCTCCTCGTGGCTAATACTCTCTATACCAGACAACATCCTGGTAGACCTTTTCTGCACTCTCTCCAAAGCCTTCATGTCCTTCTGGTAGTATGGTGACCAGAATTGGACACAGTATTCCAAATGTGGCCTAAACAATGTTCTATATAACTGTAACATAATTTGCAAGCTTCTATACTTGATACCCCGTTCGATGAAGGCAAGCATGCCATATGCTTTCTTTATCACCATTTCCACCTGTGCTGCTACTTTTAAGGATCTGTGGAACTTTGGGCAGCACGGTGTTGCTGTGGTTAGTATGGCTGCCTCACGGCGCCAAGGGGCCAGTTTGGATCTGGGCTCTGGGTCACTGTCCGTGTGGGGCTTGCACATTCTCCTCATGTCTGCGTGGGTTTAGCCCCCACAACCCAAGGTGTGCAGGGTAGGTGGATTGGCCACGCTAAATTGCCCCTTAATTGGAAAAAATGAATTAGGTACTCTAAATTTATTTAAAAAAAGGATCTGTGGACCTGCACGCCCAGATCTCTCAGTGTGTCTGTCCTCCTGATGAGTCTGCCATTTATTTTATAACTCCCACGGGAAATAGATCAAAATACATCACCTCATATATGTCTGGGTTAAATTCCATCTGCCATTTCTCTGCCCAATTTTGCAGCTTATCTATATCCTGCTGTATTTTCTAACAATCTTCATCACTATCCTCATCACCATCACTACACCTGCAGTCTGAGTATCATCCGCAAACTTGCTACTCAGACCAGCTACGTTTCCTTCCAAGTCATTTATATATATTACAAACAGCAGAGGTCCCAGTACTGACCCCTGCGGAACACCACTAGTGTCATGTGAGAGTACCTTTAAGAAATGGGTGTTTAAGAAATATACCTTTAAGAAATGAGTGTTTATCAGTGATGTCAGAGTGTGGGTGGAGCTGGGCTGCCTGTCAGCTTTTTATTTCCGTTTGAGGCTGTTTGCTGCAGGGTGTGTTTTAGTTTCATTTTCAGCGTTGGAGCTGAAGCCAGACAAAGCAGGTGTATTGTTGATCTCTCTGCCATGAAAAGACTATCTCTTGATCATTTGGTGAATTCAGAATTATAAATGTTTTCAGTAGTGAATGTAAACCTGATGTGCTTCTGTTAAAAGGTGTTTCTTTTGTCTTCTGGACGTTGTTTGGGAAATTATTAAGGATTACTTAGTGTTGTATTCTTTGGGGGTTGTATTTGAATTGATGGTTGCTGAGATGTTCACTGTATGTTTTAAAAATGATACTTGAGTTCATAGAATAAACATTGTTTTGCTTTTAAAAAATACTTTTCCATTTCTGCTGTACCACACCTGTAGATTTGGCTGTGTGCTCCTCTTATCACAATCTATTAAAAGTTGCGGGTCAGGTGAACTCCATGATACACTTTGGCGTTCTCTAAACCCTGGTCCATAACAAATTGGGGGCTCGTCCGGGATAAAAGTCTATCTATTGGATTGGCTTAGTGAACTTAAAGACAGTTAGGGTTGAGCATATTGTGGTTGCCTTTCAGGCGTGGTATTCCAGTTTAAGTGGGGAGTGTGTTGTGGACAATGGCTCTTTCAGAGGGTCTGATGTTTTTGGGGGTGAAGACGGTCACACGGAGTACCTTACAGACAGATACTGAAAACAGACTGCTAGATTCGGCAAAAACATTGCAGTTAACATTACCTGACAAAATGCGAAAAGGTGAGGTAATTATGGCGGTGGCTAAGCATTTAAAATTGCCTGAGACACGGTCTGACTCATTGGAAATGGAAAAAATTCAGTTACAACTTAAATAAAAGGAACACAAGAAAGAATTAAAGCAGTTTGAATACGAAAGAGAGAGGAAAAAGAAAGAGTGAGAGAAGAAAGGAAAAAAGAAAGAGTAGCCCGGGCAGAACAAAAAGAAAGAGAAAGGGAGATACAGATCAGGGAAAAAGATAAAGAGAGTTTAAACTTCAGAAAACGGCCATAAAACATGACAGTCAGCTAAAATTGGCAGACGTGAAGGGAAACGTACAGTTGGATGATAGTGATGAGGATAGTGAGAAAGAGCGTCATAGTAGAAGGCTTGGTGGGGATCTATTTAAATATGTCCAAGCATTGGCAGGGTTTGATGAGAAGGAGGTAGAAGCCTTTTTCATTTCATTTGAGAAGGTAGCTAAACAAATGAAATGGATACAGGACACGTGGCTATTACTGATTCAAACAAAGCTGGTAGGTAGGGCTAGTGAAGTGGTCACAGCATGTTGTGTGATTTCTTGTAGTCAAATATTTAGGGGGTTGTTTTTTGAGTTAACTTTGAAACTGGAACAGGTTTAGTACTTTGGCTGCTTGATTATATGCAACTAGTTTCAGCTGGTTCTTAGTTGGCTGATGACTGATGGTTCGTAAAAGGCAAATATGACACCGTCTCTTTCTGTAGTTGCTATCTCTTCAGAGTTTTTCTGCAGACTGCCTGGTCTCTCCGAAGGAGTGCTCCGAAAGCTAGTGATTCTAAACATACCTGTTGGCTTTAACCTGGTGTTGTAAGACTTCTTACATTACTGCATTGTCCAACCAGAATGGTTTGTAAGCCCAACAGAAGTGGTCTTTAAAACTTAACTTGTGGATAATTGGTCTTGTCAACTTTCTTTTGTTAAATTGCAAACCTGGAGACATAAAGGCTAAGGGTTCGTTGACACTGTGTTTTGAGTAAGCTTTGAAGAATGGCACAGAGGGGTGCTGTTTGGACATGTCCATTCCAAGGCAAAACCCCCACCCAGGTGCTTCAATTAGAATTTTCCACAAGCTTGATAGTTTCTGTTGAATAAGCAAAGGCCACATGAACGCTTGGCTGCCATCATATCAGTTCATCAGTGTCCACTTTAAATAAATAAAAGACAGTTTCAGAAGATCCAACTAAACACAGTCTGTATTTAAACTATAAAGAGGACATTCATTTACTTGGTTTGACACTGTAGGGTGAATTTATTTCAATATTGGCAGTATATTTGAATATAGTGCTTATAAGTAAGCAGCACAAAGTGGGAAGAAGTGGACACTGAAAATCAGAACTAAAACCTGAAAATGCTGGCAATGCAACAAGTTAGTCAGCAACTACAGTAATCTTTGTTGTTATTCACCAAAATCTAATAAACCACTGAGTGAAAACAGATCATGAATATACAGGGAAAATACAATGCAATTTTCTCCTGATGTCCCATCCATTGCAATATCATTACATCTTGGTCAGCAATATTTTACAGCACTTTTGTTTAGGGAAGCGATCAGCGCTCATAGAGTCATAGACGTTTACAACATAAAAACAGGCCCTTCGATCCAACTTGTCCACGCCGCCCAGTTTTTACCACTAAGCTAGTCCCAATTGCCCGCATTTGGCCCATATCCCTCTTTACCCAGCTTTCCCATATAACTGTCTAAATGCTTTTTAACAGACACAATTGTACCCGCCTCTACTACTGCCCCTGGCAGCTCGTTCCAGACACTCACCACCCTGTGTGAAAAAATTGCCCCTCAGGACCCTTTTGTATCTTTCCTTCTCACCTTAAACCTAGGCCCCCTAGTTTTTGACTCACTCCCTAACTTTGGGAAAATATGTTGACTATCTACATTATGTATGCCCCTCAACATTTTATAGACCTCTATATGATCATCCCTAAGCCTCCAACGCTCCAGGGAAAAAAGTCCTAGTCTATCCAGCCTCTCCTACTCAAACCATTAAGTCCCGGTAGCATCCTAGTGAATCACAAGTTGCGGAATAGACACCTGAAGCAAATATCTTCTTTACTTGAAACACTGAGTATGAAGCTGTGATTTCAAATGCCATTATGTCCAAACTGTGTGTTTTTTTCTGCCCTTTCTTCAATATGCTCTGAAGAAATTTTGATAATCAGGCTCCTTTTCTTTTTGGCATACCTAGCATGTGGGTGAAAACTGTCACAAGAAAATTAGTAACTGGAATGTCATGGCTATAATCAGACCTTTCCTTTAAAATGCTGCAAGTCATTTTGGATGAATTTCATTTTAAATGGCGGAAGGCAATTTTTCTTGGACACGTTAATAGCAGCTAATGCAGTTCTGTGACAACTTCTGTCAGCAATGTAGAAGTATGGTACCATGTTTAAACACTGTGACAAGACTTCTAGATCCACTTAACATTTGAAGCTCTGAGTTTTTTTTGAGCTTCCAAAATTTACATTTGTGTGACTAAAAATGTTTGGCTTATTGCCCCAATTATTCAAGTCAGCCGATTCCAGTGAATGATTGGGGGCAGCACAAGTGGATAGCACTGTGGTTTCACAGTGCCAGGGTCCCAGGTTCGATTCCTCACTGGGTCACTGTCTGTGCGGAGTCTGCACATTCTCCCCGTGTCTGCGTGGGTTTCGTCCGGGTGCTCCGGTTTCCTCCCACAGTCCAAAGACGTGCAGGTTAGGTGGATTGGCCGTGATAAATTGCCCTCAGTGATCAAAATTGTTAGCAGGGGTTATTGGGTTACGGGGAAGGGTGGAAGTGAGGGCTTAAGTGGGTCGGTGCAGACTTGATGGGCTGAATGGCCTCCTTCTGCACTGTATGTTCTATGATAAATTTTGGGACGATCACAGGTGAGAGGGGCAGAAATTTGCCTCGGGCAGTGGTGTAAAATAGGTGGTATCCGATCGGCCCATTGTATTCTGCAGCCCTTATTATTCCCACTATTGTCTATGTAGACCAATCCGATACCGACACGTTCATATAACTGCCTGAGATGCATTTCTACTCCATAATCCTCAACAATATACTGAGCCATGGCAGCACTGTGGCCCAGTGGTTAGTATAGCTGCCGACAGCGCTGAGGACTCGGGTTCAATCCCAGCCCCGGGTCACTGTGTGTGTGGAGTTTGCACTTTCTCCCCCGTGTCTGCCTGGGTTTCACCCACACAACCCAAAGATGCGCAGAGTAGGTGGATTGGCCACGCTAAATTGCCCCTTAATTGGAACAAAAATAATTGGGCATTCTAAATTTATTTTAAAAAACAATAGACTGAGCTAGTTGATCTCAGACAATGGTGCAAAACGTTTTAGCAGCCCTGAGATAAGGAGAGGAAATTGGGAATGAATCCTCTTGATCACTAAGTGTTATCCTCCCAGTTGAATGTGTGCATAAGGGGTGAATACTCTCGGGGCTTCTAATACAAAAGCAGAATACTGAAGATGCTGGAAATCTCAAATGAGAACAGAAAATGCTGAAAATACCCAGCATGTCTGGCAACATCTGTTGGACAGATAAAAAAAAGTAGATGTTTTAGTTCTGTGACCTTTTATCACAACTGATGATGAATATTTCCAGCATTTTCTGTTTTTATCTCGGGACTTCTCCTGTCGTAATCTCGACTAGAGTGCCAGTGATGAATCAGAAAAGTACAGAGGAAATTCATTTTGTGTTATACTTATCTCTGGAAAACACAATACAACTCTGACCAGCAAATGGTTTGGCTTCTCTTCAGGTCTTTACTATCTTTGTTTAAAACAAAAAAACTAATTTGGTTGAATCCAGAGAGACACAGATGACTTTTGCAGAGAAATGAGCTTGTATCCAATAGTTTCTGCATTTGTATAACAAATCCTTTTCAGTCAAAAGCTCACCAATTGTACTGAAAGAAAAGGAGCAAATACCTAAAAACATATAGTACATAGTAAATTAGACTTCTGTTTTTTTTTAAATTGCACATACATTTTCAATGAGAAAATATATGCAGATAAGGAATTTCTAGAAAGCTCAATGGATAATTAAATTGGTGCACAAAATCATGTTTTTTTTCAAAGGAAATTACAAAGTAAAATACATATTTACTTAAAAATGAGTTTTGACAGTAGTATCTACACCCATTCCACAGTACCTTAATTATTGTCAGTAATTGTATCTATATTTAATGATTGATGCCAACAAAGGTGCAAAGGTGCTGGCGTCACTGGGCACTGTACCTGAACGACCTCTGACAGGGCTTGTCTATTCCCTGAAATAATGGCGCTATTAGGAGGCACATACAAGACTCCTGATCCTTACAGCCACTCACCCATACCCAAACAACATCACATCACCATCTCCTGACGTCACAATCCAACTAATACTGTCTAATAATATCAAGGCTTTCAGTTTAAAAGTAATTAAAAGAAAATGTCATAGAGGACGATGGCCTATCAAACTAGCAATATAAAAAACACCATATATAAAAAGTGACAGCAGCTTCCAGTTATCCTTTTCAAGTGCTCTACTACGTTCATACAATATTCGTGGACCTGCAGGCAATTTAAAATCAGGACTGCCCTCATACTGATTTTTATGTCAGCTCCGTCACCAGGAAAATCCGGTGTCATAGATCATAGAATTTACAGTGCAGAAGGAGGCCATTCGGCCCATCGAGACTGCACCGGCTCTTGGAATGAGTACCCCACCCAAGGTCAACACCTCCTCCCTATCCCCATAACCCAGTAACCCCACCCAACACTAAGGGCAATTTTGGACACTAAGGGCAATTTATCATGGCCGCTCCACCTAACCTGCACATCTTTGGACTGTGGGAGGAAACCGGAGCACCCGGAGGACACCCACGCACACACGGGGAGGATGTGCAGACTCCGCACAGACAGTGACCCAAGCCAGGAATCGAACCTGGGACCCTGGAGCTGTGAAGCATTTGTGCTATTCACAATGCTACCATGCTACCGTGGTGTGAATATGAAATTCCTATTCCAGACAAAAGAAAAGAAACTCTCAAGGGACAGCCGGACGAGGTTGTTACCAGAAAACTCAGTGGTTAATTACAGACCAACAATAGCAAACACATGCTAAATGTCAGCCTGCTCTCCCAGTCTAGAAACGGGCAAGAAAAACTGAACAAAAATATAGAGTGAAATAGCAGATAGTAAGATGATTGATACGCATAACCATTTTGTATGACCCATTTTTTAGTCCGACAATACAAAGGGATAATGACACGTCTATACAATTGCCCCTTTCACAGTTTTCAAGTAGTTAAACAGATAGGGTCCAGGTGTGAGGTTGTGTTTCATGGATAGTACATTTCAGGAAGAGGTCATTGCACAGATTAAAGTACAGAGAGGGAGTGAGTGATTGTCATACATGCAACAAAAAAATGAGCAAGCAGGTAGTTCTGGAAACCCCTGAGAGCATCTTGCTGTCTAACCAGTATTTTCTTCTGGATACTGGTGGAGGAGAGGGTTCCTCTGAAGGGCGCAGACAGAGCTAAGGTCATAGCACCACTGAAGAGGTGGTGCAGGAGGGAGGCCATTAGACTCTTGGGGCATTGGGACCAGTTGTGGAGAAGGTGGGATATGTACGGAATAGATGAATTACACCTCAACAGGGCCAGTACCAATATTCTCACTGAGGTTTGCAGGTGATACTAGGGAGGGTTTAAAAACTAACTAAATAGGAAAATTAGGAAGCTGAGGATATATTGAAAAGGAAGAAAAAAATAGTGTTTTTTTGGAAATGTTTTTTATTGAGTTTTCACATTTTATATCCAACAAATTACAAATTATTAGGAAAACAAACACGCAAAAATTAAGGTATATTTACAGGTAAGCATCTTCATAATAACAACTGTGGCCGCCCCCTTTAACCGGCATACCTATTTTACATTCCCCAATATGGCCGAGGCACATGTTTATAGGCGTTTATTTACAATTTGGTTTTGGGCCTTAGCTTGCGATCAGACTGTCGCTTGCGGCTTTGTCCTTCCTTTTTTTTTGGAATAAATTTTATTCAAGTTTTCAACAACAAATTTTATCACAACAGAGAAAAACAGTAACCCCTCCCCTCCAATACAAAAACAATAAATTAACAAGAAAAAGAAATAAGCGTAAAACCATGCGAACAAACCCCCATAACGAACCCGTAGCGCCCCCCCCCCCCCCCCCGGCTACCTTCCCCCAATTCCCAGAAAAAAAGAGTTGGAGATTAAATTAAGATTAAGGATACACAGGTGGAGGGCATTCATGAAGTATCTTCGGCGGATTCTCCCGCAATTGGCGGGGTGGGCCGTACCGACGCCAAAGAGTGGTGTGAACCACTCTGGCATCGGGCTGCCTGGAAGGTGCGGAATCCTCCCGGAGGCTAGGCCGGCGGTGGAGTGGTTGGTGCCGCGCCAACCGCGCCGAAGGGCCTCCGCTGGCCGGCGCGAGTTGGCGCATGCGTAGGAGCGCCAGCATGTTCTGGCGCATGCGTAGAACCGCTGGCGTTATTCCTGCGCATTGCGCAGGGGGTTTCTTCTCCGCGCCGGCCATCATGGAGCCTTACACAGGCCGGCGCGGTGAGAAAGAGTGCCCCCATGGCAAAGGCCTGCCAGCAGATCGGTGGGCCCTGATCACAGGCCAGGCCACCAGGGGGGCCCCCACTGGGGCCGGATCTCCCCGTGCCCCCCCCCGAGGACTCCGCAAGCCGCCCTCAAAGCCAGGTACCGCCAGTATGGACCTTGTCTAATCCACGCCGGCGGGACTGACCGAAAACAGGTGGCCGCTCAGCCCATCGGGGCCCGGAGAATCGCCGGGGGGGCCACTGCCCACAGCCCCCGATCGGCGCAGCGCAATCCCGCCCCTGCCCAAAAACCGGCGCCGGAGAATTCGGCAGCAGGCGTCGGAGCGGTGAGCAGGATTCACGCCACACCCCCAGCGATTCTCCGACCCGGCGGGGAGTCGGAGAATCCCACCCAAGGTTGTTTGTTTAAATATAAATTTAGTGTCCCCAATTCAATTTTTTCAATTAAGGGGCAATTTACTGTGGCCAATCCACCTACCCTGCACATCTTTGGGTTGTGGGGGCGAAACCCACGCAAACACGGAGAGAATGTGCAAACTCCACATGGACAGTGACTCAGAGCCAGGATCGAACCCGGGTCCTCGGCGCCGTGAGGCAGCAGTGCTAACCACTGCACCACCGTGCTCTCCTATTCATTAATATCTTGACTGAGATGTCAGCTTTAGCTGTGGATACCACTTTCACCTCAGTCAAACAGAAGGTTGTGCGTTCAAGCCACATTTGAATTCTAAATCTAGGTTAATGCTTCAAAACAGCAGTGACGACAATTCAAATATACAATCCCCACTGTTTTGGTGGCTCACGAATCCTGACTGCTGTCTCCTTTTCATGATTATGTCCATGCCGAAGTTTCCCTGGAGGAAGCACGTGGAGACATTCAGAAAATAATATACCGGATGTGGGTATCACTGGTTAGGCCAGCATTTATTGCCCATCCCTAGTTGACCTTCAGAAGGTGGTGATGAGTTGTCTTCTTGAATCGCTGCAGTCCCCGAGGTGTAGGTACACCCACTGCACTGTTAAGGAGGGAGTTCCAGGATTTTGCCCCAGCGACAGTAAAGGAACGGTGATATATTCCCAAGTCAGGGTGGTGAGTGACTTGGAGGGAAACCTCCAGGTGGTCGAGTTCCCAGGTATCTGCTGCTCTTATCTGTCTAAATGGCAGTGGTCATGGGTTTAGAAGGTGTTGTCTAAGGAACCTTGGCAAGTTACTGCAGTGCATCTTGTAGGTGGTACAAAAGGCTGCCACTGTTAGCCGGTGGTGGAGGGTTTGGATGTTTGTGGAAAGGGAAGCAATCAAGCAGGCTGCTTTGTCCTGGATGGTGTCGAGCTTCTTGAGTGTTGTTGGACCTGCACTCATCCAGGCAAGTGGAGAGTATTCCATTACACTCCTGACTCGTGCCTTGTAGATGGTGGACAGGTTTTGAGGTATCAGGAGGTGAGTTACTTGCCATTGCCTTTGACCTGCCCTAGTAGCCACAGTATTAATGTGGCTAGTCCAGTTCAGCTTCTGATCAACGGTAACCCCCAGGATGTTGATTGTGGGGGGTTCAGGATGTTAATGCCATTGAAAGTCATGGGGCGATGGTTAGGTCCTCTCTTGTAGGAGATGGATTTTGCCTGGAAATTGTGTGGCGTGAATGTAACCTGTCACTTTTCATCTCAAACCTGGATATTGTCCAGGCCTTGCTGCATTTAGACATGGACTGCTTCATTACCTGAGGAGTTGCGAAAGGTGCTGACGTTGTGCAGTCATCTGCAAACATCCCGCTTCTAACCTTATGATGGAAGGGAGTTCATTGATGAAGCAACTGAAGATGGTTGGGCCTCGGACACTACTCCAAGGAACTCGTGCCTGCTTTGATTCCGGCTTGGGTCACTGTCTGTGCGGAGTCTTCACGTTCTCCCCATGTCTGCATGGGTTTCCTCTCAAAAATCCCGAAAGACGTGCTTGTTTGGTGAATTGGACATTCTGAATTCTCCCTCACTGTACCCGATCAGGCACTGGAGTGTGGAGATGAGGAGATTTTCACAGGAACTTCATTGCAGTGTTAATGTAAGCCCACTTGTGACACGAATCAAGATTATTATGTCCTGGAGCTGAGATGATTGACCTCCAACCACCACAACTATCTTACTTTGTGCCAGGTATGACTCTCGGTGTGGAGTGTAGCCTTCCATGACATGGGGTGCTGCAGAGGCTGTAGTGCATCAACAGCTCCTCTTAGCCTCCTCTAGAGGGCCCCAGTACCACAGATGCCAGTCTTCAACAAATTCGATTGATTCTATGTGATATCAAGAAACAGCTGAAGGTACTGGACACCACAATGGATATGAGCCTTGACGATATTCTGGCAATAGTACTGAAGGTTTGTGCTCCTGAACTTGCTGCCCTCCTAGCCAAACTTTTCTCTTGCAGCTACAACACTGACATCTACCCAGCAATGTGGAAAGTTGCTCATGTATGTCCTGCAAAAGGGCATCATGGTGGCACAGTGGTTAGCACTGCTGTCTCACGGCGCCGAGGTTCCAGGTTCGATCCCAGCCCTGGGTCACTGTCCGTGTGGACTTTGCACATTCTCCCCGTGTTTGCGTGGGTTTTGCCCCACAAGGGTGAGATGGTTGAGGCAGATACGTTAGCGACTTTAAGACTTATCTGGATAGACACATGAGGTGTATAGATAGATACAGGCGGTTGGTCTAGATAGGACATGTGATCGGCGCAGGCTTGGAGGGCCAAAGGGCCTGTTCCTGTATTGTTCTTTGTCATCAACAGCAATATCAAGTATCAATAACCTGCCCATTGACACTCAGTTTGGTCATTCAGCTCCTGACTTCATTACCACTTTAGTTCAAATGCGGACAAAAGAGCTGAACTCCAGAGGTGAGGTGAGAGTGACTACTTTTGCCATCAAGGCAGCACTTGACCATGTGTTGCATTAATGAGCCCGAACAACACTGGAGTCAACGAGAATCAGCGGAAACCCCTCCACTGGTTGGAGTCATAATGGGCACAAAAGGCAGCACAGTGGTGCAGTGTTTAGCATTGCTTCCTCACGGCGCCGAGGTCCCAAGTTCGATCCCAGCTCCGGGTCACTGTCAGTGTGGAGTATGCACATTCTCCCCGCGTTTGCACGGACCTCACCCCCCCCCCCCCCCCCCCCCCCCCCCAACCAAAAGATGTGAAGGGTAGGTGGGGATGGCCATGCTAAATTACCTTAATTGGAAAAAAATAATTGGTCACTCTAAATTTAAAAAAAATAATGGGCACAAGGGAAAATGGCTCTGATTTTTGGAGGTCAATCAGCTCAGTTCCAGGACACCACTGCAGGGGTTCCTCGGGGTGTCTGAAGTCAACCATCTCCGCTGCTTCATCAATGACTTTCCTTCCATCATAAGATCAGAAGTAGGGATGCTCGCTGATAATTGCACAATGTTCAGCAGTATTCGTGATCCCTCAGGTACCGAAGCAGTCCAGGTCAAAATGCAGCAAGACCTGAACAATATCCAGGCTTGGGCTGACAGGTGGCAAGTAACATTTGTGCCACACAAGTGGCAGGCAATACTATCTTCATCAAGAGAGAATCTAAACATCACCTCTTGACATTCAATGGCACTACCATCACTGAATCCCCCATTAAAAACATCCGAGGAGTGGGCAGCACGGTGGCGAAGTGGTAGCACTGCAGTCTCACAGCTCTGGGTCACTGCCCGTGTGCAGTTTGCATATTCTCCCCGTGTTTGCGTGGGTTTCGCCCCCACAACCCAAAGATGTGCAGGGTAGGTGGCTTGAACAGGCTAAATTGCTCCTTAATTGGAAAAAATGAATTGGGTACTCTAAAATAAATAAAAAAACATCCTAGGGTGTTTTTGACCAGAAACTAAACTGGACTAGCCATATAAATGCTGTATCTACAAGAGCAGTTTGGAGGCTCGGAATCCTGCAATGACTAATTCACCTTCTGATTCCCCAAAGCCTGTCCACCATCTGCCAGACACAAGTCAGGGGTCTGATGGAATGCTCATCACTTGCCTGGTTGGTTACAGCTCCAACAACATTCAAGAAGCTCATCATCCAGGACAAAGCACCCTGCTTGTTTGGCACCCCTTCCACATTCAATCCTTCCACCACCAAAGTACAGTGGCAGCAGTCCGTACCATTTACAAGGCGCGCAGACCTGGCCTGCCAAATAGTGCCCCCCCCGGCCAGCTTGCGGCCCCCACACCACCCCCCAACAGTGCCTTCAGCCCCTGCCAAAATCCCCCCTGCCCACGGATCAGCTCTCCACCGACTGTGGCGGCGCAGGACTGAATCCGCAGCCGCCACGCTGAGTTTCTGACAATAATGGCACGAGAGACCCACGCTTTCGGGAACTCGGCTGGTTGGGGTGGAGCATGGGGGGGGGGGGCTTCAGGCAACACCCTGAGGCCATCGATACGGTGTGCGGTGTACTCTGAGAGTACGCCGCTTTGGAGGGGGCGGAGCATCACAAAAGCGCTGCCGCTTGATTTCATCGCGGGCGTTGATTCGCTGGCCGATCGCCGAACACAATTTTGGCGCCGGTCACTGGAGAATCCTGCCCCCTGTAAGTGGATCCCTGCGGAAAACAGCTGCGAGAAAGTGTTACTTGGAAGAAGATTCTAAGGCGATCTTTCCGAGAATGGAGTTTGGAAACACTTGTGTGTGATAATCATCTGGGGATATTTGAAGTTCAACTGGGTGGCATCTGTGACTTGTTTTCAGAGTGAGGTGTGTCTGACCACAGTTGGCCTGCTGGTTTAATGGACTGCATTTACTGAGAACATTATAGCATAAGATATATTTTGAGACTTGTGCATACATCTGTAAAGGTATAAGTGGGAGGAAAGGAGTACTGTATTATAGTCAAAGTTTTCATGTTTAATAAATGTTTTTCTCTGTTGTTAAAAGCTAACTGGCAGCGCTGTGACACTGTTCATCCATGTTTTCTGAAAAAAAAAGTAAAACGTTATGGTCCTTTGAGCCAGGGTTCCATTCTGGGACCTTTCAGTCCTGTTGTAACATTAATTGGGATTGTATCACAAGGAGGAAGTGTTGAATAGACTGTTGACACTAAGTTGACACGGCACAGGGATGAGATGCACCTAAGGATATTGAAGGAAATAAGAATAGAAACTGCAGGGGCGCTGTCCAGTCTCCCTGTCCTCTCTAGAATCAGGGGACTGTGTATTTGCAAATGTTATGCCCTTGTTTTAAAAAGGTTGTAAAGATAGCCCAAGCAATTACAGACCAGTCAGATTGACATCAATGGTGGGCAAGCTTCTAGAAACAGTTATTTGCAGTGGAATTAGTAGTCACATGGAAAAATGTGGGTTGATCTGGAAGAGCCAGCACGGATTTCTAAAAGGGAAACTGTGTTTAACTAACTTGCGGGAATTTTTTGAGGAGGTAACAGCAAGGGTTGATGAGGGTAATGCTTTTGATGCGGTGTACATGGACTTTCAGAAAGCATTTGATACAGTGCCACACAACACACTAGTGAGAAAGGTTATAGCTCATGGGCAGTAGCAAAAGTGACTGAATAATAGGAAGCAAAGAGTAACGATCAATGGATATTTTTTGGGATGGAGGAAGATTTGTGATGGTGTTCCCCAGGGGTCGATTGGGGCCCTTGCTTTTCCTGATATTTATTAATGAGCTAGATCTTTGCAGGAACTATTTCAAAGTTTGCAGATGATACAAAACATACAAGTGCTGTAAACCGTGAAGAGGACAGTGTAAAACTTCAAATGGACATAGACAAGTTGGTGGAGCGAGCCGATAGATGGCAGGTGAAGTTCAATATCGAGAAGTATGAGATGATGCATTTTGGTAGGAAGAACATAGAGAGGCAATATAAAATAAGGGGTAAAATTCTTAAAGTGGCTATGCTGAACTCATGCGTGACATTAGTTTGACCTCAGCTGGGGTATTGTGTACAGTTCTGGGTGCCACACCATATAATGTGAACAGACTGGAGTGAGTGCAGAAGAGGTTCAAGTATGGCTCCACTCCAGGGATGAGAAACTTACGAGGTTAGATTGGAGACCGTGGGATGGTTCCCTTTTGAGAGACGGCTAAGAGGAGATCTGATAGAGATGTTCAAAATTGTGAGGGGGCTGGACAGACTAGATTGGGAGTACTGTTTCTGCTTGTAAAAGGATCAAGAACGAGAGGATACAGATTTAAAGTGATTTGCAAAAGAAGCAAACATGATGTGAGAAAAAACACAACGCATGTGGTTCAGATCTGGAATGCTCTGCCTGGAAATGTGCTGGAGGCAGGTTCAATCAAGCCATTCAAGAGGGCAGTAAATGATTATGTGAATAGAAGCAATGTGCAGGTGAGGTGAATGGCAGTCCTGATCTTGTTTGGAGAGCTGGTGCAGACATGATGGGCCAAATGGCCTCCTGTGTGGCCATAAAAATGTTGTAATTCTGTAAAGAAGCTTCCAATTCTGGGCTGCTGCATCACCAACAGCTTGTGGCTGAGCTAAAAGGAGAAGGGAAGACGATTGGGAGTGGGACAACCAGGAGAGGAGGGGTGGTGGGAATTGGGCGGGGAGTTGAGGTGGCAAACGGGAGGATGGGGAGGGAGATGAATAGCGGCCATCAATGACCCAATTATTTCATCGTCCTGTAGTACCTGCTATAAGGGATTGTTAAGTTTTGTCGTTCTGCACTTTGCTGCGGAAGCAATGTCCGATGGAGCAGCACAAAGTCCCAAATCATTTAGAGATGAACTAATCTTTTTAATTCATAAGTATAAATCCAAGCAAAACAAAGGAGACAGGAATATGGGTGATGGTAGATAAATTAATCTGAGCCATGTGTGGATTCTGTTCCTTGAGAAACAGTGTCTCTTTACATTGGAGACCCTAGTTCTCTTTTATCTTGTACATTTACAGATTGAATGTAAATTGTAATGAGTGTTAAAAGAAATATCTTTTTCATTGGAAAGATCCAGCTGCCATCTGGGTGGATGGTTGCTAATGAATCATCACTTCTCCTGCTTTGGCATCTTTTCTGAATGAGGCAGTTCCACCAGTGAATTATGGGATTGTATGACCCTTAGTCTACAGCTAATATT
This sequence comes from Scyliorhinus canicula, assembly GCF_902713615.1. Lineage (NCBI taxonomy): Eukaryota > Metazoa > Chordata > Chondrichthyes > Carcharhiniformes > Scyliorhinidae > Scyliorhinus > Scyliorhinus canicula. The sequence goes on along the minus strand of NC_052161.1, from coordinate 121,009,996 downwards.
CCTGAGCAGGGTTCAGATTGTAAAGCAACAGCACCTTCCCCAGTCAAGGGAAACGGTAGCGTACTGCAGTGAAAATGATACTTTACTAATCCTACGGCCTGCTTTAATATTCTGAAGTCAGGGGTGTAAACTGCACCCAAAGCAGCTGGTAGAATGTAATATTTATAAATCTGGTATAAAAATTAGTCTCAGTAATGGTAAGCTTGAAACTCCCAGATTCTTGTAAAAACTCATCTGGTTCACTTATGTCCTTTAAGGAAGGAAATCTGCCACCCTTACCCGGCCTGGCCTACATGTGATACCTGACGCACAGCACTGTGGTTGACTCTGAACTGCCAAATAAATTTGACTCATCAGAATATAGGAACCTGCGTATGTTCAGTAAAGCAAATGGACAATAACAGTCTAAAAAAAAACTTTGTAGTCTGATCATGACATTTATTCATTTACTGCGAATGCTTGTTAAAAAATCTACTTATTCTCCACATTTTCATCAAACAAACAAAAGAAAAACAAACACTAGAACAATTCCCAAGCAACAATATCCTCAATTTATAATCCAATACATCCATTTGTGCTTTGCAGGTAAAAGTTAACAACAAAACAATACAACAGTAAACCCAACCTCCCCACCTTGTGTTCAATGGCAACAAGTTCCTGAAAGTGCAGAATAAACAGTCCCCATGAATTGTAGAGTCCCTCCTTCATCCCCCTCAGCTCAAATTTCACCTTCTCAAGGGCCAAAAATTCAAGTAGGTTCCCCCACCATGCCGAGGCACAGGGCGGAGCCCTCTCTGCAGTACTGCCGTGCTGACCCTGGCTACCTTTCCTCCTCAGATAAATGAGGTGACCAATTTGTCCACTTACTTGAAGAATGCATTAGGTAAAAAGACTGGGAGGCACTGAATCAAAAATAAAAACCGCGGTAACATATTCATTTTAATCGCCTGCACCCGGTCCACCAAGGACAGAGGGAGGTTGTCCCACCTTGCCAAATCAGTTTCACCCTCCCCGTGAAACTAGTAAAATTGTACCTACGGAGTCCCCCGCCCAGTTCCCCGCCACCTGCACCCTCAAGTACCTGAAGTGGGTTGCTGTCCTGTGAAATGGCAGCCCTCCCACTCACTTATTCCTGGCTCGGACGCTCACTCTTCTCCAAATTTAGTTTCTAGCCTGAATACGACCCAAATCTTTGGAGAAGTTCCATTATGTTCTCCACCGACGTACTCGGCAATGAAATATACAACAGTAAATTGTCCGGGTACAAAGATACCTTGGGCTGGATTCTCCGATTTGAAGACTAAGTACTGACGCCGGCGTGGGAACAATGGCGTTTCACGTCCGAAAAAATGGCTCAAAAGTTGCACCGATCCTCCGTCTGGTGGGGGGGGGGGGCTAGCTCGCACACAGTGTAAAGCCCCCGGATTTACCTGTGGATAGGCCCACAGAATTACCGGGTCTGTGGCTGCACATGCACACGCCGGCGGCCTGTGGCAGCCGCACCGTACAACGTGGTGCCGGCTGCGCACAGTCCCGGCCTGCCACATACTGTCCCCAAGTAACCCATACTGTCCCCAGCCCCCGACAACCCCCCCCCCGCCCACGGAATGGCTCTCCAACCCCTCGACTGTTGCGGCGCTGGACTCCCTCTGAAGTTGGCCTGTCAGCATACTTCATCTGCCTTCTCCCCATATTCATAAACTGCTCCCCTTGCCCATCACAGTTGACGCACTGCCTTCCCCGTGGACAACTGGTCAAAACTAACCTGGATCTCCTTCCTCTGAGTCCAGAAAGGCTGGATCTGAACAGACTGGAGTACCCCCGTGTACCTCTTCTCTACCTCCAACATCTCCTCTCCCAACCTTTGACACTCCTCCCTCTCTGGTAGCATTGTGGATAGCACAATCGCTTCACAGCTCCAGGGTCCCAGGTTCGATTCCGGCTTGGGTCACTGTCTGTGCGGAGTCTGCACATCCTCGCCGTGTGTGCGTGGGTTTCCTCCGGGTGCTCCGGTTTCCTCCCACAGTCCAAAGATGTGCAGGTTAGGTGGATTGGCCATGATAAATTGCCCTTAGTGTCCAAAATTGCCCTTAGTGTTGGGTGGGGTTACTGGGTTATGGGGATAGGGTGGAGTTGTTGACCTTGGGTAGAGTGCTCTTTCCAAGAGCCGGTGCAGACTCGATGGGCTGAATGGTCTCCTTCTGCACTGTAAATTCTATGATTCTATGGTTCCTCCTTAACCACCTTGGCCTTAAATGATATCAGCTCCCCTCTCACTACCACCTTCAGGGCCTTCCATACCACCGGCTGTGGAAATCCTCCATGCTCCTCAATCACTATCCCGATCTTCTCACAAAAGTTTTGGTCCCCCAACAACCCCGCATCCATTCTCCACCCCAGCCTCTGGGCTACCCCCCTCTACAGGACCACATCCACCCAATGTGGCGCATGTTCTGAAATCGCTATCGCCGAGTACTCTGATCCCCTAATCTCAGCCATCAAAACTTCCCTGCCACAAATAAATTTATCCTCAAATATACTTTGTGAACTGGGGAGAAGAACGAGTACTCCTGCTCTCTCGGCTTCAAAAATCTTCACAGGTCCATGCCCTCCCATTTCCCTCATAAGCCCAGCCAGTGCCATGCTAAATTGTCCCCTGATTGGCAAAAAAAAATTGGTACTCTAAATGTTTTTTAAAACTTCATTGGATACACCACGCCAAACCGCACACCACTGTACAGTGCTGCCTTCACTTGCCTGAAGGCTACTCGTAACAGCTCCACGGTTACGTCCTGGTATATGCTTATGCCAGCCTCCAGCCCACTGCACCTCGTGCTTCTGTTTCGCCCAACTCAGGACCTTTTTCTTCACATGATACCTGTGAAAACAAAGTATTGCTGCCCTTGGCGGTTTATTTGCCTTCAGTTTCGGCCTCAGCAATCGATGATCCCAATCCAGTTCATACTGGGGGGTATCTTCTTCCTCCCCCAACAGCTCTGCCAACATCTTGGCAAAGTAATCCATCAGCCTCGGGCCCTCCACCCCTTCGGGCAGAACCACAGTTCTGCCGCCTAGACCTATTCTCCAGTTCCTCCATCTTCGCTCTCAGTCCTTTGCTGGCCTCCACCTCCCTCGGCAGCTCCTCACCCATCGAGGCGAACTGGTCACCATGCTGCGATAAAGCCTCCTCCACCACCTTCGGATTCTCTCCCTGTTCCCACACCTTGGCTGATGGCTTTGGCACCACGGACTTCACCGTGGCAATCGCCTCCTCCGCCAATACCTTCATTGCTGCCGTAATTTCCTTCCTCATCAACTCCCTGTGTTTGGTAAACTGTTTTTCAAATTCCATGGCCATCCTCTCGGTCATCTTTTCTGCTGTGAAGGGCGCGGCCCAATCCAGCAATCCAACCTCCGTCGTCTTTCCTGCTGCCAGGCTGACCCTCTCGCTCGACAACAAACCTTCACTTCCCGGCGGCCTTCTTCTGGTTTTTAGACATCCCCCTCCTTCCTTTCTATCTTCCTGCACTTGTTCATTTAAAAATTGTCCCCGGGACCGGGCTTAAGTTAAAAAAAAATCGCGATTCGAGTAGGAGCTACCCAACGTGTGACTTCCACCTAGATGCCGCCACCAGAAGTCCATTTACTGTGAACCTACAGGGGAATAAGAGTAGTGGTTATTTTCCCGCAAAGCACCTTACATCCATTGATCTCTTCCATTCCCCTCAACCTGATGGAAGGTAGAGTGAACAAAGCTGTTTAGTCTGATATTCTATTCCAGCTGCAAAATACTCATCTCTTTACTTTGGGAGTATTTCAGAGGAAATAAACCAAGACACACAAGCTACACTGAATTTCTTCCCAAGTCTCACCCAAACTCAAAACCCTTGGGGGAATTTTATGGAGTTAGGTTTCTGTGGATTTGAATTAGTGGTGTACTGTAGAGGCAAAAAGTATAAAAGGACTGTTATTCGAGTGACAGTCCTGTAATGGTATGCATAATTAATCGGAGCACAGCTGTCAGATTTTGATGACAGATTGTGCGGCGTTGTGAACAGAAGACCCCGTAAGTATTGTTCCAATTCCTGTAATGATCTTCTGTGCAAAGACTAAATTACCATAATGCTGTGCAGTGAACTGTGGAGAAAGAACAATCAAGATTTAGATCCCGCTGAAAATGTTAATGTTCTCTCCTCACATATTTCAGGCATACCCCATTCTTGAAACTGTAAGTTTGGCACGATGCAGTGAATGCAAAATGGATGAGTGTCACTAATATACAGCTCTGCTTTACATTGGGCTGTGATTGTATTTGTAAAAGGGAGACGGTATCGTCATAGGGAGTTCAGAGGCTGTTCATTAATTAGCATGTAATGGAAATTTCATTTCTGCAAATTCTTTCAAATTGCCATGCAATTTGTTCACAGGGGCAACGCCATCTGAGTATAGAAGATTGAGGGGTGATCTAATTGACGTAGTTAAGATGATTAAATGAGTTGATTAGGTAAATGGAGAGAACTTAATGCTGCGGTGAGGAAGTCCAGAACAAATTGATTTGAATTACTAATTTTTAAATTTGACTTAGATTACTATTTTTAAGTTGATCTGAATTACTATTTTTTAATTTTTTAATTTCACTTAAATAACTATTTTGGGTTGATTTAAATTACTATTTAAGTTTATTTAAATAACTTTTAAAATTTTAATTGAATAACTTTTTAAATTTCAATTAAATAACTATTAAATTTGTTGTCAGATCAAGCAAGATAAATACTAAGGGATAAATCTAATTAAATAGTATACAGGAGATTGGATATATTCTGACACAAAAACATCTTTCTAAAGTTTAATTTCAAAAGTTTAATTTAAAGGAATAAATCATGGCAGGACAGCTCCAAGGCATGATCTGTTCCTCTTGCTCCATGTGGCAGGTTGGGGACAGTTCCAGTCCCCAGGGTCAGATGTGTGCAGGAAGTGTCTCCAGCTACAGCTCCTGGAAGCTCGTGTTTTAGAGCTGGAGAGGCGGCTGGAGACACTGTGGAGCATCCGCGAGTCGGTGAGTTTCGTGGATAGCACGTATAGAGAGGTGGTCACACCGCAGGCTCAGACTCCGCAGGCAGGAAGGGAATGGTGACCACCAGACAGAGCAAGAGAGTGAGGCATGTAGTGCAGGAATCTCCTGTGGCCATTCCCCTGCAGAACAGATATACTACCGCTTTGGATACTGTTGAGGGGAATGGCCTCTCAGGGGAAAACAGCAACAGCCAAACTCGTGGCACCACGGTTGGTTCTGCTGCAGAGTGGAGGGGTGATAAGTGTGACAGTGCAATAGTTATAGGGGATTCAATTGTAAGGGGAATGGGCAGGTGTTTCTGTGGCCGCAAACGAAACTCCAGGATGGCATGTTGCCTCCCTGGTGCGAGGGTCAAGGATGTCTCGGAGTGGGTAAAGGACATTCTGGAGGGGGGTGAACAGCCAGTGGTCATGGTACACATCTGTACAAACGACATAGGTAAAAAAATGGATGAGGTGCGAAAAGCAGAATACAGGAAGTTAAGAAATCGGACCTCGAAGGTAGTGATTTCAGGATTACTACCGGTACCACGTGCTAGTCAGAGTAGAAATGACAGGGTATATAGGATGAATACGTGGCTGAAGGGTTGGTGTCAGGGGGAGGGTTTCAGATTCCTGGGGCATTGGGACCGGTTCTGGGGGAGGTGGGACCAGTACAAACTGGACGGGTTACACCTGCTCATAGTATTCGGAATAAGGTAAATGATTGATGGCGCATATCATCGTGAATGACTATGATTTAGTGGCCATTACTGAAACATGGTTAAAGGTCACGATTGGGAGTAAATATCCAAGGGTATCAAACTATTCGGAAGGACAGAGTGGATGGTAAGGGAGGTGGTGTAGCTCTGTTATTTAAGGATGACGTCCGGGCAATAGTTAGGGATGATATCGGTGCTATGGAGGATTAGGTTGAATCCATTTGGGTAGAAATTAGGAATAGTAAGGCGAAAAAGTCACTGATAGGAGTACTCTATAGGCCACCAAATAGTAACATTACGGTGGGGCAGGCAATAAACAAAGAAATAACTGATGCATGTAGAAATGGTACAGCAGTTATCATGGGGGATTTTAATCTACCTATCGATTGGTTTAACCAGGAGTGTCAAGGTAGTCTTGAGGAGGAGTTTATAGAATGTATCCGTGATAGTTTCCTAGAACAGTATGCAATGGAACCTACGAGGGAACAAGCGGTCCTAGATCTGGTCCTGTGTAATGAGGCAGGATTGATTAATGATCTCATAGTTAGGGATCCTCTCGGAAGGAGCGATCACAATATGGTGGAATTTAAAATGCAGATGAAGGGTGAGAAGGTAAAATCAAACACTAGCGTTTTGTGCTTAAACAAAGGAGATTACAATGGGATGAGAGAAGAGCTGGCTAAGGTAGACTGTGAGCAAAGACTTGATGGTGAAACAGTTGAACAGTGGAGAATCTTCCAAGCGATTTTTCACAGTGCTCAGCAAAGGTTTATACCAACAAAAAGGAAGGACGGTAGAAAGAGGGAAAATCGACCGTGGACATCTAAGGAAATAAGGGAGAGTATCAAATTGAAGGAAAAAGCATACAAAGTGGCAAATATTAGTGGGAGACGAGAGGATTGGGAAATCTTTAGGGGGCAACAGAAAGCTACTGAAAAAGCTATAAAGAAGAGTAAGATAGATGATGGGAGTAAACTTGCTCAGAATATAAAAACAGATAGTAAAAGTTTCTACAAATATATAAAACAACAAAGAGTGGCTAAGGTAAATGTTGGTCCATTAGAGGATGAGAAGGGAGATTTAATAATGGGAGATGAGGAAATGGCTGAGGAACTGAACAGGTTTTTCGGGTCGGTCTTCACAGTGGAAGACACAAATAACATGCCAGTGACTGATGGAAATGAGGCTATGACAGATGAGGACCTTGAGATGATTGTTATCACTAAGTGGATAGTAATGGGCAAGCTAAAGGGGCTAAAGGTAGACAGATCTCCTCGCCCTGATGGAATGTATCCCAGAGTGCTAAAAGAGATGGCTAGGAAAATTCACTAGACTCTGGGGTGGTCCCGGCGGATTGGAAATTAGCAAATGTGACGCCACAGTTTAAAAAAGGAGGTAGGCAGAAAGCGGGTAATTATAGGCCAGTTAGCTTAACTTCGGTAGTAGGGAAGATGTTGGAATCTATCATCAGGGAAGAAATAGCGAGGCATCTGGCTGGAAATTGTCCCATTGAGCAGACGCAGCATGGGTTCAAAAAGGGCAGGTCGTGCCTAACTAATTTAGTGGAATTTTTGAGACATTACCAGTGCGGTAGATAACGGGGAGCCAATGGATGTGGTATATCTGGATTTCCAGAAAGCTTTTTACAAGGTGCCACACAAAAGGTTGCTGCATAAGATAAAAATGCATGGCATCAAGGGTAAAGTAGTAGCATGGATAGAGGATTGGTTAATTAATAGAAAGCAAAGAGTGGGAATTAATGGCTGTTTCTCTGGTTGGCAATCAGTACCTAGTAGTGTCCCGCAGGGATCAGTGTTGGGCCCACAATTGTTCACAATTTACATAGATGATTTGGAGTTGGGGACCAAGTGCAATGTGTCCAAGTTTGCAGACGACACTAAGATGAGTGGAAAAGCAAAAAGTGCAGAGGATACCGGAAGTCTACAGAGAGATTTGGATAGGTTAAGTGAATGGGCTAGGGTCTGGCAGATGGAACACAATGTTGCCAAATGTGAGGTTATCCATTTTGGTAGGAATGACAGCAAAAGGGATTATTATTTAAATGATAAAATATTAAAACATGTTGCTGTGCAGAGAGACCTGGGTGTGCTAGTGCACGAGTAGCAAAAAGTTGGTTTACAGGTCCAACAGGTGATTAAGAAGGCAAATGGAGTTTTGTCCTTCATTGCTAGAAGGATGGAGTTTAAGACGAGGGAGGTTATGCTGCAATTGTATAAGGTGTTAGCGAGGCCACATCTGGAATGCTAAACCAGACCCTATTGGGAGCTTCATAAATCTCTCACGTAGCTATCAACAGCTTTTCTTGCTCAGCATCTCTGGGCTTCTCCTGGTCTTTAAGCTGCACTCCCAGGATCTCTATAATGATTCCTCTTTGCCAGGTGAAGCTATGAAGCATACAACTTAATATCTGAGTAAGACTAGCTTTTTAAAAAATCAATTTAGAGTACCAATTAATTTTTTCCAATTAAGGGGCAATTTAGCGTGGCCAATCCACCTAGCCAGCGCATTTTTGGCTTGTGAGGGCGAAACCCACGCAAACACGGGGAGAATGTGCAAACTCCATACAGTGACCCAGAGCCGGGATCAAACCTGGGACCTCGGCGCCGTGAGGCTGCAGGTCTAACCCACTGCGCCACCGTACTGCCCTGAATAAGACTATCTTGATGGTTCAACCTAGACAACAAGAAGAACTGCTTCAATATATCAATGGTGTGCTGTAATGGATGCATTAGAGGCTCAAGTTCATTGTGCCAGAGTTCGGTATATATCCTAGGACACTGTAGCAATATCAGAAGCCACAGTGGATGAGAATAGCCTTGATTACCCAGAGGGCATCCTAAAACATCTTTTACAGGTTAAAATATTGGTGGCACAGTGGCTGCCTTAAAACAATGCCATGGTGACAGCTGGTTGGGAAGTGGGCATGAACTTGCAAAACGAAGTGCAGCTGATTTCAAATATGGGTCATGGCAATGTGAAAGAGAACACCATGTAGGCACAATCTGTAACCCCAGACCTTTGGGAAGCCTTCCCCATGGAAACCTGTGTCCAGCTGTACATGAGGAAGGGTATGGATGGCATGACGGAAGTAAAGAATGCATGTGTTTCATGATTCACACACCTACATACAGATGATGGGATTATTCATGCTGTTACATGAATTATCATGTTGCAGTTTTCAGATGTTCCTGTAAATTGGTGAGCAGCATGCACACAGGAGGCTACTTCCGTCTGCAAATCAGGATTTAGGCTGGTGGTCCTCTTTTTGACTGTTTCTGGAGCCTCAGTACTCTCTCTGTGCAATAGCTTTTCAAGTATATTGTACAAAGATCTATGTTATAGAGATGGTAAAAAATAATTATTTGGAGCGGACCAGGGAAGATGATGTCTGACTCTCTCAAAACTTCAAGATCAGGACAATTTATTTGTAACATGCTTTTTGGAAGGTGTGCATCATTGGACGTTCACTTTGGGAGGTGGGACAGCCACTGCTACTGCAGATATTCAAAGCCCTGCAAAAGCAGTCTGCTAGAAGAATGTTTTTGGAGGAAGAGATTTCAGTGTGAATGGAAAAAAGGCCTACCATAGTTGTGCAGTTAACTGAGGGGCTGGTTTAGATCACTCGGCTAAATCGCTGGCTTTTAAAGCAGACCAAGCAGCCCAGCAATGGGGTTCAATTCCCGGACAGGCGACTAGGGGCTTTTCACAGTAACTTCATTGAAGCCTACTCGTGACAATAAGCGATTTTCATTTTTCACATGCAAGGTGCTGGCACTCTTTGGAGCACCATCCACATAAATGAGCTGTGCAGAGTGTCGTTAAGTAGTTAGTCCACGTTTTCATAGTTGATGATTTATTGAAAAAACATCTTTGACAACTAGAAACAAAACTGTGCAAGATCTAATCAGCCATGATATGTCCATCACACGAGTGCAGGTGCTCATACACAGGGTCAGTGAGAAGTACAAAGAATTAAAATGTTGGTTGAAGCATTTCAATTGGATCCCCAATGGACTCTCAGCAATAGTTAATGTCGCTAAGTACCAGCATTCCCCAGCTGAATTCTCAACTCTAAGAGGGTAGCTGGATACAGTCAACTGCAGACACAATGGGGACAAGTCTAATCTAACTTGCTGGCAGCAGATCAACAGGACTGGATGCAACTCTGGTTTTGTCTCCCAGCTTTATTCTTGAAGTCAGCAAACAGCAATATCAGGTGAGGTGTTAAACCAGAATTACATCCATTTCCATTAATTTCCTGACTGGTAGGTCAAGTTAAAATTTCTCCCATTGTATCTCATCTCTTTTGCAAGAGGCAGTGGCAACTAGATCTGATGCAGTATAGAGTAGGTAGGTGACTCCTTGAAATAAGCACTATCCAAACGGTTATGTTTACTTATCCAGGTTTTAATACATTAACATTATGTGGAGATAAAATAGAAATCTGGTACATTGAATTACATATAATTTACAATACAGCAACGGATGATTCAGTCCAACTGTTATGTGCTGCTGTTTAAGCTATTCCCCAACATTTCCTGAGCCAATTTTAAAAAAATTATTTCATGGAATGTGGGATTCACAAGGCCAACATTTTTTCCCATCACTAGCTGCCATTGAGTTGAGTTGCTTGCCACACCATTTTAGAGTCAATCACATTACTGTGGGTCTGGAGTCACATGTAGTCCTGACCACACCAACCCCTTTAGGATTTCTTTGTCTTAGTGTGTAAACTGCTTACACTCGATTCCCAGACTGTATTGAAATGGCATCAGACGTTTGGTTTACATTTGGAGGCTGCTGTCCCACTTTAAATCTGATTATTGCAATTGTCTCTTTAACTCAGAACACCTTGTTTACTCTTCCTTGAATTCTTCTGAACAGTACCTTGTTTTCTTAACTCCAGGCTTCTTGGACACTTCTCTTCTATTCTTTAGTTTCCTTAACTTGCTGAACTTAAGATTTCTGGCATCTTTTTTCTTAACCAGGAATTCTCCGCACCTTTAGGGGCTAGGCTTAACCCTTTCAAATTCTGTCCCAACTGTTTCCTTAAATTTTGAAACTTTTGCCTACATGCTTTGGGAACCAATTCATATTCATCTAGAAAAGCTCTTCTTACTATGCATAATCCTTACCACATCATAATCCATAGACTCCCGCTCTGACAGATAAGCATAAACTTCCTGTACCCTTCCCATCAGTTCACTCTGCAGGGGTAATGTCCACTTTTCTCTTGGCCACTCCATTTGGGTTGTTATTTTCTCAAAAGCCCTAAAAAAAAAGGTTTCTACCGCTTTCTCATCGAACTTTGGGAGGGCCTGTATAAAATTAAACATATTGCCACTTTGTTCTGTTCTAGGATTAATGTCCACTGAAATTTCTGGCAGTTTCCCACTCATTTGTTGTACCTTAAGCAGCAAGTCACTCACTTTTCCATTTTCATCGTTCTCTCTCTCTTTTTCTCTTCCCTCTCACTTCATTTCCATCTCCATTTCTTTTTGCTTCATCCAAATTTATTTTTTTCCTTTCCTTTTGCCTCAGTTCCCTTTCGTTTTGTTGCATCTCCGTTTCTTTTTCTCTCTGCCTCAACTCCCTTTCTTTTTGTTTTCATTGCATTTCCAATTGTTTCGTTTGTAACTCGATTTGACCAATTCTACTGATTGTTGCCAAGACCCAGGCTGGGTTTCTGGCATTTCTTTCAAATTTAAATGTTGAGCAATCGCTCGAATTATCTCCGCCTTTCTAGCTGGTACCTCTATTTTAGTGCACCTATCAGTTCAACTAGCATTTCTTTGTGAAGCTCTTTTAAATAAACCATTGTTAAGTCGTCCACCTGAAGAAAACCCTTAGAAGCTTCCAGAGCCATCCGGTTAAATCACTACAAAGCTGGTGTCTCTTTTAATTTACACTGTAACCCAAATTCGCCATCTACTGTTCTACAAACCCTGGACCCAAGACGTCAATTTATGTTGCTCTACCCTGGGCAAGTGCGTGGTCAATTCCAGCCCCATGTACCCAGGAGACATGATACAAGTGAACTAACTAATAATCCTGTTAAAAATCCCTAAAATCCTTGGCCCTTGGCTGCCCAATAATTACAGTCACCAGGTTTGTAGTTGAAACACAAGTACTATTTATTTATAATTAGAACGAATATGAACTCTACAGTAAACACTGCAAAAGCTGATTAATGTCGAGCTAATACCTGACTCCCCTTTAACTGCCCCCGCCCTCTATCCACATACACAAGAGAGTCAAACGCAGAATAGGGAAAGGTGAAAAAATAATAAGGATTAAATGAAAGGAAGCGAGTTCTTGCTTCAGATTATGAGCCCTTTAGAGCACTTCCTTCACGATATGAATGTGGTTTAATGTCTTTGCAGCTCAGTAACATATCTTACTCACAGCTTTTCCAGGAGAGGTCTCTGACTTCAAATGAGCCTGTTCTGAGAGAGTGTTATCAGATTTTGGTCTCGGCATACACATCAGCCTCTTTTTTGCAGAGAAGATAGTTGTCAGATTCTGGATTCTGCTTCACATCAGCCCTTTTTTGGAGAGAGAGAGAGAGGATTATCAGATTCCCACAGTGACCTTTTGGTGAGAATTATCTGAATATTCCAGGAGTAAGTTGGTTAAATTCCTCCATACAGCTTGCAGAATCGAAAGTGAAATGAACTCCAGTCTTGTGACACTGAGAAACATGTCAGTGGGACCAGAACCCAATCACCACTGGCCACCGGGCAGGGCATAGACATTTGAGGCAATTCAATGGTCACCAGCCAAGTAAGTCAAACCGAGTCACGCTGCTTGTTTGAAAGATAAAGGCCATTGCTTTGCTTAAGTTAAAGATACAGGCTACGTTAAAGTTACAGGTCCATTACTCATCCATGGATCAAAATGGTATAGCACTGCTGCCTCACAGTGCCAGGCTCGATCCCGGCCCTGGGTCACTGTCAGTGTGGAGTTTGCATATTCTCCCTGTGTTGCGTGGGTTTCACCCCCACAACTCAAAGATGTACAGGGTCGGCGGATTAGCCACGCTAAATTGCCCCTTAATTCGACAAAATGAATTGGGTACTCCAAATTTAGTTTAAAAACTGGATCAAAATCGTAATAGCAAAAATAAAAGAAAGGGGAAATAAGGGAATAAACATGATGGGCCCTTATAGAGTGTAAGTTATGAAATATAGGACTTCCAGTGGTGGCATGTAAGGAGAAGTAACGCGCAAGATAGCTCCTGCAAGGCACTTGTTTTTCGGTCCTTTTTGGGGTAATTTCTGTGGAAATACCTATCAATTTGAAGGCATAAGGCGCCCACAACAGAAAATTCCCAGGAAAGGCTGGGGGAAGAAACTGGCAGATGGGAATTTGTTGACAGACACGGAGAATTTGTGTGGCTCCTCTGGAAAAAATGTGGAGGCTGTTCCAAGAACTGCGACCGTTCCAATAATGGCAGACATATTTGTCAGCGTGCTTTCAACAGAGTTCGATAAACAATTTGAAAAGTAGTGGAGAACGGTATCTGAGGGCCTGCAAAATGTGATCGAGGTGGCCCTATCAGATCGAAATTGGAAAAGACCTCTGAGATGGTGAAGGAGCATGGTGAGGTGTTAGAGGAGTGGAGAAGACTTTGGCAAATTACAGTGAGCAGATTGCCTCGTTGGAGGCTGAGATTGCCGTGGTAGCCAGCGAGAATTTGTTGCTGAGGGCTAAAGTCAATGATCTTGAGAACTGTTCAAGGAAGCAGAACATCAGAGTCATGGGGTTGCCAGAGGGTATGGAAGGCCTGTCTTCACTGCATATTTTTCGCAATTGTTTGGGAAGATTTTTTTTTTAAAATTTAGATTACCCAATTATTTTTTCCAATTAAGGGGCAATTTAGCGTGGCCAATCCACCTACTCTGCACATTTTTGGGTTGTGGGGGGCGAAACCCACGCAGGCACGGGGAGAATGTGCAAACTCCACACGGACAGTGACCCAGAGCCGGGATCGAACCTGGGACCTCAGCGCCGTGGGGCGGTTGTGCTAACCACTAGGCGACCGTGCTGCCCCTTGTTTGGGAAGATGATGAGGGAGGGTGGACTCGAGTTCCCTCCGGAGCTGGACAGGGCTCATAGGACACTCTGGTAGTAGCCCGACCGAACGAACCGCAATGGGTAGTCATCGTTCGGTTTTACAGCTTTCAGGAGAAGGAACAAGTCCTGAAATGGGCTAAGGAACACCGGGACTGAAAATGGGAAGGTAAGGTAACTGCCTCAGGATCTACCTGAGCTGGTGAGGCAGCGGGCAGTCTTCAACAAGGCCAAGGTTGCCTTATATAAGGGAGTTTGGTTTGGGGTGGTGTACCCAGTGAGTCTGCATGTAACCTGTGAGTCGAAAGATTATTATTTTGATGAGCAGGAAGCAGATGCCTTTGTTAAAAAGCATGGACTTGACTCAAGTTAACTGCTCTGTGAGGTCTTTGATTGTTGTGGGTGTTGGGAATCTTGTATATTATCTGATAGTATTTCTTTGTTCTTGTGTGGGATGGTTTTTTCACATGTTGTTTGTTTATTGGAGGGAGGGGACTAACCTGGTATGAGAGGTTTTGTGTTATGTAATATTGTTGGAAATATATGGCTCCCGGTGGGAATTTGGTTTTTGTATGGGGTTTATGTTTAATTTTTTTATCCCTGTGGTGGTATGATTAGCATAGCTGCCTGCCATTGGTGCAGAACACCGGCTTACCATTGGTCCTGGTCGGTCATGTGCCGCTCGACCGGTTGGTTGAGACCAGTCATGTGACGGCTCCCCGATTGGTCGAGAGGCTGAGTTAACCCCGCCTCCAGGGCGGAGTATAAATACCCAGTACTCCCGGCGGTCGTCCTTATACTGTAATCGACCGCAGGGCTAACATCTAGCTGATTAAAGCCATACTTTTGTCCAGCAACTCGTCTCGCGTTCAATTGATGGCACATTAATCCCCAGGACGGGTAGTAGTGTTTTCTTTTTTATTTACCTTGGGGGGAGCCTGCCCCATTAGCTAACTAACGAGTGTGAGGTGGGGGGGGGGGGGGGGGGGGGGGGGGGTGTAGCTGCAACTCGTCGGACCAGTTTTGCAGTGTTTCATCAGCTTAGCGTTTTTGTTTTGTTGGGGGATGGTTTGGTTGGGAGGTGGTATTATTTGTTCATTTTCATGTGGGCAGATCCTGTCAGTGTAGTTGGCTCCAGTGAATGGGGTAAAGGTGAAGTGGGAGGGCGACTGGCACCTATTTTGGATGAGGAAGTGTGGAGTGAAACCCTTCACAGGTTAAAATCAACTTCTTTCTCTCCTGATCCAGCTTAAGGTGGTACATAGGGCTCACATAACTAGGCTAGGATGAGTGATTTTTTTTCGGGGGTAGAAGATAAATATGAGCTGTGTTCTCGGGGGGCTGACTAATCACACCCGTATGTTCCGGCCGTGTCCCAAGCTTCTAAGCTTTTGGGTCTCCTTCTTTAACACCATGTCAGCGATTCTTAACGTCGATCTGGAGCCTTGACCTTGGTGACCATTTTGTGATGTCGGACTCGCTGGGGATGAAGGCAAGTACCTTCGGCTTTGCCTTGTTAATAGCCCGGAGGTGAGTTCTGCTGGGGTGGTGGTCCTCTATTCTACCAAATGCCTCAGTGTAGCTGGGTGACCTTATGAAATTTCTGCAACTGGAGAAGGTCAAGTACAACATCAGGGGGTCGGCTGAGGGGTTCTACCTGAGATGGCAACCATTCATTTCCTTCTTTAAGCAAAGTTTAGTTTATTAGTGGGAAGATTTTTTTTTCTTTTGGATGGGATTTATGTGGTTGGTTGGGTTTTGCCTAGATGTATTGTGTGGCATCCGTCTTTTGTGTTGTTAGTTTGTTATAAATGGAAAGTCTTTAATAAAAATATATAGTTTCTAAATAATGAAATATAGAAATTTGGAAAAGATAACTTAAAAGATAACTGGAAAATCAGAAGAATTTGGATTATTAACCACGTTTAGGAGTACAGAGTCCGAAAAACTAAATAAAACCTCAAGACAAAAATGAAATCAAACAACAGCATTCAATATTATTCAAATATCTTGTAAAATAACTTTTTTTTAACATTCCCTGGACAGTTTGGATTAGATCAGGAACATTGTGGATTATACATTGCCCCATTGGGCAGCACGGTAGCATTGTGGATAGCACAAATGCTTCACAGCTCCAGGGTCCCAGGTTCGATTCCGGCTTGGGTCACTGTCTGTGCGGAGTCTGCACATCCTCCTCGTGTGTGCGTGGGTTTCCTCCGGGTGCTCCGGTTTCCTTCCACAGTCCAAAGATGTGCAGGGTAGGTGGATTGGCCATGATAAATTGCCCTTAGTGTCCAAAATTGCCCTTAGTGTTGGGTGGGGTTACTGGGTTATGGGGATAGGGTGGAGGTGTTGACCTTGGGTAGGGTGCTCTTTCCAAGAGCTGGTGCAGACTCGATGGGCTGAATGGCCTCCTTCTGCACTGTAAATTCTATGATAATCTATGATAATCATTCCATGTCACATCTACATACTGTGGCACCAAGCTAGATTTTGTACATTTATAGAAAGCAAATGTGTAATTGCAATATGTCATTTCAAAAATAAATAATAGTCTATTTGAAACAGCCTTTAAAGATTGAATAAAATTATCCATTAAGTCGATTGTTAGTAAACTGTATCTTTTTTGTAACATTCAACCAGATACAGCAGAGCCAAAATTATAGTTTGCGAGTATGCTGACTGAATATGATCTGGGCTTCATGATATTTGTGTTCACTCTGACCTTTGAAATAAAATAGGCACTACACTTTTCTAGTGTTTCTGAGCAAATGTACTGTAATTAAATTACTAACAGAGCAATTGAGTAGTGATGCACATTCGATGCCTAACCCCTGAATATTCCACTTAGTGAAATCCTAAGGACACATTAACAGCATCAACCTACACTCTATCAAAATTCAAGAAGCTCTCCTGAAATGTATCATGGGGATCTTCACTTCTGTTGAAATTTTCCATTATTTAGGAGATCAACATCTGTTTCTATTTTAATGGATACTTCTACACCTTCTTTAAGCAAAAACTTGGCTGCATTATGATACCAAGGAGCTTTTGAGGTTGGGCACAATAATGGTGTAGGTAATGGAAATCTTTTCAATACTGACTCAGCCCTTTAAGCGTGCTCTGCCATTCAATAAGATCATGGCTGATTTGACTGTAATCTCCTGTCTACCCCCGGTAACCTTTTGCCCCCTCATGTTTATCAAGAATCTATCTACCTCTGCTTTGAAAATATTCAAAAACTTTGCTTCTCCTGCCTTTTGAGGAAAGGAGTTCATTACCCTCCGAGAGAAAATATTTTTTCTTGTCTCTGTCTTAAATGGGTGACCCATTAGTTCTAGATTTTCCTACAAGAGGAAATATCCTCTCCACAATGACTCTATCAAGACCTCTCAGGATTTTATGTGTTTCAATCAAGTTGCCTAACTCTTCTAAATGGCAATGAATACAAGTCTCGCCTGTCCAACCTTTCCTCATAAGATACCCATTTCCAGTTCAGTAATGCAATCACTTCCTTCCTTAAATAAGGAGGCCAATACACGGCATTCCAGATGTGTTCTCAGGAGTGTCTTGTACAACTGAAGCGTAATCTCCCTACTTTTTGTGTTCAATTCTCCTTGCAATAAACAATAACATTCTATTAGTTTTCCTAATTACTTGCTGTACCTGTTTACAAGGTGTTTGAGATACATGCACTAGGACACCCAGATTCCGCTAAAACTCACAGCTCTGCAATTTCTCACTATTTAGATAATATGCTTCTTTTTCATTCTTTCTGCCAAAATAGATAATGCCACCCAGAAAAAGACCTATTAATCTTCTACACATGCCAATATGTTACCCCCTGCACCATGAACATTTATTTTCTTTAATAACCTTTAATGTGGCACTTACCAAATGCATTCTGGAAATGTAAGCACAGTACATCCACCGGTTTCCCTTAAACCACAACAAATGAGATTCCTTCAAAGAACTCCATTAAATTGGTTAAACTTGATTTTCCCTTCACAAAACCATGTTGACTCTACCTGTCCTGTCATAACATCTTTAATAATAGCTTCCAACATTTTCCCTATGTCAGATGTTAAGCTAACTGGCCTGTAGTTTCCTGCTTTCTATTTCCGTCCCTTTTTGAATAAAGGAGTTACATATGCTATTTTCCAATCTAATGCAAACTTCTCCAAATCCAGGAGTTTTGGTAAATTAAAACCAACGCATCAACTATCTCACTAGCCACTTCTATTAAAACCCTGGGATGAAGTCCACCAGTCCACTGCTCCAACCATTTGCTCAGTCCTGATGATTGTAATTTTCCTGTGCTCCTCCCTTCCTTTCAGTTCATGATCTATAGCTATTTCTGGGATGTTATTTATGCTCTCTATAGTGAAGGCTGATGCTAAATACCTGTTTAGCTCTGCTGTCTTCTCCTTATTTTCCAAAGATGTGCATGTCAGGTGGATTGGCTATGATAAAAATAGCTCCTTAGTGTCCAGGGATGTACAGGTTAGGTAGGGTTATGAGGATAGAGCAGGGGAGTGGGCCTAGATAGGGAGCTCTTTCAGAGGGTCGGTGCAGACTCGATGGGCCAAGTGGCCTCCTTCTGCACTGTAGAGATTCTATGATTCTATTGTTGATCCCCAGACTCACTTTCTTTTTTTTTGTAATAATAATCTTTATTGTCACAAGTAGGCTTACATAAACACTGCAATGAAGTTACTGTGAAAAGCCCCTAGTCACCACATTCTGGTGCCTGTTCGGGTACACAGAGGGAGAATTCAGAATGTCCAAATTACCTAACGGCACGTCTTTTGGAACTTCTGGGAGGAATGAAATGAAATGAAAATGAAAATCACTTATTGTCATGAGTAGGCTTCAATGAAGTTACAGTGAAAAGCCCCTAGTCGCCACATTCCGGCGCCTGTTCGTGGAGGCTGTTACGGGAATTGAACCGTGCTGCTGGCCAGCTTTCAAAGCCAGCGATTTAGCCCTGAGCTAAACAGCCCTTCTGGAGTACCCGGAGGAAACCCACGCAGACACAGGGAGAACATGCAGACTCTGCACAGACAGTGACCCAAGGCGGGATTTGAACTTGGGACCCTGGCACTATGAAGCAAAAACGCTAACCACTGTGCCAACTTTACTGCCTTGTAATTAAACAAATCCTACTGTTATTTCACAATGTAAAGGAAAAATATTGTCAGAAATGCAAAGCCTGTAAAGTAAGATTGATATGTTTTGGGACTATCTCTTTAATCTAGGGTAAAATGGAAGAATGATGGGTCACATGACTTGTTTTGAATTCTGCCGAACAAGCTTAGATGGCTTGGTTGTTAAACTTTAAAGGGAGGTGGGCCCAGGTTGTCTCAGTGGGAAGAATGTGCAAGGTATTCTCACCTGCAAACAATGAAGAGGTGGTGGATTAACTGTCAGTTTCTAAGTCACAGGATGGTGTTAGGAATGTAAGGTTCTATAAACAGATAATTTTAAACTATTGATTTAATTCCAAGATTGAATGGAGTTGGTATCTAGCATTTCTGCCTGGATACAAGGCCCATGTGCTTCATGTTGCCATGAAATAGGGCCTTGAAAGGGAAACAGGCCATAGAAAGCCATTAGAGTATTGGCTATATGGAGTTTGTTACGCAATCCCTGAATCTCAAAGACAGGGTCAGTCTGCAAGAATCCAAGAGAAAGAGAGAGCAGAGAGAGATGGAAGCAGTTAATCCTGCACTTTAATCTTGGAAAATGCTGACCCTGTTGAAACACAGATCGAAGCTCACACTCCGATTGAAGTGATTTAAATAAGATTGGAAGATTTACTTAGGTTGGCTAGAGAGAGACAAATGTTCAATTTGTCTCTTATTGTTAAAATCAGTTCTGGGATTGGGAGTTATCGAGTTGGGAAAGGAAAGAGAAAGCAAGCGATTGGAAACTGAGAACAGTTTTTGACTGGTTCCTGGAGAACGAAGTGTTCACTCAGGGACAAAGGAAATGATGACCCTGGAGAGGGGTTTTCTGTTGTTTTAGAAGTCAAATGCAGGATTTCTGGAGAGTATAAATTGGCTTCTGAATGGTGTTTGGACAATGTGTTCTTAGTTTTGTTTATTACAGTAAAGGTCTTAGAACTTTAAATTGTGTCATGTGATCCTTTCAGTCAGCAACTGGAAATTTGAATATCCTTCTCAAGGTTATCAGTGTCCACAGCGATTGTTAACAGTATCTAATATATTTTATAAACATAGTACATCTAACATATATCTTTCATTCTCACTGTGTTAGAATCATAGAATTTACATTGCAGAAGGAGGCCATTCGGCCCATCGGGTCTGCACCAGCCCTTAGAATGAGCACCCTACTTAAGCCCACGCCGCCACCCTATCCCGTAACCCCACTTTTTGGATACTAAGGGGCAATTTAGCATGACCAAGCCACCTAGCCTGCACATTTTTGGACTGTGGGAGGAAACCGGAGTACCTGGAGGAAACCCACGCACACACGGGGAGAAAGTGCCGTGTTGAACCTGGGACACTGGAGCTGTGAGGCAGCAGTGCTAACCACTGTGCCACCGTGCTGCCCATTTGCTGTGTCACACAGCTCAGTATCACATATATGTAAATATAAAGGAGCTAGTTATCTTAAATCTCATAATCAAATTTATTCATTTGCAAATTTCGAAGAGTGCTTTCCTGTTAATTCAAAGCTGTTTAATTTGAATACCGAGGTAATTCAGCCCTCTGTAATTCTAATGACATTACTTAATTCTAGCTTCTATTCATTTTAATTCTGGTTGTTAAAAAAAACTTTATATTATTAATAGATAGATTAGATTTTTCCACCTGATTGGCTCATAAGCAAATAAATTAATTGCTTTCAAATTCATTTCAAATTTCATCTACCCTTTTGACTAATACCCAGGTTTATTTTTATAGTAGTTTGAATTTATTAGTTATCATTCAGTCAGATACAAATTGTATGCCAGAGAAAATGAACCAGATCACCCCGGCACTTACATTTTTACAGTTATTTTGTCTGCCCCAGCGTGAACAGAATGGATTAACTTAAGGCTTCTCGTGAAATAACAGCATTAAAAAATACAGCAATATGATTAAATTTACCTTTTAAAATTTATATGAACTCACACAATCTTGATGTCACTGAAGGCTGTCATTTATTGCCCATACCTTGTTACCTATGAAAATATGGTGGTCTCTCTTCTTCCAAAATCACTACAGTCCATGTTGTGAAGGTTCCACAATGCTGTCAGGTTAGAAGTCCCCAGATTTCGACCCAGCAATGATGAAAGAATGGTGATAAATGCCCAAGTGAGGGTGCTGTGTGACTTGGAGGTGATGAAGTACCTATGCACTGTTCTCATCCTTCTGTATGATATGGGCGAGCAAGTTGCTGTAAAGCAATTGGGTCTCATGGTTATTTTTGCAGATGTCAATTCACAAATATACCCACCTCAGTTATTAAATTCAACTTTACAATATATCACGGCGAGATGTGATCTCTGAATTGCCACCCTAGTACCATAACTGCTCAATACCAAATCCTGCAACTTAAAAAAAAAAATTGGTGTGGCCAATCTTTTAAAAAAAAAATTTTTCTCTTGTTATGCTCTTGGCATAGCATAAGCTGCTTCCTTGATGTTCACTTCGACAAAGGAAGGTTCAGACGTGGAGATAACTTCAACACATTTATTAAACTATTAAAAATTTTCCTACTCGGATTCGCCACTACTGTTAATCCTGCTATAGCTACTCAGACTGACAAATGGACCTTCCCGTTCTGTGCGCTTCTCGCGCAACTGCGCATGTGCAGTACCTTTACCAAGATGGCATCCGATCAAAATTGTCGTTCTCTGCTCCGGGATCTCAGCCTCGTGCTAAGTACTGGCGCCTCTCTTACCATTTTCTGTTGGTTTGATTGTGTTTTCCTCGTAGTATTTACCGAATTTGTCCAGGACTGCCTGGAAGTCGCTCCTGTTTTGCCCTTTGGAGAACTTGAATGTTTTGAAGATCTCTTCTGCTCTGGCACCAGTGATGGTGAGCAGAAGCTCTGTCTTTTCAGCATCGGCCACGTCTTGTAGGTCGGCTGCTACCAGAAAGATCTCAAACCTTTGCCTGGATGCACGCCAGTTTTCGCGGAGATTGCCGTGGCACTTGAGCCGCTGTGGAACCGGAATCTCGATCATCTTGCCTGGGTGTTGTTGCTGGTTGTCACTGCTTGCTGAGTTGTAACTATATGGATTGAAACAGTCACTCAACTCATACCATGTCTTGTTATGTTCTTGGCGTAGCATAAGCTGCTTCCTTGATGTTCGCTCTGACAAAGGAAGGTTCAGACGTGGATATAACTTCAACACGTTTATTAAACTATAAACAATTTTCCTACTCGGATTCGACTCTCCTGTAAATCCTGCTATAACTACTCAGACTGACAAACCAGTCTGCTACAATCCAGGTGGTGGGTGTGATGTTGAATCAACCCTGTGTCTGTACTCACTGAGTGTCTCCACTGGAAAAAGAAAGATCATGTGTGCTGTGTCCTTTATATATGGGTTGGTGTAATGACCACCTGTGGTAGTGTCACCTCTGTGTGTATCGTGAATGCCCATTGGTCATGTCCTATCGCACTGACCTATTGGTTGAGTGTCTGTGTGTCATGTCTCTGGTGCTCCCTCCAGTGTCTAGCTAGTCTACGTGTACTTACATTAACCCCTTGATAGTCTACAGTGATGCATACCACCACATCCCCCTTTTCTTCTTGTTACATATTTTCTGTGCACTGTTAACAATAAGTCCAACTCATATGTATGAGTCCAAAACCCATCAATTATCATGATCGAATGTCTTTCTTTTTGGGTTGGTGAGTTGGTGATTTTGATGGTGGCATGTCCTTGTGAACGCCATCAGTGTCCCTGTGCATAAGGAACCAAGAAGTGGTCAAATCACTTTGTTGTCTGATTTGGAGTCTTTTTTTCTTCCAATGCTTGTGATAGAAATGTTGGATGCCATCTGTCCTGAAAGCCAGGTTGCCTGTTGGTAGTGCAGCACACATGAATTGGGAAGATGCATCGTCCTGCCGTGATATGACATTGTACTGAGCTGAGCAGTAACAGTGTCCCTCACGGGCTAGAGTTGTACAATGTTGTACCAGTCGTAGTTCCAATGGTGTAGCCTTTGTCGTGCTTGCTGTCGACGATGTTGTCTGTGGTACGCGTCGTGTTTTTGTCTTTGACATGGTATTCATAGGTTGTGATGTTGTGTTGGATGGTTCTGTTGTTGTGTTCGCTGCGCTCAAGGACCACACTCTGGGCAGCACGGTAGCACAAGTGGATAGCACTGTGGCTTCACAGCACCAGGATCCCAAGTTCGATTCCCCGCTGGGTCACTGTCTGTGCGGAGTCTGCACGTTCTCCCCGTGTCTGCGTGGGTTTCCTCCGGGTGAGAAAGGTTGACTCAGGGAGAGCTAGACAAAGAGAAGTGATTTGATTTGTTGTACTGAGGATTGAAAAAACAATGATTTACCAATTTATTTTTCGCAGTGTGGAAGTCAAAATCACATGAAACATTATTCCACCCGTCCAGGTTGGCAGGTATATTGGCTGAAAGGAAGTAGGAGTCAAGCTGCGGCTAGTTGGATCCGCATGAGAAAGGAAAGATAAACTGAAGGGAAGTCACCCTGAGCTATTCAGTCTAACTGCTGGAGATCAGTAATTGATCAGAAAGATGTCTACCTATTGTCTAGGTGCACTGCAGTAGGATTTAAATATTTTGAACAGGAAAAAGCAGACTCAACAGAAACGGTTAAAAGGATAAATATTTGAAAAGCAAACATTTGCAGTGCAGTGGTATTAACTAGACAGATCTTTCAAAGAACCAGCACAGACAGAATGGGCCTAATGGTTGGCTTCTATGCTGCATTCCAGTTGTCAGCCCTTGATACTAATAGATGGAAGCAGTGAAAAAAAAAACATGAGTTTATCAATAATGCTGAATAATCGTGCAATGATGAAAGCTTCCACAGATAGTTTACGAACTATGGAAGTAACACTGGTAATCATGTAAACATCACTAGTGAAGATAATTAACATTAAATTAAAAGTGTGCCAGATTTATTGTTCTTGAAACATAAACAATAAACTTCCCAGGCAGAACATTGCACTCCTGATACTTCACTAAGTAAGAACATTTGGAAATAAATAAATACTTTCATATATATTAATGATAATGATCAAAGGTGCTAAACTCTTGTGGTCTACTGCAATTTCTGACAAATGGTGTTTTGTATTCAATAGTCTTGTGCAAAATCCCGGCAGTCCTATATCAGTGTGTGCCTTCATCTTGGGAATTGAAGAGAGACAGCTGAATGAAGATCAAGACTTATTGTCTATTATTTGCTACAGCAGAGAAGAAATTGTATTATTCTTTGGCTGCTGTTATATTGCCACTGAAGGGTCAATGGGATGCAATTTTGGGTGCGCTTGAGTCCTTATAGGTCAGAGCCTCCGGAAAATAAGTTGGTCACGTTATCATTTTTAGATGTGTTGTCCTTTCCGAACATGGAGAGAGAAAGGCAGGAGGAGTTGGGGGCCCTGTTGAGCCCGGAGGAAGTATTGAAAGGCATTGGATCGATCAAGTCAGGTAAGGCCCCTGGTACTGACGGGTTTCCCATCAAATTGCCCGGTGGCACAATGGTTAGCACTGCTACCTCAAGGTGCCGAGGACCTGGGTTCTATCCCGGCCCCGAGAGTCACTGTCCGTGTGGAGTTTGCCCCTGTCTGCATGGATCTCCCCCCCCCCCCCCCCCCCGACAACCCAAAAGATGTGTAGGGTAGGTGGATTGGCCACATAAAAGTGACCCTTAATTGGAAAAATATAAAATTAATTTTAAAAATTTTCACAAGCCCGTTAGCACCATTGATAGTGGACATGGTTAACGACTCTTTGCCGCAAGGGTCCTTGCCCCTTATACTTTCCATGACTTCTATATCCCTCATTTTGAAAAAAAAATCCCACTGAGTGTGGTTCTTATAGACCCATTTCTCTCCTGAACTTCAACGCCAAATTAATAGCTAAGGTGTTGACGCTACATTTGGAGCTATGTATTCGAGAGGTGTTAGCAGATGATCGGACAGGTTTCGTTAAAGGTCGACAATTATCGATTGATGTGTAACAATTATTGAATGTTGTTCTTTCCCTAACTCCGGTTTCCGAACCAGAGTGATTGCATTTCTGAACGCGGAGAAGGCGTTCGACAGGATAGAGTGGGAGTACCTCATCAAGGCCCTGGGGAAGTTTGGTCTTGAGCAGAATTCCTTTTGTGGGTTTGACTGCTTTATAGTGTCCCTATGGCCAGTATAAACACCAATGCTTTGAGCTTGGGATATTTCTCATTAAGTAGGGGTATTAGGGGACTTCCAGTGGCGGTCATTGTGTGAGTGGTCGCACACAGGGCAGCACCTGCTCGAAGGCATAGGAAATAACTCTTTTTACCCAATATTGGGTCTAATTCTGACGAAAAGATGTCGGTGAAGGTCGGAGGAGTAGTTTCCTCTGGGAGTGGTAATAATAATAATAATTGGGCAGCACAGTGGTGCAGTGGGTTAGCCCTGTTGCCTCACGACGCTGAGGTCCCAGGTTCGATCCCGGCTCTGGGTCACTGTCCATGTGGAGTTTGCACATTCTCCCCGTGTTTGCGTGGGTTTCGCCCCCACAACCCAAAGATGTGCAGGCTAGGTGGATTGAACACACTAAATTGCCCCTTAATTGGAAAAAAATGAATTGGGTACACTAAATTTATTTTTAAAAAAACAAAAAAATAATAATAATAATAATTTTTATTGTCACAAGTAGGCTTACATTAACACTGCGATGACGTTACTGTGAAAAGCCCCTAGTTGCCACATTCTGGCGCCTGTTCGGGGACACAGAGGCAGAATTCAGAATGTCCAAATTACCTTACCTTACAGCACGTCTTTCGGGACTTGTGGGAGGAAACTGAAGCACCCAGAGGAAACCCACGCAGACACTGGGAGAACGTGGAGATACTGCACAGACAGTGACCCAAGGCGGGAATTCAATCTGGGACCCTGGCACTGTGAAGCAACAGTGCTAACCACTGTGTTACCGTGCGGCCCCAAAAGCATCACTCGAACAGGTAAAAAAAGATGAAGCGAAGAACAACTCAGGAGGTGTTAGGATTCAAAAAGAAAGTATTAAAACTGGCATAAAGGCACATTACCTGAATGCCTGTAGCATTCAAAACAACGTAAATGACAGCACAAACCATCTCAAATGAGTATGATTTAGTGGCCATTACAAAGATATGGTTGCAAGATGGTTATGACTGGGTGTTAAATATCCAGTGGTATCAGACTATTCGGAAGTACAGGCAGGAAGGTGATGGTGTAGCACAATATTGAAGGATGACGTGAGGAAGGTAGCGAGAGATGATATAGGTTCTATAGAGAAAAAGGTTGAATCCATTTGTGTTGAAAGTAGAAATAGTAAGGAGAAAAGATCACTGATTGGCGTAGTCTATAGGCCACCAAATAATATGGTGGGACGGGCAATAAAAAAAGAAATAACTGGTGCATGTAAAAATTGTACGGCAATTATCATGGGGAATTTTTATCTGCATGTCATTTGGTCAAACCAGGTCTGTCAGGGCAGCCTTAAGGAGGAGTTCGTTGAATGTATCAGCAATAGTTTTGCCAAACAGTATGTAATGGAACCTACAAGGGAGCAAGCTGTCCTAGATCTGATCCTGTGTAATGAGACAAGAATAATTAATGATCTCATAGTTAGGGTTCCTCATGAAAGGAGTGATCATAATATGGTTGAATTTAAATTACAGATGGAGTGTGAGAAGGTAAAATCCAATACTGGTGTCTGGTGCTTAAACAAAGGAGACTACAATGGGAGGAGGGAGGAGTTGGCTAGGGTAGATTGGGAGCAAAGACTCTGTGGTGGGACAATTGACAAGTGGAGGACTTTCAAAGTGTTTTTTCACAGTGCTCATAAAAAGCACATGCCAGTGAAAAGGACCAAAGGAAAAAAGGATAATCAGCCATGGATATCTAAGGAAATAAAGGAGGGTATCAAATTAAAAGAAAAGGCATACAAAGTGGCAAAGATTAGCGGGAAAGTAGAGGATTGGGAATTTTTTTTAAAATTGAGAGTACCCAATTAATTTTTTCCAATTAAGGGGCAATTTAGCGTGGCCAATCCACCGAGCTTGCACAGCTTTGAGTTGTGGGGGCGAAACCCAAGCAAACACGGGAGAATGTGCAAACTCCACATGGACAGTGACCCAGAGCCAGGATCGAACCTGGGACCTCAGCGCCGTGAGGATTGGGAAATTTTTGGAGGTCAACAGAAAGCCACGAAAAAATCTATAAAGAAAAGTAAGACAGATTTCTGAGTGTAAACCAGCTCAGAATATTAAAACAGATAGCAAAAGTTTCTACAAATATATAAAACAAAAAAAAAGAGTAGCAAAGGTAAACATTGGTCCTTTAAAGGATGATAAGGGGGATTTAATAATGGGAAATGAGGACATGGCTGAGGCACTGAACAGGTATTTTGTGTCGGTCTTCACAGTGGAAGACACAAATAAGATGCCAATAATCATTGGCAAGGAGGATATAGTAGGTGAGGACCTAGAAACGATTATCACTAAGGAGGTAGTGTTGGGCAAGTTAATGGGGCTAAAGGTAGATAAGTCTCCTGGCCCTGATGGAATGCATTCCAGGGTACTAAAAAGAGGTGACAGGGGAAATAGCAAAAGCGCTCATGGTAATTTACCAGAATTCGCTGGACTCTGGACGCTGGGATGGTTCCGGCAGATTGGAAAACAGCAAATGTGACACCACGGTTTAAAAAAGGTGGACAAAAGGCAGGTAACTATAGACCGGTTAGCTTAACTTCATGTCCGCTGGTTACCAAACCCGGCAGAAGATGGTGAAAGACCTGGCCAAGGAGTTGGAGGAAACCTGTGGTGCAGCATCCAGTGGAAGGATGGCAGAGGGGGGAGGACTGGGGCAAGTGGGAAAGCCCCAGATGGAGCAGTTGATGGTTTTTATTAAGGATTAGTTCCACCAGCAAAGGAAGGAGATGCAAAAGGACCGCTCGAAAGCCATTGAAGGAGCTGCGGCACCCCTGAAGAGCTCAATGGAGCAGGTGAAGAACTTTTTGGAGGTGCAGAGGTCGCAGATCCAAGAGACAGAAGGGGTGATTTTGTAGCATAACGATCGAATGGTGGCACTGGAGGCAGAGGTGGGACTCTGAGGAAACCTTTGCAAACCATTGCGGGCAAAGGTGGAGGAGCCAGGAGAGCATCTCGAGAAGGCAGAAATAACATGCTGATATTGTTGCAGATAGTGGGCCTGCCAGAAGAGTGGAGGGTGTGAATGCCACGAGGTACGCCTCAAAAATGCTGGCGGGGCAGGTGGTGGAGGGGGTGCTGGTTAAGTCCCCTCAATTGGACAGAGCACATAGGTCTCTGAGGCAGAAGCCGAGAGCTGGGGAGCCGCCGCAGGCGGTGATCATGAGACTCCACAAATTTGCGTTGGGCGAGGGAGAAACGCACACGAGCGAATGGCAGGGAAAGAAGACCCGAATATATCAGGATATTGGAGCAAAGATGGCGAAACGGTGGGCATTACCTCACATTTGGGCAGTACGGTAGCACAGTGGTTAGCACTGGGGCTTCACAGCTCCAGGGTCCCATGTTCGGTTCCCGGCTCGGGTCACTGTCTGTGTAGAGTCTGCACATTCTCCTGAGCAGAGGAGAGGGGGGAGGGGAGGTCATTGGGAGGTGCCTTTGGCAGGGATTGCCACACGAGCAAGTAATGCTGGTGAACAGAAGGACTTGGACAGGCTGGGAGAGTGGGCAAAGAAGTGGCAGATGGAATACAATGTGGAAAAGTGTGAAATTATGGACTTTGGAAGGAGGAATGGAGGCATAGACTATTTTCTAAATGGGGAAATGCTCAGGGAATCAGAAGCATAAAGGGACTTGGGAGTCCTTGTTCACGATTCTCTTCAGGTTAACTTGCAGGTTCAGTTGGCAGTTAGGAAGGCAAATGCAATGTTAGCATTCATGTCGTGAGGGCTAGAATACAAGACCAGAGATGTACTTCTGAGGCTGTATAAGGCTCTGGTCAGACCCCATTGGGGGTATTGTGAAGAGTTTTCGACCCCGTATTTAAGGAAGGATGTGCTGACCTTGGAAAGGGTCCAGATGAGGTTCATAAGAATGATCCCTGCAATGAAGAACTTGTCGTTTGGGGAACGTTTGAGGACTTTGGGTCTGTACTCATTGGAGTTTAGAAGGATGAGGGGGATCTTATTGAAACTTACAAGATACTGCGAGGCCTGGATAGAGTGGATGTGGAGAGGATGTTTCCACTTGTAGGAAAAACTAGAACCAGAGGACACAATCTCAGAGTAAAGGGACTTGGTGTGTGTGTAGGGGGGGGGGGGGGTTGCGGAGGTGATGGTCGCTGGGGAACCGGTGGGTGCCAGATCCCGGAGGGAGACTGTATCTTGTCGGCCGTCACGGCGCACCACATAGGCATACTGAGGGTTGACATGTAGGAGCTGGACCCTCTCGACCAGGGGGTCAGACTTATGGCTCCTCACGTGCTTCCGGAGGCCCCAGTGTTGTCAGCCAGGATGGAAGCGAGACCCCGGAGGTGGATTTCCTGGGGAAGCCAAATTATCGGTCGTGAGGGGTCTCATTTGTGGCTGTGCAGCCGAGCCACCGAATGGAGTGGAGCGCGTCGGGGAGGACCTCCTGCCAGCGGGAAACCGGGAGACTTCCAGACTGTAGGGCCAGAAGGACGGCCTTCCATACCGTCGGGTTCTCCCTCTCCACCTGTCCGTTTCCCCGGGGGTTGTACCTAGTAGTCCTGCTCGAGGCAATGCCCTTACCGAGCAGGTACTGACGCAACTCATCGCTCATAAACAAGGAGTCCCGGTCACTGTGGACGTAAGTGGGGAAACCGAACAGGGTGAAGATGTTGTGCAGAGCCTGAATGACAGTGGCCGCAGTCATGTCGGGGCAAGGGACGGCAAAGGGAAAACGGGTGTACTCGTCAACGACGTTGAGAAAATACACGTTGCGATCAGTGGAGGGGAGGGGCCCTTTGAAATCGACGACGAGGCGCTCAAAGGGGTGGGATGCCTTCACCAGGTGGGCCTTGTCTGGCCAATAGAAGTGCGGCTTGCACTCCGCTCAGACTTGGCAGCCCCTGGTCATGGCCCTGACCTCCTCGGTGGAGTAGGGCAGGTTGCAGGCCTTGATGAAGTGGAGAAGCCGGGTGACCCCCAGGTGACAGAGATCATTGTGGATGCCCCGAAGTCGGTCATCTTGCGCGCTGGTGCATGTGCCACGGGACAGGGCATCTGGTGGCTCGTTGAGCTTCCCAGGACAATATACTAAATCGTAATTATAGGTAGAAAGTTCGATTCTCCACCTCAAGAGTTTATCATTCTTGATCTTGCCCCGCTGTGTGTTGTTGAACATAAAGGCTACCGACCGTTGGTCGGTAACAAGGGTGAACCTCCTACCGGCCAGGTAGTGCCTCCACTGCCGCACAGCTTCCACAATGGCTTGAGCTTCCTTTTCGACAGAGGAGTGTGGAATCTCGGAGGCGTTGAGGGTACGGGAAAAGAAGGCCACGGGCCTGCCTGCCTGGTTAAGGGTAGCGGCCAGGGTGATATCTGACGCGTCGCTCTCCACCTGGAAGGGGATGGACTCGTCCACCGTGTGCATCGCGGCCTTGGTAATGTCTGCCTTGATGCGGCTGAAGGCCAGGCGGGCCTCAGTCGTCAGGGGGAAGATGGTGGCTTTGATAAGTGGGCGGGCTTTGTTCGCATAGTTGGGGACCCACTGGGCATAATATGAAAAGAACCCGGGACATCTTTTCAGGGCCTTGGGACAGTGGGAAGGGGGAGTTGCAGGAGGGGGCGCATGCGGACGGGGTCGGGCCCTCGGACTCCGTTTTCCACGATATAGCCGAGGATGGCGAGTCGGGTTGTGGGGAAAACGCATTTCTCCTTGTTTTAGGTGAGATTGAGGGCTTGGGCGGTTTGGAGGAACTTCTGAAGTATAGCGTCGGGGTCCTGCTAGATCATGGCCGCAGATGGTGACATTATCCAAGTACGGTAACGTGGCCCGCAGCCTGTACTGGTCAACCATTCGGTCCATCGTTCTTTGGAAGACCGAGACCCCATTGGTGACGCCGAAGGGGACCCTGAGGAAGTGGAAGAGGCGGCCGTCTGCCTCAAAGGCCGTGTAGTGGCGATCTTCCGGGCGGATCGGAAGCTGGTGGTACGCGGACTTCAGATCTACCGTGGAAAAAACCCGGTAGCGTGCAATCTGATTAACCATGTCCGCTATACAGGAAAGGGGGTACGCATCGAGTTGCGTGTACAGATTTATGGTCTGGCTGTAGTCTACAACCATCCGGTTCTTTTCCCCAGTCCTGACGACAACCACTTGGGCTCCCCAGGGGCTATGACTGGCCTCGATGATCCCCTCCCTAATGAGCCGCTGGACCTCGGACCTGATAAAAGTCCTGTCCTGGGCATTGTACCGCCTGCTCCGGGTGGCGACGGGTTTACAATCGGATGTGAGGTTCGCGAAGAACGAGGGAGGGGTGACCTTAAGGGTCGCGAGGCTATATACGGTGAAAGGGGGTAGGGGTCTGCCAAACTTCAGGTTCAGGCTTCTGAGGTTGCACTGGAAATCCAGTCCTAACAAGAGAGGTGCGCAGAGATGGGGGAGGACATAGAGTTTAAAATTGGCGTACTCGGCACCCTGTATCGCGAGGTTTGCGACACAGTACCCCTGGATCTGCACTGAATGTGATCCGGAAGCAAGGGAGGTTGTTTGGGATGCAGGGGAAATCTGGAGGGAACAGCGCCTTACCGTGTCCAGATGGATGGAGCTCTCTGTGCTCCCAGAGTCAAACAGACAGGGCGTTTCGTGCCCACTGACCCGGACAGTCATCATGGAGTTCTTGAGGTGCTTGGGCCATGACTGGCCGAGAGTGACGGCGCCAAGCTACGGGTAGCCGGTGTGGTCAGTGGTAGTGGGGCGGTCCCAAGATGGCGGCTAGGATGGCAGCCCCCATCGGGTCGCACGTGTCGGCGGCGTTGAAGATGGTGACCCCCACAGATAGCACGAGGCGGATGACGCGTCAGAAGGGAGCGGTACCGGCAGGCACGCAGCCATGCTGCAGGGTCTACGGGCATGTGAGTCTGTGAGTCGGGCCCGCGATTTTGGAACTTTGGGTCGGGCCAAGCAGACTTTGGCCAAATGTCCTTTCTTGCCGCAGTCGCTGCAGGTCGCGTTCCAAGCTTGGCAACGCTGCCTGGGGTGCTGGTTCTGACCACAGAAATAGCAAGGCGGCGCCCCGGGTTGAACATAGAACATAGAACATTACAGCGCAGTACAGGCCCTTCGGCCCTCGATGTTGCGCCGTCCTGTGAAGCCCCTCGAAAGTCCCTCTACACTATTCCCTTATCGTCCATATGTCTATCCAATGACCATTTGAATGTGTTTAGTGTTGGCGAGTCCACTACTGTTGCAGGCAGGGCATTCCACGCCCTTACTACTCTCTGAGTAAAGAACCTACCTCTGACATATGTCCTATATCTATCTCCCCTCAATTTAAAGCTATGTCCCCTCGTGCTGGACATCACCATCTGAGGAAAAAGGCTCTCAATGTCCACCCTATCTAATCCTCTGATCATCTTGTATGCCTCAATTAAGTCACCTCTTAACCTTCTTCTCTCTAACGAAAACAGCCTCAAGTCCTTTAGCCTTTCCTCATATGATCTTCCCTCCATACCAGGCAACATCCTTGTAAATCTCCTCTGTACCCTTTCCAATGCTTCCACATCCTTCCTATAATGTGGCGACCAGAACTGCACCCAATACTCCAAATGTGGCCGCACCAGAGTTTTGTACAACTGCAACATGAACTCATGGCTCCGAAACTCAATTCCTCCACCAATAAAAGCTAACACACCGTACGCCTTCTTAACAACCCTCTCAACCTGGGTGGCAACTTTCAGGGATCTATGGACATGGACACCGAGATCTCTCTGCTCGTCCACACTACCAAGAATCTTACCATTAGCCCAGTACTCTGTCTTCCTGTTATTCCTTCCAAAATGAATCACCTCACACTTTTCTGCATTAAACTCCATTTGCCACCTGTCAGCCCAGCTCTGCAGCTTATCTATGTCCCTCTGTAACTTGTAACATCCTTCTGCACTGTCCACAACTCCACCGACTTTAGTGTCATCTGCAAATTTACTCACCCATGCTTCTACGCCCTCCTCCAGGTCATTTATAAAAATGACAAACAGCAGCGGCCCCAAAACAGATCCTTGTGGTACACCACTAGTAACTGGACACCAGTCAGAACATTTCCCATCAACCACCACTCTTTGTCTTCTATCAGCTAGCTAATTTCTGATCCAAACTGCTAAATCACCCTGAATCCCATGCCTCTGTATTTTCTGCAATAGCCTACCGTGGGGAACCTTATCAAACGCTTTACTGAAATCCATATACACCACATCAACTGCTTTACCCTCATCCACCTGTTTGGTCACCTTCTCGAAGAACTCAATGAGGTTTGTGAGGCACGATCTACCCTTCACAAAACCATGTTGACTATCTCTAATCAAATTATTCCTTTCCAGATGATTATACATCCTATCTCTTATAAACCTTTCCAAGACTTGGGCGGGCAGCCACGCGGCACAGGCCTGGGACACCCTCGGGTTGGATGATGGTTGCGCCTACGGCGCCCACGACGCCCACGAGGAAATTGCGTGGTCGGAGGGGAAAGCATTTAGGCTCTGGAAGGCTACCTCTAATGAGGTAGATAGTTTTACCGTCTCTTCTAGGTCGAGGGCGACCTTTTCAAATAGGTGCTGTCTGACATAGTTGGACCGGACGCCAGCCATTTAGGTGTCCCGGATGGCAAGTTCCATGTGCTGCGAGGCCGTGACGTCCTTGTAGTTACAGTTTCAAGCGAGTACCCTCAGGTCATGTAGATATTCCTCCAACAATTCCACGGGTCGTTGACGACATATGGTGAGGAGATGCCGCGCGAACACTTCGTTCACCGGCCTCACGTAATGTATTTTCAGGATCGCGACCGCGACTGCGTACGTGGTCGCGTCTTTGATTAGTACCGAGATTCTGTGGCTCACCTGGGCATGGAGGAGACTCAGCTTCTGTGCCTCAGTGACGACGGGCGAGGAGGAGGCGGCGAGGTGGGCCTCAAAGCAGCGGAGCCAGTGTGAAAAGATTCCTTTGACTTCAGCTGCCTGTGGGTCGAGTTCCAGTTGATCAGGTTTGAGGGCGGCTTCCATTGCGATATCTTAGCGTATTAAATTGATGCGACCATCAATTCACAGAAGTAGAAGTGAACAGTGGTTTTAATAAGCTAGATTTGTTGCTGCCTGTGACTGCTCTGTACTGAGTGCTTCCTAAAGGCAGATTTATATACCACCCCTGAGGAGGGAGAGCCACAGGCGGAACAACATAAGACAGTACAATACAGCGGTGAATTGTAGTAGCAATACGTTCACCACAGCATGGCCAATCAATCCGGCCTGCACCTCTTTGGGTACTGGGGTCAAAACACACGCAAACTCCACATGGACAGTGACCCAGAGCCCGGGATCAAACCTGGGACCTCGGCACTGTGAGGCAGCAGTGCTAACCACTGCACCACCGTGCTGCCCTAATGGGGCGGGCGTTAAGTGTGGAAGATGACGAATGGTAGAGAGGAATGGAGGCATAAGCCCCCAATAAGGTTGGTGACGTGGAACGTCCGTGGGCTTAATGGGCTGGTTAAAAGATTACGGGTGTTTGCACACGTCAGGAGCTTAAAAGCGGAGTAAGTTTTACTGCAGAAGACACACCTCTTGGTTTGGGGGAGACTGGGGCTAGGGTGGCAGGACCTCCCCCCACACTCCCCATGGGGCGTGACATTTTCTCACCTGTCCCGTCATTGGCAGGGCTCAAAATATTAATGGATGCTGCAGGAGAATGATGACGACTTGCAGCGAGGACAGACCGATGCTCCTCTTATCCCCTGCGAATGTCTGACTCCTGCCTGAATACAGAGTGGTTAAATGACACTTCTCAGCTGCTACTGACTTCTCTGAGGTCAGGGGTCCTGGTGTGTATCTCCACCTATTGACAAGGTGGGCAGTCTCTCGCAAGCTTTCGGCCCATCGCATCATCGATGCTTAAAAATGTTGGTAGACATGAGAGGCCTGAACATAGTTCTGGGAGGGGGGATCTTCCCCTGGATGGCTGTGATTTGGGGGTGCGCCTGTGACAGGGTCAGTGAGGCATTACTGCATCGTCGGTGCGGGAGGCAGGAGAACCATTGCACTCCATTCTCTCAGTGCTGAGGGAGGATACGGTGAGTTTGCACGGGGGCTGGCGGAGCATGGCGCTATGACATGAGATTGGGGGGACATTTGATGAATATTTCATGTTATTTTTAGTACGAGCTAGTTATTACACTGGTGACTTATCTCTACCAGTCTAGGTTCATCCGTGGCTGCTGTATGCTTAATTTTTCTTAGCCTTCCTCACCCTTCCGCGGCAATGTCTCGGTGTATCCCCAGGATCCACAGCTGAGGATGATGCGATCTACTGACTTCAACGTCCAGTTTCCTGAGATGACCTTGGTGGGTGTGACCTGTGCAGCCGAGACCTTGAGTGTCCTGGTCTGCTTTTGGGCAGCATGGTGTGCAGGACTGGAGGCGTGTCGCTCACAGGGAGGGGGGTTTCAAATGGGCTGGACACCCCCACGGTCTCCAAGGTGGAAGGTCCCGGGCTGCACTCCTGCCGATTCTCTTCCCTTTGGGTACCCAGGGGCCCTTGGGCTCCTCCATGGGATGAAGGGGCAGCTGGAGTGAGATCCAGATGCTCCGCCACCCTCTGGTGCTGGCACTCGTGGATTCCCACTGGTACCTATATCATGCATTTGAAGCCTACACCATGGAGCCCATGCCCTCAGCCATGGAGGTCATGAGCTGAACCATTGAGTGGACATCACCCATGGAGTGCAAGTCCTGCACCAAGGTTTCCACTGCAGATATCATCTCGCAGTGTTGGCCTCATTACATCGTAATGACAGCACCATTTCCTCGGAGAGAAGGTGATGGAACCCCCTCCAGTCGGCCTTGCAGTCTGAGGAGAAATGCTAACCTCCCTTCCTGATAGTCACGACTCTGTCTGATCAAGGGTCTCCCACCTCTGTTAGACCTCATCGAGAAACTTGCTGAAAGCTCCCTCAGTAAAGCGTGTTGCAGTCTTTCTGGCAGCTGCCCCCCCCCCCCCCCCTAATTGGACTTGGAACAAGTGCTGGGGATCGCTCGGGAGGCGTTTAAATGGTGCGCCCCCACTGATAGCAGCAATTTAAGTTGTGGTAGGGTAAGCGAATCAGAGTTGGCTGCCATGGGCAATTTGCGAAAGAAAAGAATGAACATACACCGACTTTTCCCGCTGATGGCACAGGTGAGATTCTCTACGATTTTCTCGCCAAGACCAACATTTTAAAAAAATATTGAAAAATGCCACCTTTGGTATCCATTCTCAGACAGCTCTTCCAGAGCAAAGTTCTTCCTCCTTCTCTGGACAGTGAGAAGATGATGAAGTCCCCTCTCTTTCTATACAGGCCTCTGTCATTTTCCTGATGCAGTGACTGAAAGCAAATTGTAAGATGTTGCTAATATTACTTGTGTGGCGCGAATGTTACTTGCCACATCAGTCCAAGCCTCAAATGTTGTCCAGTTCTTGCTGTATATGGGCGTGAACGGTTTCGGCATTTGATGGGTTGCGAATGGTGCTGAATATTGTGCAAACATCAGTGAACATTCCAACTTCTGACCTTATGATGGAAGAAGACCACTGATGAAGCCTGAGGAACTCCTGCAGTCCAGGCCTGGACCTGCACAGTCCAAAATGGCTGATTGCGATGGCAAAGAATGCGAATTTGATGCCAATCTACCATGCTTTTTGGAGCAAGCATGGCACACCCTGTCATTCGAGCCCTGTCAGTCAGGATGTGCCATATAGGCTATGCCGAAGGTGACCAGAAACATTTCAGTTGACATTTGGGGAGGCGGTGGCACAGTGGTATTGTCAGTGGACTAGTAAACCAGAGACCCAGAGTAATGCTCTGGGGATCCAGGTTCAAATCCCACCACTGCAGATGGTGAAATTTGAATTCAATAAAAATCTGAAATTAAAAGTCTAATGATGACTATGGAACCAATGTCAAATACCATAAAAACCCATTTGGTTCACTAATGTCCTTTAGGGAAGGAAATTTGCCATCCTTACCTGGTCTGGCCTACATGTCACTTCAGACCCACAGCAATGTGGTTGACTCTTAACTTCCCCCTCAAGGTCAATTAGGGATGGGCAATCCATGCTGGCACAGCCTGGGACACCCATGTCCAATGAATTAAAAAAATTATGATTTTGAGGCTTCCTGGCATGAGCACTAACAGAGCCTATGAAACCGAATTACCTGGTCAGTGAGTAATCTTCTCTACTTTATTGGACACCTTTTAGGAGTCGCAAGGAGAAAGGGAGTGCTTGTTCATGGGAAGCTCACTTGGTCTAGAGTAGGGATGAGAGGAGGACCTGGGGCCAAGACAGCAGAAAAGAACAGATAGATCTTCAGAGAGCAAGGTGGAGTTCTTCCTCCCTGTGGGTGTAGAACATTTCTCTTCCTCTGGATCTGTTGCACCAGGACCCCCAGTGCCATATCCAAGAATCTGCGCACCCTCACCCTTGGTCCCTGCACCATCCTGAAAAATGTTGCAGTCAGCCATCTTTCCTTCACAGCATGGTGGGTGTATCTACACCACAGGGATTGCAGCGGTTCAAGAAGGCAGTTGATCACCACCCCTTCTCAAGGGCAATTAGGGGTGGGTAATGAATGCTGGTCCAGCCAGAGGTGCTCACTTACTGTAAATTAATTTTAAAAACGCATTCCTCATCTTCAGTAGAAGTGAGCGCAGGAAACTATATATGTTGCATGAAAGTGCTTCTAATCAGCGCTTGAGTGCTAAACCTGCAGGTGTCTGCTTTCGCACCTCCAGGCATGTACAAATCATGACAATCAGCAATTAGCCCCAAAACTTGTATGCTAAAATCAGACTTTTAAATAGGAGTTTCTTACCCATCCACTCAGTGGTGGTTTTCATCCTTACACCAAAATAAACAGCCTCTATCCAACAATTTGTGTTTGTATAACACTTTTAACATCGCAAAACATTCCAAGACCCTTCACAAAAACATTACCAAACAAACTTTGACACTGACCCACGTAAAAGGATAGAAGGGCAAATAACCAAAAATCTCATCAGAGGTGGGTTTTAAGGAGCATCTAAAGGATGGGTTGGGAGGTGGCAAGGTGTCCGGAGAAAATTCCAGAGTTTAGGGCACCAGCAGCTGAAGGCTATCATCAGAGGAGTGACTAAATTGGGGATGTGCAGGAAATAAGAAATGGAGGGGTACAGATATCTTGGATAGTTGTATGCTTGGAAGAGGTTACAGAAATAGATAGGAATCACCAAGGCTATGAAGGGATTTGAAAACAAGGATGACAATTTCTCCCCAAAGAGTCGATATAGATTAGAGAGCACAGGGGTGATGGGTGAAGGGGAGCCGAGTGTGAATTAGGATATGGGCAGCAGAGTTTTGGATGAGTTTAAGTTTATGCAAGGTGGAAAATGAGAGACAACTGGGTCACCGTCCATGTGGGGTTCTCCCAATGTCTGCGTGGGTTTCACACCCCACAACCCAAAAATGTGCTGGCTAGGTGGATTGGCCACGCTAAGTTGCCCCTTAATTTGGGAAAATAAATAAATAAATAAATAATTGGGTACTCTAAATTTATTTTTAAAAAGGAAAATGAGAGACCAACCAGGAGAGAATTGAAATAGTCAAGTCAAGAGGTAAAAGACAGGGAGAGTTTCAGCAATAGATGATCTGAAGCAGAGACAGGGTCAGATGATTTTACGCAGGTGAAAGTAGACAGTTTTAGTAATAGTGCAGGTGTGTGGTTCGAAGTTCATCTCAAGGTCAACTATGACACCAAGGTTGCAAACAGACCTATCAGCAATATTAGGAGATACTTACTATTATATACAAACCAGTACAATTGATGAATAACAGCATCCACAAATAGAATTACGCGCGTGTATTGATGGAAGTTTCTTCTTTTTGTACTTGCTCAACATTTGCGGATTTCAGCAAAGAGGGCTGGACCCGTCTGTGCAAAGCCACTGAATAGTTCAAAGTCACAATCCAACTTTCAGTTGAAAGCAAAATACTGCGGATGCTGAAAATCTGAATAAAACAGAAAATGTTGGAAAAACTCATCAGGTCTGGCAGTACCTGTGATCTGAGCCCTAAAGAAGACTCATACAGACTTGAAATGTTAATTCTGGAGTCACATGTAATGTCCTTTAGGGAAGGGTGGGCAAATTTCCTTCCCTAAAGGACATTAGTTAACCAGATGGGTTTTTATAAGGTTTCATGATCATTATTAGACTTTACATTCCAGATTTTTATTAAAATTAAATTTTACGATCTACCATGGTGGGTGGGTTTCAAACTCTGCTCGCCAGAGCAGTAGCCCAGGGTCTCGGGATTACTAGTCCAAAGACAGTACCAGTATGCCACCAACACCCCAACAAATGTCTCGATGTCTAGAGAGCTAATTAGATATCTATCTAATTATATCTCTCCCTTTCTCTCGCTCCAGTCTCACAATCAGGTTCCATTTAAATGTAATGGGCCAAAGCCCCAACATTTTCAGGAAACTAGTTTCACCAGTGATTGCACTCAACTCATTGCCACTAATAATTACTTGCAATTCTTTTTTAAAATAAATAATTTTATTATATTTTACATTTGTACCCTTTACAGGAGATGATTGAAACCGTTATTTACAATTGACATGTTTTTTATGTCTTTCCCTTTTTAGCCCCCCCCCCACCTCCCCCCCCCCCCCCCCCCCCCCCACCCCCACACACACACACACATCCGTCCCCTCCCTTTTCTGTTATTCAAGCTCCATCTTAGGCCCTTTCTTACGCTGTTGATGTTCTAATCTATTGTTTATCTTGTTTTTGTTCCTATGGCTTTGTGGGGGGCTCTCTAGCCCCCTCTTCAATCTTTCCCTGGATACTCTCCTGGTGTTTCCTTGGGTTCCTCCCTTGCTGCCCCGCCCCGTTTCTGCCTTCTTTGCGTGGCTCTGTGGTTCCTTTTGGTCACCCTGTGCCCCCTCCTTTCCTATCCTTTATTGACTTCAAACAGTTCTTGGAACAGGCTGATTAATGGCCCCCAAGCTTTGTGGAAACCTTTGTCTGACCCTAGGATGGTGTCCAGATGGAGAAATGCCGACAGGTCTGCCAGCCAGTCTGCAGCTGTGGGTGCTGCTGATGATCGCCTGTCAAGCAGGATTCTCCGGCGTGCGATTAAGGAAGCAAAAGCAAGGGCATCGGCCCTCTTCCCCATATGAAATTCTGGCTGGTCCAAAACCTCGAAGACTGCCACTTTCGGGCTCAGCTCCATGCTCACCCCCACAACCTTGGACGTTGCCTCGAACAAGGCTGTCCAAGCTGGAGGCAGTCCCAGAGCATATGGGCGTGGTTGGCCGGGCCTCCATGGCACCATTCACACTTGTCCTCCACCTCCTGTTCATTCGGATTCTGGTTAGGTGAACTCTGTGCACCACTTTAAACTGCGTGAGGCTTAGCAGGAGGAGATGGAGTTGTTTCGCTCCAGAGATGCCAGCCTACTTTCGTCCCCAGTTCATCTTCCCATTTCTGTCTTGCTCCATCTAGTGGGGCTCTCGCACTTTCTAAACGTCGGCCGTAAATATCCCCACAGTTCCCTTTCTCTACACTGTCCACATCCAGTAGCTCCTCCAACATTGTCTCTTGGGGTCCTAGGATATCTCGCTGTCTACTTGCGGGAAACATTTTTACTTATAAATATTGGAGCTCCTATCCTTTCGATAGTTCCAGTCTCTCCATCAGCTCTTCCAAGGGTGCAAATCTGTCCCCCGTGTAGAAGTCCCCAATCGCTAGTTTCCCCCAGTCCTGTCTCCAACTCTTAAATGTGGTGTCTAGCATGGCTGATGGGAATCTGTGGTTACCACACATGGGACTATAATGGACACCTCGGTTAAGCCTAAGTGTTGTCTCATCTGATTCTACGTTTTCAGCTTGCTACCACCACTGGGCTGGATGTGCGATTGCCGGCGGGGATGGGAGCGCCGTCATGGCAAGGGCTCAGAGGGCCATTCCTGTGCAGGAGCACTCCTCCATGCTCACCCATTCCATGCACGGTTCCCTTACCCATCCCCTCACCCTCTCAGCTGTGCCCGCCCAGTGATAGTGTTGCCTTTTTCTCCTGCTATAAATATGGCAGTCAATAATGCTGCCCTTCTTTCTTTGTATCCTGACATTATATTGCTCAGAGTCGCCAGGTATCAAATGATACCACCACAAGGTTCAACCGGCTTTCGATCAAAGAGCCAAACACCAGTTAGTTAGTTCAAGATCAATACTTTATTTACACACACAATTAATCATGCAACGTAGACACTACTAGTTAAACCACACCTATCAACTATGACAACCTGTACTTAACTTCAGGCACCCGCTTAGGTCAGAGGAACAGTGGCCTTTGTTCGGATCTGGATCTATCGGGTCTTTAGAAGTAACTGCTGCTCAGCTGGGCTCATCCGTCTGGTAGCGGACGTTGGACTTGAACTTGCTTCTGGTGGTACTGCGATTGGAAGTAGACATTGCCAGAGTGTCAGGTCCAAGAGAGACTGAACACATGGTGGTCTCTCTCTTTATCCTTGGGGGTTCTTTTGGGCGGTCCTTCAGTTTGGATGCCATTAATTGGGTGATCCCTAATCACTATGTTCGATTAAAGGGGCGGGTGCCTTGATGGCTGGGTGTGTCCTAAGGGGTCATTGACCCTGTTGTTTATGCTTCCTGAGTACAGGAAGTGGCGCTGAAATGTCTGGGATTGTATGGGTTGCTCAAGTATCAGTCCTTTGTCTTACAGAGATGGGCCATCAAAATGCTAATAGGTTGGGGAATTTGATACTGTCTAGATTCTTCGCTCACAAATATACATTCAGGCTCTGAGCCTGCCTGAACCTTACATTGGCCATTTTTCCCATTATGCTTTGCGACCGTCCATGTTTCTTATTGTAAGTGGCCATCCCAGATGGCTACAGTAGTATTGCAAGTTCAGAAGAACCAGGCAGCCTATGCTTCTTCTCCTCTGCAGTGTTGTCTTAGGGGTTCTTGGATACCCCCCCCCCCATACAAACATTATAATAATTTTATCTATTATGTGGAAAAAGGCCTTGGGGATGAAGATCAGTGTGGATCTAAACAGGAAGAGGAACCTTGGTAGTACGTTCATCTTGATCGTCTGCACCCTCCCTGCCAGGAAAAGCAGGAGTGCATCCCATTTCTGTAGGTCCTTTTAACTTCCTCCGCCAGACTGGTCAGATTCCACTTGTGGATCCATGTCCAGTCGTAGGCTATCTGCATCCCCAGGTAGCGGAATTTGTTTTGGGCTATTTTGAATGGTAGACCTTCCAGCTCTGTCCCTCCCCCTTTCGGGTCCACCGGGAGTACCTCACTTTTGAGTTTGTAACCAGAGAAGGCCGCAAAGTCTTCCAGGAGCTTCATGATTTCCATCAAGTCGTTCTGCGAGCCTGAAATGTAAAGGACCAGGACATCCACGTAGACTGAGACTCTGTGCTCTCTGCCTCCTCTTCAGATACTCTTCCAACCTCTCATGTCTCGCAGAGTGATTACCAGGGGTTCAATTGTCAAGCAAACAGGAGGGGGACGGGCGGCATCCCTGCCTGGTGCCTCTGTGCAACTGGAAGTATTCAGAGCTGGTGGTGTTGGTCCGAACGCTCACTTTGGGGGCGTTGTCCAGGAGTTTCACCCATGAGGTGAATCCCACCCCTAGCCCAAACCTCTCCAGTACCTCAATGAGGTATTTCCATTCGACTCTGTTGAACGCCTTTACTGTGCCCAGGGAGATGGTCACCTCTGGTGTTCTGTTCCCGGATGGTGTAAGTATCACATTCAGCAGTCGTCTGATGTTTGCAGTTAGCTGTCTGTCTTTGACAAAGTCCGTCTGGTCCTCCGTGGCCACTTCTGGTATGCAGTTCCCAGTCTCTTGACCAGGGCTTTCGTGAGTATTTTGACATCTACGTTAGCAACAAAATGGGTCTATATGATCCGCATTCTGTCAGGTGTTTCTCTTTTTTGGGTATCAGCGATATGGAGGCCTGTGTTAGCTTAGGAGGCAAATGCCCCTTGCTAGCGAGTCTGTGGACACCTCCTGTAGATGCAGGGCAAGAGCTGGTGCGAATTGTTTATCGAAGTCCCAGCACCTTTCGTGCCTGCATGGAGTTGATGCTCTCTATGACCGTACCCAGTCCTATTGGTGCTTGCAGCTCCCTCTGTCTATCATCCCCACCACTGGCATATCCAGTCCATTGAGCAACTGT
The DNA here is from genome assembly GCF_902713615.1 of Scyliorhinus canicula. Taxonomy (NCBI): domain Eukaryota; kingdom Metazoa; phylum Chordata; class Chondrichthyes; order Carcharhiniformes; family Scyliorhinidae; genus Scyliorhinus; species Scyliorhinus canicula. Next base: position 120,966,490 of record NC_052161.1, on the reverse strand, counting down.
TTCATCCCAAGTTCCCGTTGGGGCGCACGGAGGTATACAGTCCCCGGTAGAAGGCCTCAAGTGCTTGGTTAACCTTTTTTGATTTGTCTACCAGTCCACCTCTGCTGTCTTTTACCTGGGCTATCTCCCTGCTCACGACTGCCTGCTCTCAACTGGTGAGCCAGCAGGCAGCTAGCCTACTTCCATGTTCATAAAAGGTCCCCCATGTCTGGTGGAGTTGGCGCACTGCCTTCCTGGTGGATAGCAGGTTAAAGAAGTCCATTTGTAGCTTTTTCCTCTCTGTCAGAATCTCTATGGTTGGGCCCTTGGAGTATCTGTCGACCTCCAAGATGGAGTCGATCAGTTGTTGCCTAGCCGCGCTCTCTTCCCTGTCACTATGTGCCTTGCAGGCTATAATCTCTCCCCTAATCACCACCTTTGTCCAGGGGCACCCAACATGGTCGCCGACTGTGTGTGCGCCATGTGGGTGAGCCCCTGCACTCTGAAGTTTCCCTTTGTTCAGGCACCCTCCAAAGTGGCTTTTGCAGCATCGTCTTGTTCCCTCAACCACCACCTTACCTGCTGAAGCCAATCTGACATCCATCCCTTTCTTATCCTTGTATTCCCCTTGTAGTCCCCCTTCCCCCCTCTGATCCCCTCCCTACCCTCCCCTCCTATGTCCCTCCCTTCCTATCTCCACTCTTAAGTTCCCCATCCCTGCCCCTGTGGTTGCCCCCCCCCCTCCCCGCCCCAGATGCTCCCTCCCAGCCAGGAGTTGCGCTGCGGCCCCCTTGCTTTCGTGCTTCATAGTGCTACATTTCCCCGCTACTGCTGTGGCCTCCCTCCCGGGGGTGATCTTGCCCCTTTCATAAACTCCCTCTTCACCCTCTCCTGCGTTCCGCTGCCCTCGCCCTTCCCTGTGATTTGATGTTTTTGCTCAAAGCAAGGTAGTACTGTCCCATGCAAACATTGGATAATATTTTTCCCTTTTCCTTCTCTGCTTTGTCCTCAACGCTGCCTTGTCTGACCCTTGTCCAGGCCATTCGTCCGCACAAACTTGTCTGCCTCTGCTGGGGTGTTAAATTAATGTTCCTTGTTTTGGAATGTAACCCAGAGCCAGGCTGGGAATAGCATTCCAAATTTCACTCCACTTTTGTACAGGGCCCATTTTGCTTGGTTGATCTTAGCCCTGCGCTTTCCCAGATCTGCCCCAATGTCCTGGGATACTCATATTCTATGTCCTTCTGAGCTGCTTGCCTTAGTCTGCCATGTCGACCGCAGGATCTTCCCCCGATCCTGGTATCTATGTAATTTGGCAATTATTGACCTTGGCTGTTTCCCTGCCTTGGGCTTCGGTCAGAGGAATCTGTGTGCCTTCGAAGGCGGCTTGGGAAAGCTATCCCTCCTGACTAAATTGCTCAGCATCTGGGCCACATAGTCCGTCGGGTCCTTGCCCTCGATCTCCTCTGGCAGGCCCACAATCCAGATATTTAGTGCAGAGACCAATTCTCCTGGTCCTTGACCTTCCCCTTCAGGCTCCCTTGGGTCACCATCAACCTTTTTATTTGGGCCCCCAGAGCAATAATCCTGTCGCTCTGGTCTGTCGACACCTTTTCAAGCTCTAGGAGCATCTTCCCCTGAGCTTCCAGTTTCTTCCCCATTCCGTCGATCACCATCTGCATGCCAACCAATGCCTCCTTCACCACCACCCGGATCTCCATTTTACATGCCTCTCTCATCGCCATCAATTCCTTTGTCAGAATGTCTTCCATCCACCTCCAGGCCCGGAGGGGTGGTGGGGGGGGCGAAGGGGTGGGTGGAGAGGCCATTGTTCCAGTCGTTGGTCTCCCTCTCTCTGGGGTGGCCAAGGACTCCTTGCCTCGTGGGTCCGCCGACTGGCTCACCCACAGCTTTTCCTTTTCCTCCAGGTATCATGTAGGCCACTCAAATTCTACCCTTTAAGATACTGTGCGTGCATGGTTGCATTAAAAAAACATTTCACATTCAAATGAATAGGCCAGCACAAAGAACATAATTTAGAGAGTTTTGATCAGGGCATCTCAAATCGCTTTAATGCCAATGAAGAACTTTTGAGCTCTAATCACCTTCGTAATGAAGGGATCACCGTAGCCAGTTTACACACAGAATTTTCCCACAGGGTACTACCAGATAATCTGCTTTTGTGATGAAAGCATAGAACATAGAACATCACAGAACAGGCCCTTTGGCCCTCGATGTTGTGCCAAGCAATGATCACCCTACTCAAACCCACGTATCCACCCTATACCAGTAACCCAACAACCTTACTTTAACCTTACTTTTTAGGACACTACGGGCAATTTAGCATGACCAATCCACCTAACCCGCACATCTTTGGACTGTGGGAGGAAACCGGAGCACCCGGAGGAAACCCATGCACACACGGGGAGGACGTGCAGACTCCGCACAGTAATGAAGGGATCACCGTAGCCAGTTTACACACAGAATTTTCCCACAGGGCAATACCAGATAATCTGCTTTTGTGATGAAAGCGTAGAACATAGAACATAGAACAGTACAGAACAGGCCCTTCGGCCCTCGATGTTGTGCCAAGCAATGATCACCCTACTCAAACCCACGTATCCACCCTATACCCATAACCCAACAACCTTACTTTAACCTTACTTTTTAGGACACTACGGGCAATTTAGCATGGCCAATCCACCTAACCCGCACATCTTTGGACTGTGGGAGGAAACCGGAGCACTCGGAGGAAACCCACGCACACAGGGGGAGGACGTGCAGACTCCGCACAGACAGTGACCCAGCCGGGAATCGAACCTGGGACCCTGGAGCTGTGAAGCATTTATGCTAACCACCATGCTACCGTGCTGCCCGTGATATTTAAAGAGAAATATTGTCTAGGACACTGGGGGTATCTCCCTTGGTCTTCGAAATAATGCTATGTGACCTTTTGCAGCCACCTTCAGAAAGCAGATCAGCCTTTGGTTAAAGGTCCCATCCAAAAATCGCCGTCTCCAACAGTGCAGCTCTTCCTCAGTCCTGCACTGAAGTGTCTATCTAGATTTTCGAACTCAAATTCTGGAATAGGACAACAACCAACAACTTCCTGAACTAGAGCCAAGTGTGCTACCAGCTGAGGTGCCAAGGTTGAATTTATTTAAAAGCTATTCAATGTTTTGTCCCAGATCACATGAAATGCCCACCTTAATCATTCTATTTCCCTACATTCTCCGAGAATGATGTTACTATAAAAGTTAATAAAACAGGACCGTGCCTGACTGTTAATCTTTTGAATGAAGAAAGCTAATAAGGAAATGTCTCTCAATCCTGCCTCGGTCCTTTATCTCAATGGAGTGACGGAAGGTGCCTAATTTAATTAATCTACGGCGAGATGACGTCAGTGAGAAGGATAAAAGTCTCCGAACCCGAAGCTGAGAGAGCGAAGACGATCCCAAAGATCAAGCAAAGGAGAAAAGAACGAAAGCGAAAACGCGAGAGATCTCCGAGAAGCAGACTGCACAAAGATGAGTGGCAACACAGTTTACTATTGGGGATTCCTGCTACTCTTCCTTTTCCAGGTTAATGCCAGACCCAGACCACAGAACAGCCTCCAGGTAAGAGGAAGCACTCCTGTTATACTACAGGCGCTTTCATCCCTTTCCTTAGCGTTCAACCTCCAGCTAAAATAGACGGATGGTGTAACAATTGTTCATTAACAATCCACTAATCACCAAATCTGCTCATTTCTATTAAGTATTTTTAATATGTGTTCACAATGTATTCAACTGTGCCTCATTGGTTGGCACCATCGATTTGCTCCCAACTTGAAGGAGTTTACATTATACAGGGAAATACGGTGACCAGCTGAAGAGCTGACCAAAACACGTAGCTGCGTAACGCCCAACCTCCTGGCGAAAGAAGGCTGCCAGTTACTGATCAGTGTTGGCTGTATTATGTCGGTATCATCTCAGAAATGTACAGCAACACGCTTATTCCGTCTTTATTGGTGTCCTTCCAGACCACAGAATGAAAACTGTTCATAACAAAACTGTGGCTCTCTCGATGCCATCCAAGTTCCAAAACACTGGTCAGGGACACCGATTTAGTGTTTTCAGTAAAAGAAAATGTCATCATCCAGAATGTTGCGTCTCATCTAATGTCCATGTATTCGCGACCAAAGCATGCCCCCGATGAGTTAAAAGCAAATTACAGCGGATGTCGGGGAACTGGAATGAAAGTAGAAAATGCTGGGCAATCTCAGCAGGTTTGACAGCATCCGTGGAGAGAGAAGGCAGCGAACCAGATGAGTTATCTCAGATTCAGGGCCAAACCATTGCAAACTTCAGCAGCCCTTTTCCTTGTAACAGGATATGCACCTTCCGTCTCTCAACATAAACCAGGTGACCAGGGGGATACCTTTACTAAATTCAACAAGTTCTTATGATAAGTGGTCGCCTTTATCGTTCATTAGAGTGGGGTTAAAGGTCTATTCAAAGCGAAAGTTTGTGTAGCCGGTCATCTTTGAGCACCGTGCCATAAACCGCATGCGCGTATTGTATACTTACTGTAGGACACCCCCAGTGGCTGGTCACACAATGAGCATATAGGACCATAAAATGAAAATAATTCCCACAAAATCGTGATTTTTCAACCGAATTTGAAACGCAGAACTGGTTTGCGACACTTTCGAAATGTAACATTTCTGAGGGAAGAACATGAGCATCATTATTTGGCTCAGAAGGTCATGACTAACAAATGATCCACAATAGATCATGCCATGCACTGTAAGCAATGACACCATACTGAGCACAGCACAGATAATGTAGGACAAGAAATGGTTCAACAAACCCTGTTTTTTGAATGATGTGGAGATGTCGGCGTTGGACTGGGGTGAGCACAGTAAGAAGTCTTACAACACCAGGTTAAAGTCCAACAGGTTTGTTTCAAACACTAGCTTTCAGAGCACTGCTCCTTCCTCATGTGAATCAGGAAAGCTAGTGATTCGAAACAAACCTGTTGGGCTTCAACCTGGTGTTGTAAGACTTATTTTTTTTACATTATTGCAACGTGTCATTGTAGTTCTGCATTCCACCCAACAACGTCATATTTTCCTCAATTGCTTAAGGAAATGCTTTTAAGTATGTTTAACTCTCTCTGCCCCCTTTATTTTCAGACTTTGTCCAAACTATTAGAGGGAGAGATTGCGCTCCATCTGCCCCATGAAAATTTGGACGACGAAGCAGACGAGACAGCTCAGGTTGGCTTCTCTCCCGACCTGCAAAATGGTCAGCCCGAGTTGGGGCGAAGCTGGGACGAGAACTTGCCGGACTTCGAAAGCAGACATGGGCTACCCAATGGTTCCCTGATTCGACTCCTCACTGACATCACCAACGGCCCCTTGAGATTTAAGACTAGAAGCAAGAAAGGGTCAACGGGAGGGTGCTTTGGAATGAAGTTGGACAGAATAGGTGCAATGAGCGACCTGGGATGCTAACCATTTTACTTAAGGTAAGAGAGCTTTCCAACTCCGCCCGCTGTCTACCATTTTGGAAACCTGATCTTCTCCAATTACTTTCACTTTAGTTGAGAGTAAAAACAACAGCTGTAAAATGCTACTTGGGTCGACTACATGATAGGTTCAGCAACAAAACTAGCTGGCCAGGGTTATCAGTTCTGCGCCAACTATTGGACAGTGCGGAGGCAGGGTAAGAGTGACATTGAAAGACTGTATTGCTGCTTGGTTTCCAGTGATTGAGTTTGTATGTAGATTTTGATTGATGTACAAATTAGAGAAGCCAAAAAACCTTGGAGAAACTCCCACCATATACATTGGTAATTTAACAGAATAGTCATTGAATTGCAGAGTTTTGAAGTATGTTGAATGGACTCCGTTATTGTCATAGCACATGCTCTTATATCTCAGATTAAAATGAGGAAATCAAAGGATCTTTATCCAAATTAGGTTAATTTAAAATATTTTATTTTACTGTGCAACCGATTACGGAATATCAACAACCAATGCAATGTAAACATATTGTTTCCGAAATTGATTTAAAAAGAGAATCGAGGAATATTGTTAATTGTGGATAAGAATCAAATTATTTTCGTGCCACTAAAATCGCTTTTCAAGATTGAATGTTCAAACGATCCCTTGAATATCTCTGAAAGTCTGCCTTTCCACATATCAAACTCACTTTGTCTTTTTCTTCCCAGGGCTTCGGTGAAAGTGCAGGACATCAAGGCCGACCTGCCTATGGCTGTATCCAAGTTTCAAAGTTTGGTTTAACTAAAGCACTTTCGACCTGTGTTCCACAAAGTCCAAGTGTTAAATTATATAACTCATTGTAAAATGTTTACAAGTTTAATTCAATAGTAACCGTGCTTAATAGAATCGTGTGAATGTCATTGACTTTCATTATTTTGAATGGAGAGTTATTTATATTAATTTAAGAGAAATATATTTGCTTGTAAACTTGTGTCTCTGTTCCATGTTCATGTGATTGCAGTATGCGAATTTGGTGCAACTGATGTGGGATTTAAAATGTGTTTTGTTATAAAATTAATAGATACTCTATCGGGAATACATTATTTCGCCCTCTTCTACAGCTGATGAATTTTGTTTCAGGACGTCTTCAGAGTTGTAAATACGCAAAATATTTTATTTTCCTTTAATAATATTGTAACTAGCAGACTTTTAGAAAATGAAAAGCTCTGTCGCCTGGCAAAGGTGGTATGTAAAAAGAACAATGGTTCACCTGTGTGATAGAAGTATAAAGCAATATACATTGCAGAATTAGACAACCCATCATTTGCACCAATGTTTCCACTAAAAGTGACAATGTACTCGCTCATTCCAGAGTAACTGGTGTGATTTCTGTTGCTTTAACATTCCTTGTTATTAGCCAAATAAAACGAAAATGCAGCATTAGATATGAATGGTTCTTTCATCCAAAATTGCTTCCACAACCAGTGATGTTCCTGTCTATGGTAACTGTGAAGACGGGAAGTTGAATGTTTCAGCCCCATTGACCGGATTACCGGGGAACAGCCTCTTCGGGTAACGTTAGGGCAGAACGCTTTTCTGTTGTTGTGGACTCCAAATTTGTTTAGCAACCATATTTCCAAGACATTTTCTCGGTCATTCTCTCACTTCCAGACCGATGCTTACTTTCAATATTAGAAATGCTACTTTCAAGCTGGAAACCGATTTCCGGCAGGTACTAAGTTGTCCCTTTCTGATTCCTATATAATTGACCATAATGTCGAGAAAGAAAATGAATATACAGATTTCATAAACTAAAAATGAAGACTAATAAAGATATAGAATCATATTCTGGGTAATTTTAATTGTTGACCTACCCACTAGGAAGAAACTGTTTCACTTTGGTAAAACTCCAATTACATACAAGGGCTGAGAATACTTATTCCAGTTTTTTGTGTCTAGTCAGATCCTCAAACACCATGGAGCTTCTAGTCTATACCTTACTTCAGCTTAATCTGTTCCTGACAGGTGTTTAAAAAAGAGATGACATAACTCCTACAACACCATGTATTTGAAAGGTCAGATCTTTGGCGCTCATTTGAAATTACAATAGTTCCCTGGGAAGGCCCAACTATCATAATAAACATAAATTAGGGGTGCTTGACAGTGCCACCACAATGCAGAATGTAAAAATACTAAGGGAGTACCGCACTGGAAGGTTAACCTAGAGCAGTGTTTTTCAAACTTTTTTCCCGGCATCCACTTTTGCCAACAAGCCGACCTTTGGAACCTACGCCACGTAATGCAAAAGAGGAGCCTACTTGGTCCTCACGTTCTCACCTGAATCAGGTTCAAAGCAGGACAGTGCAATGGGAAAATCAGGTGCAGACTTCAGCCAATTCCTTTGTGCCATCTTCAGCTGCATGAAAACAGAAAATCCAACCTCACACATGTAGGTCCTTGGGAAGGGCAATAGCGACAAAATGCTTGTTTTATTCAGTATTGGATACTCCTGGGAGATGCTACTCCACAATACTGACACCTCATGTGCTTTTCGCGTGTTTTTAATGTGGTATCACAGGTCAGCTACAGCAACGTAATCTTTTAATTTGGATAAGTTATTAATCGACTCTGGGGTCTCAACCTCAAAAGGAATTTTTCACCCACCACTTCTCTTTCAAAATCTGTAACTTCTCCTTTAATTTACCAGTACTTCCCTACAAGTAACACATATGGGGCTGGATTCTCCGTTTTTGTAACTATGTCCCCACGCCGTCATAAAAACGGTGGCCTTTCACACCATGAAAACTGACATGAAAAGGCCACTTATTCATAGCCCTGCAGGGGGCTAGCAGGGACCCATCGTGAATCTAACAGCTTTAGTTCCAGATACGGAACCCCTGCACTTCCAGGTCAGAGGCCGCACATGCGCACGGCGGCGGATTCCAGCGGCCATGCTTTGCTCCATGGCAGACTCAGATACGGAGCTGGGATTCCCAAATAGTGCCCTGATCGGTCGCGTGCCCGACTCTGACCACCCGCCCAAAAATTGTCTGGTCCTGTATGTGTCTACCGTGCACTCCAATCAGCACACCCCCGACCATGGTGGCCGCGGACTGAGTCCGCAGCTGCCAAGCGAGTATCTCGAATGGCAGGATCACATTAGATCCATGCTGTCGGGACTTCGGCCGGTCAGGGGCGGGGCGGGCCTCCATCAATGGCCGCAGGTAGGGGAGATGCGATGTGGCGTACTCGATAATTGGGGAGCCGGCACCAGTCCCAATTCTATGCACGGAAGTGGATTCTCCGCCCCGGCGCCAGGCACAATTTCAGCGTTGGGGTGCGGAGAATCCAGCCCATGGGCTTTGAATCTTTATCTGCACTGGCATAGTTGACAAAACCATACCTCAAGAAATTATATTTATACTGCTATGTTCCCAAGTTAAGTTTCTTATTTGTAGACGGTTAACCAGGGCTCCTGATGCTCTGCACAGTGATAACGCTAGCACTGCTCTGTTCTGCCCTGGACTCTGCTGAGCAGCTCTCCCCAGCGATTCTGTTGTGAGATCCTGTCCAGTAGACATACTGCCTATTTTAGTCTCTGGCCGTCTTACTTTTAAGAAAATGATCCATCTTCACAGTCCTCTTTTCAACAGTTGGAAAATGGAAACAACTCCGCTCTCTGATTTGGTGCCAAAAGGACGTACAAGGCACTTGACATCAAGTGTACATGCAGGGCGCATGACCTGCTCTCTGCTGTTGCTTCATACTGGACGACTCCGCACAGCATTATTTATTTTTTTAATAGGCGGGCGGTAGCAACCGCCATTCTCAATATAAAAGTCAGTAGCGGCCATTAGGCATTTTCCCACGATTGGGACCACTGTGGGAATGGTGTGACCGCTTGCTCCCGGTACCTGCCTGCAACCCACCTGTGGGTCGCAACCCGGAGTGGGACTTAAACCCAAAATCTTATGATTTGGAGGTTTGAGTGCTACCAACTGAGCCTCATTAAGGCCATGTGAGATTTTTTTCCTTTATTTGTTCATGGAATGTGACCATTGCTGGCTGGGTCAGCATTTATTGCTCACCCCCAAGAGAATAAGAGTCAACCACATTGCTATGGATCTGGAGTCACATGTAGGTCAGACCAGGTAAGGTTGACAGCGTTCCTTCCCTAAAGGGCGTTAGTGAACCAGATGAGTTTTTACGACAATGGTCATCATTGAACTTACTGAATTCAAATTTCATGATCAGCCCTGATGGGATTCCAACCCGGGTCCAGAGCATTCCTCTGAGTCTCTGGATTATTAGTTCAGTGACAATACCACTACACCACTGCTTCCCCTTGCCTGGACACCATAGAATCATAAAATTTACAGTGCAGAAGGAGGCCATTTGGCCCATTGAGTCTGCACGGGCCCTTGGAAATAGCACCCCACTTAAACCCACACCCGTAACCCCACCTAACCTTTTTGGACCCTAAGGGCAATTTAGCATGGCCAATCCACCTAATCTTTCGACTTTGGGAGGAAACTGGAGCACCTGGAGGAAACCCACGGAGACACGGGGAGAACATGCAGACTCCACACAGTGACCCATGCCAGGAATCGCACCTGAAGCTGTGAAGCAACTGTGCTAACCACTGTGCTACTGTGCTGCCCCAATGAGGGAAAATTCAATGGAAAGGTGTTTTTGTCAATTTCAACTCCCATTTCTCACCAACTTTTCTCACCAATTTATACAGAGTACGGAGAAGAGAGAGTGTGGTGGTTTCAGTAGTCTGGGTTGGATATTCAAAGTAGGGTTACGGGTCACAGTACGCGGGTCACAGTGCACGTTAGACCCCGATCTGAGTAAGCGCGTACAGCGTTGGACAAGGGATGTGTATTGCCACGGGTTTTGAGAGGACAAGGCTTTACGCTTAGTTCAACGATTGTCACCATGAGTTTCCGAGAGCAAAATGAAACAGATGATTCAGAAAGCTTGGCATCTCGTTCAAATAGAGTAATTCAATTAAGCTGTGTATTTTAATAACGACCGAAAGTATTTATGAACAATCCACACTAGAAACGGAACCACGGGCAGAGTGGGCACAGTCTCGACTTTAGAGTGGGAGGGGAGATGAAGGGTTGAGCTGCGATCGTCCTGCCCTCAAGCATGTGTAGCAGGAGTGACACAGCTGTGTGGGGGGGGGGGGGGGGGGGGGGGGCTACATTTTAAATTATTCCCCACTCGGCGCGCCACGATGAACAGATCCCATCAAGTAGTGAAAAATGCTTGGTCGGGGTGGAAGCCAAGACCACAAGGATACAAAAGCAAAATGCAACGCTTACTGGAAATCTGGAATAAGAGAATATGCTGGAAATACTCAGCAGGTCCGGCAGCATACGTGGAGAGAAAAACAGAGAAAACGTTTCAGGACTGTGAATTTACATTAGAATCATAACAAGGATCGCAAATAACATTGATGGCTCCTAGTCAGTTTTTCAAAGCTGTTGCACATTACCCGTGTCAAGTTGGCCAGACCCCCAATCTAAGTCCGAAAATGCACAATAAGGAGAACGTAACTTTAATTAATTAATTTCAAATGAGGCACCCACTCATTTTAAGTGGAGTAATTTTAATATGGGCCTTGTTATTAAACGGGCAATATCGAATGTGCCACCCAACTTTTGTTCCAAATTGGCTTTATTTTAAAGTGGAATAGCTCTGGGATAGCAAAGAACAAAGAAAAGTACAGCACAGGAATTGGCCCTTCGGCCCTCCAAGCCTGTGCCGACCATGCTGCCCGTCTGAACTAAAATTTTCTACGCTTCCTGGGTCCATATCCCTCTATTCCCATCCTATTCATGTATTTGTCAAGATGCCCCTTAAATGTCACTGTCGTCCCCCCTTCCACCACCTCCACCGGCAGCGAGTTCAGGGCACCCACTAGCCAAGAGATGTATAATGGAAGGCTAATTTCAATAGCCATTTTAGTCACCCAACATGGAAATTCCCTTCCTTTAAAGGGTAGCATGGTAGCACAAGTGGCTAGCGCTGTGGCTTCACAGAACCAGGGTCCTGGGTTCCATTCCCTGCTGGGTCACTGCCTGTGAGGAGTCTGCACATTCTCCCCGTGTCTGTTTGGGTTTCCTCCGGGCGCTCTGGTTTCCTCCCACAGTCCAAAGATGTGCAGGTTAGGTGGATTGGCCATGATAAATCGCCCTTATTGTCCAAAATGGTTAGGAGGGGTTACAGGGATAGGGTGAAAGTGAGGGCTTAAGTGGGTCAGTGCAGACTCAATGGGCCAAATGGCCTCCTTTTGCACTGTATGTTCTATGTTCTAAAGAGTTTATTTACTGACCAAATCTAATAAAATTAGATGAATGGCTCACAAAAATAACCCGAAAGATCCCATCAAGTAGTGAAAAATGCTTGGTCGGGGTGGAAGCCAAGACCACAAGGATACAAAAGCAAAATGCAACGCTTACTGGAAATCTGGAATAAGAGAATATGCTGGAAATACTCAGCAGGTCCGGCAGCATACGTGGAGAGAAAAACAGAGAAAACGTTTCAGGACTCTTTCAGGACGTTCCAGTTCATCTGGAAGTTTACGGCCCAACATGTCTAACATAGTGAATGCTTTAACCCAGAGTTCAATAACTAGACGTTCAATAACGTTGGGGCTGGTTTAGCACAGGGCTAAATCGCTGGCTTTTAAAGCAGACCATGGCAGGCCAGCAGCCGGTTCAATTCCCGTACCCGGAATGTGGCGACTAGGGGCTTTTCACAGTAACTTCATTTGAAGCCTACTTGTGACAATAGGCGATTTTCATTTCATTTCATTTTTTAGTTTTTTAAAACTGCTTCAAATCCAAAGATCTGTGATTGAGAACAAACGTTTCCGGGAAGGGAAGGCGTGGCATTTCTTCCTAAATTCAAAGGATGTATTGCAGATCCAACAAGTACCATCCACGGGTCCCCGCGATCAGCCACCATAACAGGAAACTCCGGGGGTAAAAAGGTTTAAAAACTCAGCGACTACACATTTTCCCAGAGTTTCCGCCGCTCTTGCCCGAGGCGGATGATCAGGAGAAACTCGCCCATAGATTTTCCTGCTTATTTCCAGGGGCGGCCCGAGGAAACCAAGCATCGACAATTCAGATGTTAAATAGTAACTTTCATGTTTGCAACTGTCAACCACTCGACACATTTCCAGTTTGTCTCACCGGGTGCCACTGAATGAAGTTTTCCTTGATTGGCTAAGAGCTGGAACTTGTGTGAGATCTGAAAGCTCAGATGGCAGTCATTCACACCCTATTTTGCAGTTTCAACGTCCACCCGATTATTCTTCCATTCCACCCTTCAGCCAACGTGCTTCTGGGCATGTGAGGGAAGGGGGGCTGTTTTGGGTATGGTTTTGAAAAGCACAAGCCACAGAAAGAGGCCACATTCTCCATCCTGCTTTCATAAAATGGAAGCAAACGCGGTCTTGAGTTTTGCCCCGAGAGCTAATGGATGCCCTGCCTAAATAAAAACAGAAAATGCTGGATAAACACAGCAGGTCTACAGCATCTGTGGAGAGAAAGAGTCAACGTTTCTAGACTAAGTGGCCCTTCTACAGAACTCATTTATCAGTGCTGTCTGATAAAAACCTAACAAATCTTTCACCCAGCCTGAAACTTTCGGGTTACAAAGTATTTCATTCTGGAAAACTTCTAAATGAATTAAATCAGTGAGAAAAGCTGGTCACAAATATGTACCGAAGTAGGTATTTCACGCGTTGCGAAATTGAATTACCAGGAATGAATCTTAAGAACAGAAATTGCTGGAAGTACTCCCGCAGGTGTGGCAGCATCTGTAGGAAGAGAAACAGTCAACGTTTCAGGTCAATGACGTTTTGTCAGTTCTGATTTTTTGTTTTATTTCAGATTTCCAGCATTCGCTGTATTCTGCTCATATTAATGAATCGTAAATTGCTTTCTCCTATTGGTGCAGAAAACACATTGAAATAACTAAGCACACTGCATCACGCCTCCAATCTTCCAGTGAAATATTATGAGAGCGTCATGTCTTTCCATACATTTACTTAAGTGCACAAACATTAGCCATTACTAAAAAGCTCGGCATGACTGTCTATTGCGTAGTTCCATTTCACTAACGTTAAGTAAAATCTATTTAGAAATCAAATACAATTCTAAATAACTCAAAGTTCATTTGACCCATGTATCTGATAGCTTTAACATCTTGAGATATTGGAGACAAGAGCTGTCTGGCCCGACCACCCAATTATCTCTTGTCCGATAGCTGAGGGATCTCTAGAACGTTCCGCATTGCAGAGTGCAATCTGCTATGTTATGACACAACTCCTAAAACATTCCATGCAGCCATGGGCTGTGGCTTGCAGTGTCATTTCTTTAAAAGGTTACAGTTTTTGTAAGGATGTTCACTGTCATATCTCAAAGTCATGCCACTTTATTAACCTCTCACAGGTTCATCGGCGGTGTACACTTAATGAAATCTGGCATATTACCCACATTTTATGTCTCCTCGGACCATACTTCCAACATTTACCATTTCACTAATGGGCACCGAGATAAAGTCGTTCTTCTTATTCAATGAGTCAATGCGCGACGAACAGTGGATAGATTTATACATGCTATGTATTAAAGAGAGATCTTGCCTTTCAAGGCGCCAAAATGCATAAAAGCGCTTCACCACCAGTAAAGAAGTATTCTGTAGTCAGTGTTGTATGGTGGCATGTGTAAATATAATTCATGTATAATATTCAGATAAAAAATGTTTCAAGTATCAATGACCCAGCAGTCTGGTGCTTAATGTACAGCCCCTCTAGTATTGGGATGTGATTCTTTCTGAACAAGCATTCCTGACAACTGGTAAAATGTCACTTTTCTTGTATCCCCTTGAAGGAGAAAACACTTCTTACAGATTGAATCTTTGTCGCTTCTATCTGTGGCATTTACATTACTCCATCAGGCATTGGAAGGTGTTGTTTTGATATATCGCACAGAAAATGCATTGCCTATTATCGGAACATACGCAGCACCTGAAGTCAGTTGAGATTTGGAAGCTGCCTATACAATATTACAGAAGGCAATGAAAAAGCTAATGGGACAGTAAGTGATTGGAAGTGCTGTTTCTTTTATGAATATCACTGAATAGATCACTAAAGCAGTTACTTGCAAAATGGGATCATCCTCGCCCTCTTTACACACCCATGTACTCAGTAATCCCCGGATTAATTCTAGTCTGAGTGGTTAATTTTAATGTTAGATTGTAATTTACTCTTAAGAAAACAAACCTTTTACTAAAAGGATAACTGTTGGGTCTGGCCAAAATGAGCAAACTCCCCTTCGGCTCGGCAATCCAAAGACCCTAAGGTATGCAAACTGAATTGATTTGTAACTGTTTAAAACGACCCATTTGGCTGCCAGAGTGGGATCATGTCTGCAACTGACTTTACCATATAAGTTAAACTACTCCATCCCACAAGCACATCATATCTAGTGACATTTCCCTTTACCGTATTTACTATTACCTTTATCGCAGGGAAATGACGGAAGGAGATGAATAAATTAATATTTGGAATATTAATTCACGGGGAGATGACGTCAGCCAGTATGGAAATAAAAGACCCGGAGTCTGAGCACAGAGACGGCAGGGAAAGAGAGAGCAAGCGAAGAAACTAATTCTCCGTGAAGAATTGTCCAAACCAAATCAGAAACAGAGAAGATGAGCGGACAAACGAGTTTCTACTGCGGACTCTTGCTTGTGCTTCTGATCCAAGCCCAAGCTAGACCAAGGTCAGATGATAGCCTGCAGGTAAGAGGTCCAAACGCCAGATTATCTTGTGTTAATGATGTCTAGGCTACAGCTGAAAGAGTCAGCACTGGCCACCGAATCAGACCAGTGGTCTCAGACCACCCCAGGTATTGCTGGTCCACTAGAAGTGGTCAGGGTCGAGGCGAATGGTTGTAGTAGTTCATCCTCCATTGTTTGCTGTTGATAACCAGGTAACGCTACACTTCAACTATTTATTTGACATCGTGTCCGTTGAAGTGAAACACTGGCGAACTACCTCCTGTTTGTGGCTGAGCGACTAACCATAAACAGCGAGGGTGTAGGTTTCTAGCTGTCACTAACCACTAAACGGCATCTTTGCTTCCTTTCTGCATAGACTTGGCTGATGTTTCAGAGAGTTTCGAAGCTGTACATTCCAATCAGAGCAGCGTGTATATGGATTGTGTTACATGTAAATTCAAACGTTTTTCTGAGCTGTGTCCACGAACAGGTCTTGTATATAAATCCCACCCATTTTTCTTATTTTCAGACCTTATCCAGGCTTTTGGAAGATGAATATGGGCACTATTTGCCCTCAGACGAGCTGAACAATGAGGCAGAAGAGATGTCGCCAGCCGCTTCCCTTCCTGAACTCAACGCCGATCAGTCCGATTTGGAGCTTCCCTGGGAGCGCGAATCCCGAGAGATTGGTGGCCGACCTTTCCGTCAGGAAGCGGTCCTGGCCCGTCTCCTGAAAGACCTCAGCAACAATCCCCTGCGGTTTAGAGGCAGGAGCAAAAAGGGACCATCACGGGGCTGCTTCGGAGTGAAACTGGACCGAATCGGTGCTATGAGTGGCTTGGGCTGTTAGCGGCTTGGTTAAAGGTAAGAACGGCACTGAGAAGATCATTGCTGATATGTTTTACAGTTCAGAGTGGCCCAGACACATTCCGCCACACACCGTGAGGGAATGATTTAAAATGACTAAATGCACCTAGGATAGGATTACAGTGGGCGGAGATTGTTTTTAAAATAATCCCCGGGGCTGGGAAATAGACAATTTATAGGTTGAGGATCTGAGCTCTCCGACCGCCACATCCCTCTTTTACTGGCAGATATCTGTGGTTAAAGAGCCAGTGACGGTATGTTTGGTATACATTGTACAATGCTATAGTGACTGAACCACCGCACCCCCTAACTAGTTTTCAGTTTCCAATTTAGCTCCCGACTAATTACAGATTGATGAAAACAAATTACTGCGGAGAGAAGGGAGCTAACGCTGAGTCTAGATGACTCTTTGTCAAAAAAATTACAGATTGATCCTTGCCCCAGAGAGCGCTGGTCTCTTCCATTCTTGTTAAAATGTTTAAAGCCGATTCTATTCAGTTCAGTATACGATGTGCACGGTATTTATTTATCGTGCTTTCCAAAAGGCCAATCCCGAAAGCTACCGAAAGCTTTCAATTTCAGCACCTTGGACACATCCAGCCAGCTCTGTCGCCTGACCTCAACCCCACTATCCATTCATTCGCCTTCCTCTCTCCAACCCTCTGCATTGCTACTTCATCTACCCGCCTAGATTCCATGACCCATCATTTCACTGCCTCAGAAAAATCTGTTGATTTTAATTTGGAACTTCTGTAGCTTTTGAAGGGAGAAAGTTACAGATTTACGCTATTTTAGCTCTAATTTTCAGACTACGCCCTTTCGTCCAGGGCTCTCACTAAATAATAGTTTATCCCGACCATATCAAATGCCGTAATCGTTTTCAATAACTCAATCAGATCACCACTTAATCTTCGACGATGCTAAATCCAAGCAATCTGTCTCCCAAATTTAACATTTAGATCAGATATAATTCTGGTGAACCTTCACTGCATAGTGCTCCCTCCCCCAAGGCAATATACCCTCGGCGAGGTGCAGTGCCCAGAACCGAAATCATACTTTAGATGGGGTCTCACCAGAGCTGCATAAAATATATATAACACTACTTCCACCACTTTGTACTCCAGCCCCAGTGAGATAAAGGCTTTTTTTAAAAATGTGTTGCTGTCCACTAGCACTTCGCGATTTCAGTATTTTGACCCCTAAATCTCTCAGCTATCCCACAGTTCCTAGTTTGTCAGTCATGTACAGCCTAGCTCTAAATTTATTATAGCCCATCGTCCTGGACTCTTAAACAGAGGAAATAATTATTCTCTAATCATTTTAAGAGCCCCAACTATATCACGCCTTTATCTGCTTTTCTTGAGAAAACAGAAGTCAAGTTATCCCTAACTACACCATTGATTCCTAGCCTTGTTCCTAATGCCAGCTCCCTTTCCTCAAACACCCTCTCCTTACCGCCATCCCAACCCTATCGCGAATGCCAGTCCAAGTGAATACTTATTGTAAAGATTCTATTTTAATGGGCCTTTTTGATCAGTTATGTAAGAGATTTCTCCAAAAGTTTACCCATATATGTTTCACAGGAGCCGCTTTCAGCTGAAGTTTATCAGACCGAACAGATGTATGTGTGCGCAGTGTTTTAGAGTCAGGTCAATACGAAGAGAAGGCCAGGCAGGCCTCGCTTTACACCACTTCTAATCTCAAACTTTTCAGCCAAGGGTTAGCTCTGATGTTGGGTCTTGCATTGTGACAGGGTGTTGCTCGGCTCATTGTTTTCTTTCTTATCTCTAAGGTCTGACTCCGGGAGCAACACTGCCGGCTACACCTTTTCATCAACCTACCCACATTTAATTCACTCCTCTGATTTTTGCTCCACAAACTCTGACTGATGACAAGTAGTGTCCCACCTGTAGATTGTTTACAAGCTCAACTTTTGGATTAAATCCTTAATGTACATACAGTGCCAGCTGCTATTTAAACAATATTTAATTCTATTTATATTAATTATGAAACTATTTATTTGTATTGTATTTGTTTTTGTTGCTGTGATACTGAGTCAGTCACTTGCTGTGAGCTCTGGTGCAGATTAAACAAAGTTGGGTATTTTACCTTCAGTACATGTAGACACGGTGTATGCAACCTACTGCAGAATAAAATTGAAAGTAAAATAAGCGTCTGAGAATCATTTCAGTCCTATGGTTTCCGAAATTCGAACACAGTTCACATTCCAGATTCATCTTTTTCAATTAACTCCATCCAGTGCTCATTGCGATCATTTTAAAATTCAGCGCTTGGACTACAGACAGAGACACGGACGATTAGCTGGTCCCTTCTTCACAATTTAAAAGCCGTTCCAGTCACTGTTACATTTCACCAGAATCAGACTATTTCAAAGGATGAATGATCCGGACCCTTAATCACGGCTCAAAAACGTGGAAAGAAAGATTTCACAACTCGGTTTGGTACTTATTGACTTTGTTGCAGAAATCTGAGGTGGTTATTCATGTGACTCTCCATGCCAGCCAATTTGTAGCGTTCATCCCAGGATGCAGGTCTCAGAGACGGGATTGGGGAGCAGTGATTGTGCGGATTCAGGAGCTTTCCACTTGGAACTCAATTGGGTACTGCGTGAAAACACCCGAGCAACGAGTGGGCTGTGAAGTTAAAGTTCTCCTGTTTTAACTTTCCATCTCAGTAATAAATAGAAATAATGCGGCAATATGAAGTGAACCTCAAAAAATCACTTCCACAGCAGAGGAGCAGAATTTGGGAGCTGTGTTTACTGGATTCCCCCCCCCCCCCCCCCCCCGTAAGCCTGCCCATCCCATCGTGATCCACCCCATCCCACTCCCTCCCTCCCCCAACTTCCCCCTGAGCAACTTCCCCAAGATTCAACCCTTGCTTCTCCCCTCGAGACCCATCCCTTTCACTCTCTCCCTAGGACCCACATTCCCACCTCCTTCCCAGGGACCACCCTCCTCCACCAGGAACCAGCTCTTTCTCCAAGATCCACCCCAACCCTTTCCGTAAGCCCTCCTTCCCCCCTCCGTCGACGCCCTCCTGTGCACCATCTTCTACCTCGTGCCCCTTCTTCCCTACCCGCCTTTCTCCCCACCTATGGTTCCACCCAAGCCCCTCACCCACAACCCCCTCCCCATCCTAATCCTCTTCCCACACTCCCTCTTCTCCCCATCCCCTCCTCTCTTCTATCGCCTCCTTTCCCCATCCACTTCCCCACCTCCTTTCTCCATCCCCCTCCATTCTGCTCCTTTCCCCATCCCCCTACTCCCCCGTTCCCACCCCCTTGCCCACTCCTCACTCCCTCCGCTCATTCTCTTTCCCCTTCCCTGTCCACTCCTTCCCTTCCCCATCCTCTCGTTGCACCCCATTCTCCCCAACCTCACCCTAATAACATAGAACATATAGTAAAGAAGGAGGCCATTCGGCCCATCGAGTCTGCACCGACCCACTTAAGCCCTCACTTTCACCCTATCCCTGTAACCCAATAAGCCCTGCTAACTGTTTTTGTCACTAAGGGCAATTTATCATGGCCAACCCACCTAGCCTGCACATCTTTGGCTATGGGAGGAAACCGGAGCACCCGGAGGAAACCCACACAGACACGGGGAGAACGTGCAGACTCCTCACAGACAGTGACCCAGTGAGGAATCGAACCTGAGACCCTGGCGCTGTGAAGCCACAGTGCTATCCACTTGTGCTACCGTTCTGCCCCCATCTTCCCACTCTCACCCCTCCCATCTACCCCCTCTTCACCCATTTCCCCCCTCCTCACCCTCATACCATCTACCCCTTCTCACCATCATAACCCCCATCTCCCTTCCTGACATCTCCTCCCTCCTCACCTCATCTCCCTGTCCTCATCCTCATTACCCCATCCATTCCTCCTCACCCTCATCTCCCCCTCCTCATGTTTATTCCATATCCACCTTCATTTCCCATCCTCACCCTCATTCCCCCTCATCTCTCCGCTCCTCACCCTCATTGCCCTATCTCCCCTCCTCAAACCCCTTCCCACCCCCCCATCCCCGCCCCTACATCCCCCCCATATCCCCACCCCCCCCAATCTCCACCCACCCCAACTCATCCCCACCCCCCATCCCCACCCATCACCCTCATTCCCACCCACCCTCAACCCCCAACACCCCCCCCCCTCATCCCCACTCCCTCTCATCCCATCCATCGTCACCCCAACTCACTCCCCCATCATCCCAATCCCCACACCCCCCTCCCCACCCTGCTCATCCCCCAATCTCCACCCCCCTCATCCACACCGCCTACATCCCACCCATCCCCAGATCCCTTCATCCCCCTTCCCTCAGCTCCACCCCCTCATTTCCCCAATCCCCACACCCCTCATACACACACCCCCATCCCCCCACCCCACCTGCCCTCAACCCCTGGCATCATCCCCACACTCCTCTCATCCCTAACCCCCTCACCCAACCCATCCCCACCCCATACCTCCACCTCATCACCATCCCCCTCCCTCCCCATTCCCTCGCCCTCCCCATCTCCCCTCCCTCCCTGATTCACTCTCCCTCCATAATTCTCCCGCCCCCACTATTCCCTCCAACCTCCTCATCCAGTCACCCTAACCACCACCCATCTTCCCCTCCATCCCCAATTCCCCCTCCCGAATTCCCTCCACCCCCCATTTTCCTCACCCACTCCCCCACCCCCTCTCCCATTATCCCCATCCCATATTTCCACCCCTCCCCATTCTCTCCTCCTTCCCTCCCCATTTCCCTCCATTCCCCACACCCATTTCCCCTCATGCCCCCTCCCCCCACCCTTTCCATATTTCACCCACCCTCTCCCCATTTCCTTCCATTCCGCCTCCCACTTCCTCTCCATACCCCCTCCCACTTCACCCCACCCCATTCTCCACCCCACTACCCCCCTCCCCCCACATTCCCACTCCCGCATTTCCCCCCACCCCCTCCATTCCCCCTCCCCCATTCAGGTCTCCCTCCGCCATCCCCCCATTACCACTCCTTCCCCCATCCTCCTTCCCTCCCCATTCCTCCCTCCATCACCCCTCCCTCCCCATTCCTATCTCTTTCCCCCCTCCACGTCCTCCCCCCCCCCCAATTCCCCTGCGCACTGATGTGCCATCAATCGGACACGAGTCGTAGAGAGGATCCAAATATCAGGCTTTAATAAGTTAGATGTGAGCCCGGCAGTGGTCGTACAAGGAAAGGCCGACTGCCAGCTGGCACGAGCTTTTATACCCCACCTTGTAGGCGGAGCTACCATCCTCTCAGCCAATCAGTGGGGAGTCACATGACTAGCCACAGCCAATTGGCAGAGAGGCACATGACTTGCCTGGGCCAAAGGGCAGCAGGACTGCTGTACCAATGGCAGCTTGGTTCTAAGGTAATATGATTTCCCTACTCATACTACCACATTCACCCCTTGGTGAGAAAGAAGCGGGGGGGGGGGGGTGGGCTGGAGTGACAGGAGAGACGGGGAGGGGGGGGGGGTGTCCCATAAGACTGGTAGTATGACTAGAGACCTACTCAAGTAGCACCGAGATAACTATGGCTGCCCACTGGCCCGCGACGAACGTGTAAGAAAACCAACGAACTATATAGTGTACCGGAGAAAAAAAACAACAATAACCGTAATATTAAGAAAAAAACACAGGCAAGGAACATATGCCGAACATGAAAGTCCATAAGGTCCATCAAATTGACTCGATCAGCTGAATGGGTGCCTTCAGTGTCCTGCCGGATCTGCGCAGCGGCGCCGGTGACGGTGGAGCAGTGGTCGTCCGTGACTCCGGGTGCGTTGGTCGTGGTCCTGTGTCCGTACCCCTGGTCGGAGCTAGCGGTAGTCGGACCAGGGAAGGGGGTTCCTGTGCGCTGGGTTGCGGGGGCTCTGGGGGTGGTTGGGACTGGGGGGAGGGTGCTGATGCTGGGGGTTGTGACCGCACGCCGGCGGGTGCCAGGTCCCGAAGGGAGACCGTGTCCTGTTGTCCGTCGGGATACTCCACGTACGCGTACTGCGGGTTTGCGTGGAGTAACTGGACTCTTTCAACCAACGGGTCGGACTTGTGCACCCGCACATACGTCCGGAGCAGGATGGGCCCGGGGGCGGCTCGCCAGGTCGGGAGTGGGGTCCCAGAAGAAGACTTCCTGGGGAAAACAAGACGACGTTCGTGAGGTGTTTGATTCGTGGCAGTACAGAGGAGAGACCGAATAGAGTGGAGGGCGTCTGGGAGAACCTCTTGCCAATGGGAGACCGGGAGATTCCTGGACCGAAGGGCCAGTAGAACGGTCTTCTAGACTGTACCGTTCTCCCGCTCGACCTGACCGTTACCCCGGGGGTTATAACTGGTCGTCCTGCTAGCGGCGATGCCTCTGCTAAGCAGGAATTGACACAGCTCGTCACTCATGAAGGAGGACCCCCCGGTCGCTGTGGATGTACGCGGGGTAACCGAACAGGGAGAAAATGGAGTGGAGGGCTTTGATGATGGTTGTCGTGGTCATGTCGGGGCAGGGAATGGCAAAAGGGAAGCGGGAGTACTCGTCAACCACATTTAAAAAGTATATGTTACGATTGTTGGAGGGGAGGGGGCCCTTGAAGTCCATGCTGAGACGTTCAAAGGGGCGGGAAGCCTTTACCAGATGCGCCTGCTCGGGTCGGTAAAAGTGCGGTTTGCACTCTGCGCAAATGTGGCAATCCCTGGTCACAGTCCTGACCTCCTCGATGGAGTAGGGCAGGTTGCGGGTCTTAATGAAATGAAGGAAGCGGGTTACCCCTGGATGGCAGAGGTCCGCGTGGAGGGTGCGGAGGCGGTCTATCTGCGCGGGACAGGGCATCTGGAGGCTCGTTGAGCTTCCCAGGACGATACAAGATATCGTAGTTGTACGTGGACAACTCGATCCGCCACCGCAAGATCTTGTCATTCTTGATCTTGCCCCTCTGTGCATTGTCGAACATGAAAGCTACTGACCGTTGGTCCGTGAGGAGGGTAAACCTCCTGCCGGCCAGATAGTGCCTCTAATGTCGCACAGCTTCTACTATGGCCTGTGCCTCCTTTTCCACCGAGGAATGGCGGAGTTCGGAAGCGTGGAGGGTTCGAGAGAAGAAGGCCACGGGTCTGCCTGCTTGGTTGAGTGTGGCCGCCAGAGCTACATCGGACGCGTCGCTCTCGACCTGGAATGGGAGGGACTCGTCGATAGCTCGCATCGTGGCCTTTGCGATATCCGCTTTGGTGTGGCTAAAGGCCTGGCGGACTTCCGTCGACAGGGGAAAAGTGTTGGACTGGATAAGTGGGCGGGCTTTGTCGGTGTAGTTGGGGACCCACTGGGCGTAATAGGAAAAGAAGCCCAGACAGCGTTTGAGGGCTTTGAGTGAGTTGGGGAGAGGGCGTTCCATTAGGGGGCGCATGCGTTTGGGGTCGGGGCCTATTACTCCATTACGCACTACGTAGCCGAGGATGGCTAGATGGTCGGTGCTGAACACGCACTTATCCTTATTGTAAGTGAGGTTAAGGAGTTTTGCGGTACGGAGGAATTTTTGGAGGTTGATGTCGTGGTCCTGCTGGTTATGGCCGCAGATGGTGACATTGTTGAGATACGGGAAGGTGGCCCGTAAACCGTATTGGTCAACCATTCAGTCCATCTCCCTTTGGAAGACTGAGACCCCATTTGTGACACCGAATGGAACCCTTAAAAAGTGATAGAGTCGCCCATCCGCTTCGAACGCGGTGTACTTTCGGTCACCCGCGCGGATGGGGAGCTGGTGATAGGCGGACGTAAGGTCCACCATGGAGAAGACCTTGTACTGCGCGATCCTGTTAACCAGGTCGGAGATACGGGGGAGAGGATACGCATCCAGCTGCGTAAACCTGTTGATGGTCTGCCTGTAGTCGATGACCATCCGGTTTTTCGCCCCAGTCCTAACCACCAGCACTTGGGCTCGCCAGGGACTGTTGCTGGCCTCAACGACTCCTTCCTTCAGCAGCCCTTGGACCTCGGACCTGATGAAGGTCCGGTCCTGGGCACTGTATCGTCTGCTCCTGGTGGCGACGGGTTTGCAATCCGGGGTGAGGTTCGCAAACAGGGAAGGGGGGTCGACCTTGAGGGACGTGAGGCTGCAGACAGTAAGGGGGGGAATAGGGCCGTCGAATTTAAAAGTCAAGCTCTGTAGGTTGTACTGAAAATCCAGTCCAAGAAGTGCCGGTGCGCAGAGGCGGGGAAGGATGAGAAATTTATAATTTTTTAAAACCCTTCCCTGGACCGTGAGATCCGCTACGCAGCACCCAGTGATTTGGACGGAGTGTGAACCCGAGGCCAGAGCGATTTTGTGCTTTACTGAGAGGACGGGGAGTGCGCAGCGTCTTACCGTGTCGGGGTGGACAAAATTCTCTGTGCTCCCGGAGTCCAGTAAACAGCTCACTTCGTGGCAGTTGAGGCGGATCTGCGTGGTCGCCATGGAGAGCGTAGGGGGCCGTGATTGGTCCAGAGTCACCGAGGCGAGTCGAGGCAGGAACTCGGAGTCGTCATCCACAATAAAGTACTCACTTGCGGGGTCCTCCGAGCCGATCCAAGATGGCGGCGCCCGTCGGCTGCACGTGGTGGGGGGTGAACAAAATGGTCCGCGTGCCACACGGGGCCCTAGATGAGCACGGTGGGGGAGATCCATGGTCGCTGTCCGGGACGGCAGCGACCGACTTCGATTGGCAGATGGCTGCAAAGTGGCCCTTCTTGCCGCAGCTTTTACAGACTGCGGTGCGGGCTGGGTAGCGCGGGCGGGGGTGCTTGGCCTGATCACAAAAATAGCAGCGGGGGCCCGTGGGCTTATCGGGGCATCCCGTAGCGCAGGTCTGGGGGTCCGAGTAGGCGGGGGTGAGGGGGGTCGTGTGCCACGTTGCCCAAGGAGCTGCAGCGCAGCCAGGGGCATAAACGCGCGCGTTGCGGTCAGCGACCTCCAGAGAGGATGCGAGGATCCGTGCCTCAGCGAGGCTTAGAATGTCTTTTTCAAGGAGTCTCTGGCGTATCTGAGGTGACTGCATGCCCGCAACGAAGGCGTCTCTGATCAAGAGTTCAGTGTGTTCGGCCGCAGAGACTTGCGGCCAGGCACAATTTCTCCCTAGGACAATGAGGGCCCGATAGAAATCTTCGAGGGACTCACCAGGGAATTGTTGCCTTGTAGCCAGGAGATGCCGCGCGTAGTCCTGGTTCACTGGCCTGATAAAATGTCCTTTTAGCAGGTCCATAGCGACATCATAGTCCAGTTCATCTTCTATCAGCGAGTAGACGGCGGTGCCCACGCACGAGTGGAGGATGTGGAGTTTTTGCTCCTTTGTCGGGTGGTTTTCTGCAGTAGCGAGGTAGCCATTAAAACACGCCAGCCAATGTTTAAAAGTTGCTGAGGCGTTTGCAGCATGCCGGCTGATGCGGAGGCATTCGGGCTTGAACCGCAGTTCCATCTTCAAAATCTAGCTTATTAAATTGATGTACCATCAATCGGACATGAGTCGTAGAGAGGATCCAAATATCAGGCTTTAATATGCTAGATGTGAGCCCAGTGGTCGTGCAATGAAAGGCCGACTGCCAGCTGATACGAGCTTTTATACCCCGCCTTGTAGGGGAGTCACATGACTAGCCACAGCCAATTGGCAGAGAGGCACATGACTTGCCTGGGCCAATGGGCAGCGGGACTGCTGTAACAATGGCAACTTGGTTCTAAGGTAATATGATCTCCCTAGTCACACTACCACACGCACCCCACCCCATTCCCCAGCACGCGCCCCCAATTCTCCTCCACCCCCCAATTCCCCTGCACGCCCCCCAATTCTCCTGTGCCCTCCCCCAATTCCCCTGTGCACCCCCCCAATTTTCCTGCGCACCCCCCTCCCCCCAATTCCCCTGCGCCCCCACCCACAATTCCCCTCCCCATCTTCCTCAACACCCGGGCTGCAGCTCGATAAATAGTAAAGAAGCTCACTGTTCGGGGCTGTCCGTGTCCATCACATCCAAATTTATGCCAAGGACCAGGCCGCGCTCACGCGCCCGATTCGTTACCCGCATGCGCGCTTCGTCAACTTCCGGTTCGCGCCTGTTGTGTGCAACACGTGATCTTCCCATTATTGGCGCGCGCTGAACTCCAATTGGATGAGGCGCACGAAGCACCTCTGAGGGGCTGCACTTCACCGGAACTCGCTCAATCACTTCAATAAAAACTTGACATTAATATCAACACCCGTCTTTTTAATAAAGGTTTACAGCACAGGTGGTGGTCCTTTGGACCAATTGCTTCTGATGACTCTTTTGTTGAGCTATTCGATCAGCCCCACTCCTCAGCTCTTTCTTTCCCTTTTGATGTCCATTTTTTCCTTACACACCAACGTCGTGTATTTCCATAAGGCCTTTAACTTAGTAAAACGCCTTGCAGGATCTTCATAGAACATTATGAAACAACATTTCAAAACAAGATACTCAAGGAGACAGAAAGTAGATTTCATGGAATTTCAAAGGAAGAGAGTTGGAGAAGTTTAAGGAGGGCATTTCAGAGCATAAAGTCAAGCCAACTGGAGCCAGAGCTAACAATGATGGAGTGATCAAAATGAGGCCATGAGCACAGAGCTTTGTCAGGCTCGATGGTCACAAATAATGGACGAGGCCAGAGAGGAATTTGAAAACGGAGAAAACTTTAAAATTGGGGCGTGGCGTCTGCTGGCAGCGCCCTTTCAAGCAATGCATTCCAGGTCATAATTATTTTTACAAACCAAGTTATCAACCCATTGGCAATTTTAAAAATCAAAATCTCAAAGCTGGTTACTGGGTTTCCCTAATCTTTCCAAATAACTGATTCCTGGCACCATTCTGATACATCACCTCTAGAACCTCTCCAAGCTGTTAATCTCCTTTCTGAAGTGCGGTGTCCAGAAATATAAATTTTTCTCTAGCTGAGGGCTAACTACTGATTTGTAACGGTTCCTTGCTTTTGTATACTATTGTTAAAGCCAAGGATCCCATGTGCCTTACCTGGCCTGCCACCTTCCAAAATGTTCCAAAAGGGAAATAAAATACCAAGGCAGAAAGGGAATTTAAAAAAGAAAATGGTAATGCTGAAAATAATGGGACTGAGATAGATTTCCACCCAAATATATTACATTGCAAAGTGTTAAATCATTTTTTCAAAGTTCTCGATTTGGGGAGTATTGCTAATGCCACTCCAATATTTAAGGAGAGAGAAATCAGGTAACCACAGGTCTGTCCATTGTGGGAAAGCTCTGGATTCTCTCATTATGGTTAGAGCTAAGGTTTAATTATGTTTACAATCTGGTTGTTCCTTTTGGAGGAGGTAGTCATAGGTGTCTAATTGGCAATTTCAATATAATTATGTTGGTATATTTTGGTACAAAGATGTACACTTCTTAGGAAAATAAGATTCTAAATGAGGTAGAGGTGCAAAGGATCCAGAGGTACAATACACAAATTATTAAAAGTAGTGTTAACAAGGGCAGTAAAAACAAAGTATTGGGATTTTTCTCAGGAAATAATTGAAAAGCAGAGAAGTCAAGTTTATCCTGAACTCTGGTTAGGCCACATTTAACTTTGCCTCATATTATAAAATAAATAGAGTAAAACATATAAACTATGTACAAGATGATACCAGAACTGAGGGGATTATATCCATTGTGAAAGATTGAACATGCAAAAGAGAAGGCCGAGGAGTGACATGATAGACTTCTTTAGGACTATGAAAGGGTTTGATAGGAAGGACACAAAAATATGTTTCCACTTGAAGACCAAAACTAGGCACCACAAATACAGGTCATAAAATTGATGGTAGCCTTTTGAGTTAGGATTGTATATTGATTGGCAGAGAAGAGACAGGGAATGGAGATATCAGGTAGGTATTCTGATTGTCAGAATGTTCTGAGGCTTCAGCTTTTCACCGTTTTTATGAAATATTGGATTAAGGAATAGTTGTACATCCACACTTGCAGATTACATTAAAAATAGCAGGGACAGTTAAGTATTGCAGATTAAGCATATGGGCAAGACTATGCAAATAGATTTTCAATGTGGGTTTGAGGTCATTTACCAACCGACTCAAGAACAGCTTCTTCCCTACTACCATCAGACTTTTGATTGGACCTACCTCGTATTAAGTTGATCTTTTCTCTACACCTTGCTATAACTGTAACATTATATTCTGCCGTCTCCCCTTCCTTCCTTATGTACGGTATGCATTGTTTGCACAGCATGCAAGAAACAATACTTTTCACTGTATACTAATACATGTGACAATAATAAATCAAATCAAATTAATTTCAGAGTCAGGAAAGATAAATTAGAATATTTTCTAAATGGTAGGGAAAAAAGTGCAGAGGATCAGAGAGTTCAAGTTCACAAATCATTGAGAAATACCAGTCCGGTACAGAGTAGTCCAAAGGTTAATTAAAAGATGTTCTTCATCTCGATTTGGAATACAAATTTCCATTATTCTGGCAACTATATCTCCTACAGTGTCAGCCGTGACTCAGTTAATAACATTCTCGTCTGAGTCACAGCTTTCTGGGTTCAAATCCTATTCCAGGGCTTGAACACAAATGCCCAGGCTGACATTAGAGTGCTGCACTGTCAGAAGTACTGTACTGTCTTTTGGCTGAGATGTTAAAATAAAGCTCCATCTGCCTGCTTGAATAGATGTAAAATATCCTATAGCACTATTTTGAAGAGGACCAATAATTATCCCTTAAACGAACAAAAAAAATCACATTGCTGTTTGTGGATGTTTGCTGTGCACAAATTGACAACTGCGTTCCTTGCCATTACAACAGTAATTACACTGCCAAAGTACTTGATTGGTTGTAAACATCTTGATTGCAGGGAATCAAGAGCCAAATTTATGCAATCTGCCTGTATAATTTAATCTTTTAAACCCTGGTATTAATTTGGAGGATGCATGAAGTTGAAGGAGATACAAGCCTAGCGAGACAAACTAACTCTAAAATCATCGAATTAACAACGCCACACAATTCCCAAGGTATTGCTTAGGAAATATGCTTGGCAAACAAATGCTGGCGAAGCCAGCAACATCTACATCCTGTGAAAAAAAATATAAAAAACAGTGCTGAATCAACATTTGCAGGATCACAATTAGGAATGTTTATTACAATGTAAACTAATCTTAAAAATATAAAAGATTATTACAGAAACAGAAATTTTAAAACATGAAATAAAAAAATAAACTGAGAATTACATTTGGCTTCAGAAGCTTCCCGATGTAAAATAATTAGCTCATATCAAATAATAAGTGCAAATATGACAACTTGATAATACTCAAATCACAGCAACTACGGTATCATTCACCACACTGAATATTTCAGGTTTAACAGACAATTCTAATGTGGGCTAAAGACTACAGCCCAGATCAGGTTTGTGCCTCTTGTTAATTCCTTGTGTTTTCCCCTCCTTGAATGTTGCGGGCATGGAGGTTTGGAAAGAGCTGCTTTTAGCACTGTTGCCTGTAGTGAATAAATCCTAATCCAAGTGGTAATCTGTATCAGTTGCTCCAAATATCAGAATTAAAGGAAACCTGAAATCCTAGTGCTCTGTGCTACACGGTCCTAGGGCCCCATGATACACAGTTTCAACTGTGTGTGAAACCTCTGAGATCCAAATTCAAACCAAACTTGTCCCCTGCCTCAGAAACTGTGCCGAGATTAACATAGAAAACAAGCCCAAAACTGGACACTGGGTTGTCCCTCAAGCAAAAGCAGGCTGGAAGAAAGCACTTTACAATAAATGGCACTGGAGATAATTTAGACTTGCTGTGCTAAGACGGGTAAATCTTGCTTTTGCTTCTTATAGAGCATGGGGTTTAAGCTCATCACAAATATTGCTGGTGCGTACAATATTTTCAGGGTCAACTAGGATTAGTCTGTAATTTGGAATATCGTTAAAATGATCAAAACTTGGAAACTATACATTGATCTAATGGCCAATCAGGTGCAAGAAACAACTGAAAAACAAAAGTAAGATTTCTAATAAACCATTGTTCTTTAAAATGCGCTTTAAGTCCCAAATCAAACTTTTTAAAAAAAAGTTCAAGCACATTGAAGCTCTCAACGGCAAACATTAAATAGCATAAAATACAGGATTATTTAAAAAAGAAATTCAGAACATAGCGCTATTAATGAAGGCTCCTTTCCCTGGAGTTGCTAATGTGGGCTCCCTTTGTGTAGTTTAACTCTTCACATACACAGCTTATTTTTAAACAATTAATCTTACAACATGGAAGTATTTTCTCAAGTATTTGAACTTCTACGGTTACAGTAAACCAGATGACAGATTTACCCTGCCCTCATTGGATGTGAAAATTTAAATTATTATAATTGAGAAGCCCAGGCGAACGGGTGCTATGGCAAAATGCTATGGCTGAGTGTGGGAAAGAAGTTTCTAAATTGTTTCACAAGAAGCCTCAACTAGCAGCTTCCCTTTTCTCATTGATTCCATCAGCTTTTAACAAATACATGTCTTCAAACACCTTATTTCCACACACACACCCCCAAACTGTTGTACTGACAACTCTGCTAAAATTACACCCACAAAGAAATCAAAGTATTAATTTGGGGTATCATTACATTACAATTTCTTTCATAATTGCTGCTGATGGTGATCAGAGATCAAAATATGTTTACTGTGTTAGTACCATACATTATTTGCACTGATTCAGGGATCTGTACATCCCATGTTATAACCCAAACCATGTTACCATGGAAATCACAACGAGGGTACTGCTACAGAACTGGATTGATCTGGAGTGGTTACCAGTGGCAGCGCTGGTAATACACTGCAGGTCCTTCAGCAGATCAGTCATTGTTTGAAATGAAGTTTCCACCTTGGATCTTTTCACTTGAGGACAATGTATTCCCAGCATTTTCTGTCTGTAGTGTTCAAACCTAGCCTCAGGTTTGTACCCATGAACAAGTTTACCTGCAGAATTGCAATATCCAGTGATTCTGTCTGCAGTTTTAGTGTTTGAACAAAATGCCATAGAAACAAAAGGATAGTTTGTGTTAATTTTTTGATTGATTGGTTAGTAAACATCTCTAATTTTGCCGCGTTAGTGTTTTTCTGTTTTGTGCCTTTTCCAGACCATCCTTTGACCTGTTTGACAATGAACGCTGTGCAAAGTCAACCAACTGCAAAACTGAATAAAATGTTCAACTGGCTTCATGTATTGCAAAATGCTCAGACTGCTGGAGGCCCAACTGCAGAAGCTTAGCTAATATAAAATAAACCCTTCCCTTTCACTGCTTCCGTCTCGCATTAACACAGATATACAAACACTGCAGTTAATTCCACAATTAACAAAATCAGCACCGTCTACTTTAAACAGGTGCAAGTAGTGCTGTGAATTATAGGCTAACGTCAGGGGCTGAGGTCCTTCAGTGGCTGTTGCTTGTTAATTTGACGCCGGTTTGGCAGGTGAATGAGCGGGGTACTGGCACCAAGGAATGTCCTGCCTTATCAGATGGCCCCTGAAAATCAAAGTCATTGGTGGGGGGGGGGGGGGGGAGGAAGGAAGATTCTGGAATGTTGCACTGTGAGGAAGAGGATCACATTGTCATCTTGTGCTGCCTCAGTTTCATCAATAGAAAATCATGGCTTAAGTTGTGTCGTGTGATGATTCCAACAATCTAATGCAAAAGTAAAATAAAAATAGATTTAACAGATAAGATTTTACAAGAATCCGCATCCACATTCAGTTCCTGGCAATGCCTTTCATCTCCTCCTCCCTATATTTATTTTGTCAATCTTGACACTGAATCACACCCATTCCACAACTCTAAAGTGATTTTCATTAGGTATAATAATGCCAATAGGCATATTTACTGATTTGAGGAATCATTGATCACTCCCATCAACTTCCATGAGGAGAATCTGATAAAATTCCACCTCAATCCCTGAAGGTACTCGGGTAAAGTCCATATGAAATTGACCAATTACTGCCAAGTCAGTTCCATTTCACAGCTGGGATTCTAGCATCTTCAGCTATTGACATTCACAGATTGTTTGAATATCTGGCACTGATGCTACTCCAGAACCCTGCTGCAAAATCGAGTTGAGCCGGATTATGATCTCGAGTAAAACACCAACCAGGGTGTGGAGCTGAAATGGTGATTAAAAGCTTGCAGTTTTCCCCATTTCAAGTTCTCCCCTTAGCCGCCAAAGAAATTCACTGGTGTTGGTACAAACAGGTCCAACCACATTAAAACATTCAGAAAACAGGATCTCTGTGACAATGCTCCCAATATTTCATTAATAGTGCAAGGAAACCATTAAACATGTCTGCCTGACAAGTGATGGACCCGGAGCATAGATATGTGATAGTGAGTGGGGTGCTAGCGGGGGCGCCTATGGTGCTAGTGAACATATGTCCGCCGAATTGGGACAATGTGGGGTTTGTGAAGGGTTTACTGGGAACGATCCCGGACTTAGATATGCACCAGTTGAATATGGGAGGAGAGGAAGTAGTTGCAGGGCCAGTTTGATAAGTTTTAAAAAATAAATTTAGAGTGCCCAATTCATTTTTTCCAATTAAGGGGCAATTTAGCGTGGCCAATCCACCTAGCCTGCACATCTTTGGGTTGTGGGGGCGAAACCCATGCAAATACGGGGAGAATGCGCAAACTCCACACGGACAGTGACCCAGAGCCGGGATCGAACCTGGGAACTCGGCGCCGTGAGGCAACAGGGCTAACCCACTGCGCCACCATGCTGCCCTGAAGTTTGATAAGTTGACGACAGGTTGGTTGGCAACAGTGTTGGATAGCACTGTTGCTTCACAGCTCCAGGGTCCCAGGTTCGATTCCCGGCTTAGGCCACTGTCTGTGCGGAATCTGCACGTCCTCCCAGTGTCTACTTGGGTTTCCTCCGGGTCCTCCTGTTTCCTCCCACAGTCCAAAGATGTGCAGGTTAGGTGGACTGACCATGCTAAATTGCCCTGAGTGTCCAAAAAAGTTTGTTGGGGTTACTGGGTTATGGGGATAGGGTGGAGGCCTGTGCTTAAGTAGGGTGCTCTTTCCAAGGGCCGGTGCAGACTCGATGGGCCAAATGGCCTCCTTCTGCACTGTAAATTCTATGAAAGGTGGTGGGGCAGTTACGGAGGAAGAGGAGGGTGCAATATGGATATGGAGAGAAGGCGAGCCATATGCTGGCCCACCAACTGCGGAGGCAGGCTGCACCCATTTAAATTCTAAGGGTGTGAACAGAGAAGGGGCAGTCAGATCTGGGGGGGGGGGGGGGGGGGGAATAAATGAGTTGTTCAGGGGTATTATGAGAAGCTGTACAGGGCGAGCTGGATGGAGAGGAAGGGAATGTGGGACGATTTTTAGATGGGTTGGAGTTTCCACGGTTGGAGGAAAAGAGGCAGGCGTTGGAGGAGCCACTGGGGCTCAGGGAGATGATTGACAGCATTAGGGGGATGAAGTCGAGGAAGGCCCCGGGGCCAGAAGGCTTTCCGGTCACATTTTACAAGGCGTTTGCGACAGACTTGGCACCTCATTTGTTCAGGATGTTTAGTTAGGTGCTGGAGAAGGGGAATCTGCCAGAGCCACTGACACAGATGTTGATCGCGCTAATCCCAAAGGGGAAGGATCCATTGGAGTGTAGGTCCAGCAGAGGAGGATTCTGGGAGAAGTCAGCTCAGTCACCTTGACTGTACTGTGGTGTCAAGGAGCGGTTAGAAAATCGAACCGTGACATCACAGCCAGCAGGTAAGTGATTGGTTGGTGACTGGTAGGTGATTTTTATTTTTAAATTTTATTTTCTATTTTCTTTTCTCTTATTCTCTCCTGTTGTAAAGTTAACTTAAGGGTTAAGTCATGACAGAAGATCCCAGACCCGTGTTATGCTCCTCGTGTATGATGTGGGAATTCAGGGACCCTTCCGAAGTCCTTGACTCCTTCACGTGCAGGAAGTGTGTCCAACTCCAGCTCCTGTCAGACCGCTTGACGGCTCTGGAGCTGCTAGTGAATTCACTTTGGAGCATCCATGATGCTGAGGAATTCATGGCTAGTACATTCAGCAAGTTCGTCACACCAGAGATAAAAATTACTCAGGAAGATAGGGAATGGGTGGCTACTGGACAGAGGAAGAGTAGGAAGACACTGCAGGGATCCCTTGCGGTCATCTCCCTCCAAAACAGATATACCGTCTTGGATACAGTTGGGGGAGATGGCTCACCATGGGAAGGTGGCAGCAGCCAGGTTCATTGCACCCCGTGGCTGGCTCTGCTGCACAGGCGGGCAGGAAAAAGAATGGCAGAGCTATACTGATAGAGAATTCAATTGTAAGGGGAATAGATCGGTGTTTCTGCGGCTGCAAACCAGTCTCAAGGATGGTGTGTTGCCTCCCTGGTGCGAGGATCAAGGGTGCCTTGGAGCGGCTGCAAGGCAATCTGGACGGGGAGGATAAACAGCCAGCTGTCGTGGTGCACATAGGCACCAACGATATAAGCAATAAAACGGATGAGGTTCTACAAGCTAAATTTAGCAAGTTAGGAGTTAAACTAAAAAGCAGGACCTCAAAGGTAGTAATCTCAGGATTGCTACCAGTGCCACGAGCTAGTCAGATTGGGCTAATCAAACTGGTAGCAATGCGATGGAGGAGGATTTCCTGGAAAGTATAAGGGATGGTTTTCTCGACCAATATGTCGAGGAACCAATTAGAGAGCAGGCCATCCTAGACTGGGAATTGTGCAATGAGAGAGTATCAATGAGCAACATTGTGGTGCTAGATCCTTTAGGAAAGAGTGACCATAATATGGTAGAATTCTTCATTAAGGTGCAGTGTGACACAATTAAATCTGAGACTATGGTCCTGACCTTAAAGAAAGCTAACTTTGATGGCATGAGACGTGCATTGGCTAGGATAAGATGGCAAAGGATACTTAAGGGGTTGACGGTGGATAGGTAATGGCAGACATTTAAAGAACACATGGAGGAACTTTAACAATTGTATATCCCTGTCTGATGCAACAGTAAGACGAGGAAGATGGCTCAACCATGACTAACAAGGGAAATCAGGGTGTTAAAGCGAAAGAGGAGGCATATAAAATGGGCAGAAATAGCAGCAAGCCTGAGGACTGGGAGAAATTTAAAATTCAGCAGAGGAGGACAAAGGGTTTAACTCAGAAGGGGAAAATAGAGTACGAGAGTAAGCTTGTAGAAAACAGACTGCAAAAGCTTCTACAGATATGTGAAGAGAAAAAGACTAGTAGAGACAAATGTAGGTCATAGAATTTACAGTGCAGAAGGAGACCATTCGGCCCATCGAATCTGCACTGGCCCTTGGAAAGAGCACCCCACTTAAGCCCACGCTTCCACCTGATCCCCGTAACCCAACCACAACATTTTGGACACAAAGGGGCAATATAGCATGACCTATCCACCTAATCTGCACATCTTGGACTGTGGGAGGAGTCCGGAGCATCCAGAGGAAACCCACACAAACACAGGGAGAAAGTGCAAACTCCACACAGACAGTCACCCGGGTCCCTGGAGCTGTGAGACAGATGTGCCAATCGCCGTGTCATCACTAACAGTTAGAATCAGGTGAATTTGTAATGGGCAACAAAGAGATGGCAGACCAGTTGAACAAATACTTTGGATCTGTCTTCACTAAGGAGGACACAATTAACCTTCCATAAATACTAGGGGACAGAGGGTCTAACATGAAGGTGGAACTGAAGGAAATCCTTATTAGCCAGGAAATTGTATTGGGGAAATTGATGGGATTAAAACCCAACAAGTTCCCAGGTTCTGATGCTCTGCATCCCAGCGTACTTCAGGAAGTAGCCCTAGAAATAGTGGATGCATTGGTGATCATTTTCCAGCATTTTATAGACTCTGAAACAGTTCCAATGCCTATTGGATTGGAGGGTAGCCAATGTAACCCCACTTTTTAAACAAGGAGGGAGAGAGAAAACTGGGAATTGTAGACCGGTTATCCTGACATCGGTGGTGGGGAAAATGCTGGAGTTAATTACAAAGGATGAAATAACTGAGCATTTGGAAAGCGGGGACAGGATTGGTCCAAGACAGCATGGATTCACTAAAGGGAAATCATGCTTGACAAATCTTCTGGAATTTTTTGAGAATGTGACCAGTAGAGTGGACAAGGGTGAATCAGTGGATGTTGTGTATCTGGACTTTGGAAAAGCTTTTGACAAGATCCCACACAAGAGATTAGTGAGCAAAATTAAAACTCATGGTACTGGGGGTAATGTATTGACATGGATAGAGAACTGGTTGGCAGACAGGAAGAAGCGAGTGGGAATAAACTGGTCCTTTTCAGAGTGGCAGGCAGTGACTAGTGGGGTATCGCAGGGTTCAGTGCCGGGACTCCAGCTGTTCGTTAAATAATTTAGATGAAGGAATTGAATACAATACCTCCAAGTTTGCAGAACACGAAGCTGGGTGGCAGTGTATGCTGTGAGGAGGATGCAAACAGGCTGCAAGGTGACTTGGACAGGCTGGCTGTGGGGGCAAATGCAATATGATGTGGGTAAATGTGAGGTTATCCACTTTGGTGGCAAAAACAGGAAGGCAGATTATTATCTGGCAGTTTAGGAATGGGGAAGTGCAACGAGATCTGGGTGTGATGGTGGAACAGTCACTGAAGGTTGGCATGCAGGTACTGCAGGCGGTGATGAAAGCTGGTGACATGCAGGCCTTCACTGTGAGAGGATTGGAGTATAGGAATCGGGATGTCTTGCTGCAGATATACAGGGTCTTGGTGAGGCCACACCTCGAGTCTTGTGTGCAGTTTTGGTCTACTAGTTTGAGGAAGGACATTCTTGCTATTGAGGGTATCCAATGAAGGTTCACCGGACTAATTCCTGGGATGGGAGGACTGACATATGAAGAAAGAGTGGATCGACTGGGCTTGTACTCACTGGAGTTTAGAAGAATGAGAGGGGATCTCATAGAAACATATAAAATCCTGATGGGACTGGACAGGCTAGATGCAGGAAGAATGTTCCCGATGTTGGGGACATCCAGAACTAGGGGTCACAGCCTAAGAATAAGGGGTTAGCCATTCAGGACTGAGATAAGGAAGAACTTCTTCCAAAGAGTAGTTAACTTGTGGAATTCTCTACCACAGAAAGCAGTTGGGGCCGGTTTGTTGGATATATTCAAGAGGGAGCTGGACGTGGCCCTCGCAGCTAAAGGGATCAAGGGGTATGGAGAGAAAGCGGGAGTGGGATATGAATTTGCACGACCAGCCATGATCATATTGAATGGTGGTGCAGACTCGAAGGGCCGAATGGCCTACTCCTGCACCAATGTTCCTACGTATTGGCCAGTTTCATTGTTGAACACAGATGTGACAGTTCTGGTGGCGGGAAGGTTGGAAGGATGTGCACCGGGGTGGTCACGGGCAGGCAGTTCTCTAGTAACATCAGGAGGCTGTTAAACATGGTTATGACTCCATCAGTGGGGCGAATGCTGGGGATTATTGTCCCTATAGATGCAGAGAAGGCTTTTGATCAGGTGGAGTAAAGGTATTTATTTGAGGTCTTGGATAGGTTTGGGTTTGACCCAAAGTTTGTGGTGTGGGTACGTTTGTTGTATGAGCCCTGGTGGCAAGTGTAGGTAAAAATGAGATGAGTTCACGGAGGTTTCGACTGCATAGGGGAACGAGACAGGGGTGCCCACTGCTGTTGTTCACGCTGCCGATAGAGCCCGAGGAGAAGCCCTGAAGGGGTTTCAATCTGAGGGCTACGGGGACGGCTCCGCTGCGGCTAGCTCTGGGGAAGTGTATGGGGAGCTCGGTCGACGGTCAGGGTGTGGAATCAGTTGTGGAGACACTAAGTTGGAGGGGATGTCAGTGTTGACACCGCTGTGGAACCATAGGTTTACGCAGAGAGAGTTGGATGGATGTATGGGAAGTGGAGGGAGGCGGGACTAGTGAGGGCGAGGGACTTGTACTTGGAAAGGCAGTTTGCAGGTTTTGATGAGCTGCGGGAGAGGTTTGAGTTGCTGAGGGGGAGTGAATTTAGATATATGCAAGTGAGGGACATAGCGTGATAGGAGTGGAGGGCGTTTCCCAGTACTTATTGGAGCAGAGGCGGCTCCCAGATGAATTGGGAGGTAGGTAGGATTGGGATATATACAGCTGGTTGGGGAGCAGGGGGTGAGGATCAAGAACAAATAGGGGGAGGAGTTGGATGGGGAGGAGAAAGGACAGATAGACTGGGGACTGCGGTGCGAGGCGATGCGCAGGGTGAATTCAACCTCCTCCTGTGCGAGGATGAGCTTGATTCAGTTCAACATGGTGCACAGGGTACATATGATCCGGGCGAGGATGAGTGGGTTCTTCCAAGGGATAGCCAATGAGTGAGAGAAGTGTGGGTGAGGGCCGGTAAAACATGTGCACATGTTCTGGGGTTGCGAAAAGCTGGAGAGATACTGGGAAGGGGTGTTTGGGACGTTATCTAAAATTGCGGGTCAGGCCGGAATTTTGTGGGGGCGGGGGGGGGGGGGGGGGGGGGGCGCGATGTTGTGGCTTTCGCCTCTCTAGTTGGCCGGTGAAAGGTCTTGCTAAATTAGAGGTCAGCTACGCTGCTGGGGTTGGTAGTCTGACTGGGGGGATCAGCACGATTTTCTCCGGTTGGAAAGATTAAACTTGAATTGAGGGAGTGAGCGGAGGGCTTTGAGACACGGTGGGGGTTGTTCATGGCGACGTTCGAGGAACTGTTCGTCGTTGCAGGAGGGGGTAAAAAGGGGAAAAAATTGTACAAACTGGACTGTGAGTTTGTGGAGTGTGTTTTTGTATATGTTGCTGTTTTTTTACACATCTGCCTGACTAGCTGGGCAGCACGGTAGCCTTGTGGTTAGCACAATCGCTTCACAGCTCCAGGGTCCCAGGTTCGATTCCGGTTTGGGTCACTGTCTGTGCGGAGTCTGCACGTTCTCCCCGTGTCTGCGTGGGTTTCCTCCGGGTACTCCGGTTTCCTCCCACAGTCCAAAGATGTGCAGGTTAGGTGGATTGGCCATGATAAATTGTCCCTTAGTGTCCAAACTTGCCCTTAGTGTTGGGTGGGGTTACTGGGTTATGGGGATAGGGTGGAGGTGTTGACCTTGGGTAGGGTGCTCTTTCCAAGAGCCAGTGCAGACTCGATGGGCTAAATGGCCTCCTTCTGCACTGTAAATTCTATATATCTTCTATATATCTAGCTGGAATAAATCATTTATTTCAATTGAAGTTACATGCTCAGCATTAATCAGGTTCTAACTCACAATCCAAACTCAAAATATTCATTAACAAGTGTGCAAAGCTGGGATCAGAACCACAGGTTACCCGTCAATCTCTGGGGTCTCCGGTATTCGCATTGTGTCTTTTATTTTTACTAGTATTTCAAAGAAAGCAGAATAGCACCTGGTACTTTAGAAACAGTGGAAAATATTTTCAGGCAAACACCAAATTTGGGGAACGTGCACAAGTCAGTAACAGAAGCAACATGTGCTGAACTCATGTTGCTGCTCTGTCCTAACATCCCAGCCATTAGTTGATCCCCTGCCCTGCTGCCACATACCCACTGCCCTCCCACACTGATCCTGCTGCCCTGACCGACTGCTGAACCCCCAAGCTGACCCTTCCCCCAAACAAATCCCACTCACCTCTCCCACAGCGTTGACCACTGTCAGGTGTCTCAGTCCCATGGTGCGGAACAGGTTGAAGACCTGAGAAACATGCGTGTTTGGTGAGACTGTGTAAGGACAAGGATTCATGTATGGAGTGATATCCTGCAGCAGAGAAAATACAACTGTTTTAACACATGGTGACATACCGCACTTTAATGGAGAAACAGTAACTTACAAAGAAAACCTTAGTCATCTCCTCTTTTGTCTATTACCTGGTGGAGCACAACACAAATCTGCTTCCCAGACTCCAGAGCTTCAACAGACGAGTGTTTACCTTCAAACAATGTCTGCAGGATCTCAGTGGTTGACACCCTTGCCTTTGAGTCAGAAGATTGTAGGTTGAAGTCTCACTCCAGAAATCTGAGCACAATCTGGGCAAACACACCCGGTGCAGTACTAAGGGACTGCTGTGCTATTGGAGGTGCTGTCTTTTAGATGCAATGTTGAAGCAAAGTGCACATAAAGATATCATGGCAATATTCAAAGAGCTGGGGAGTTCTTCCCGTTGGGTCAGCAGGCCACGCCTGTCACCATGCACTCCACATGACTGGTGCCAGATCAGCAAGTCTGAACAAATTGGAAGGTCGTTAAAGGTGATGGTGGGGTGCAGACAGCTATTATCAGCAACATGCAGATACTGATTATGGTTTTAGACAATGTCACAAAGGGAAAGCATGTAGATGAGAAAGAAGAGAATCAAGGATAGATCTTTCAGGGACTCCAGAGATAATGGTGCAGCAGCATGAAGAGAAGACATTACAGGTGATTCTCTAGCTACAAATTGATCAGTAGGAATGGAACCAGGTGAATGCAGTTTCACCCAGCCGGGTAATGAAGGACAGCCAGTGGAGGAGGGTGATGCTGTCAACCATGTTGAAAGCTGTAGATAGGCCAAGAAAAAATGAAGGTGGCTAGTTTATAGATTTCATAGAATTTACAATACAGAAGGTG
This sequence comes from Scyliorhinus canicula, assembly GCF_902713615.1. NCBI lineage: Eukaryota > Metazoa > Chordata > Chondrichthyes > Carcharhiniformes > Scyliorhinidae > Scyliorhinus > Scyliorhinus canicula. The sequence continues at coordinate 120,925,700 of NC_052161.1, read as the reverse complement.
GCCATTCGGCCCATCGAGTCTGCACCGGCTCTTGGAAAGAGCACCCTATCCAAACCCACACCTCCATCCTATCCCCATAACCCAGTAACCCCACCCAACACGAAGGGCAATTTTGGACACTAAGGGCAATTTAGCATGGCCAATCCACCTAACCTGCACATCTTTGGACTGTGGGAGGAAACCGGAGCACCCGGAAGAAACTCATGCAGACACGGGGAGAACATGCAGACTCCGCACAGACAGTGACCCAAGCTGGGAATCGAACCTGGGACCCTGGAGCTGTGAAGCAATTGTGCTAACCACTACGCTACCGTGCTGCCCAGAGTCACAGCCATGTAGGATGATATGGGCTGTGGCAGGGATTCAGAGGTGGAGTTGCGGGAAAGATGAGCATGGAATTACGAGGCAAGAAAAGCATTTATGGATGAGCACAATAGTGCAGATGCTGAAAATGTGAATTAAATACTCGGAAAATGCTGGAAATACTGAGATCAGGTCGCATTTGTGGAGAGATGGTCAATGTTTCAGGTGAATAGCTATTTTGTCAGAACACATTCAAGGACTTTGGAGGGAAGATGCAGTAATTTTAGGGGTCAGAAGGATCGACAGTGTATTTATTTTTTGGGGAGAGCTGATGACAAATTTAGATGAAGGAAAAGTACCCAAGGAGAAGGAACTATAAACATCAGCTCGCATGGGGATGCCAGGAAAGGAAATTGGACAGTCAGCAGCTGAGTGCAGAGAGGTTTGAGAAAACAGGAGGGTCTCATGAACAAGGCATGATGGAAGATGGGAGAGAAACTAGAGAACGGTGCTGCTTTAAGGCTGGGGAGAGGAGGGACAGGGGGAAGGGAGGGAAAGAGGACAGGAGCTGGAAATTTGGCTTGGTGGGCTAAGGGAAGTGGCACAGACAGCCGAACAGATGGTGTCAATCTTAGTGACAATGCAGGTGGGGGTGTGTGTGTGTGGTTTGTGTGGTGTGTGTGTGTGTGTGTGTGTGTGTGTGTGTGTGTGTGCGCGCGCGCGCGCGTGTGTCTGAATGTGTGTGTGAGAGAGTGTGTGTGTGGTTTGTGTGAGTGAAAGAGAGGAGTTTATGGAAACAGTTGACAGTGGAGAGGATGACAATTAACTTAGCAGTCATGGATAATTGTGAGACAGTCAGTAAAGGCAGAGGAGAATAGCACCCAATATATGTGGGCGGCACGGTGGCTAGCACTGCTGCCTCACAGCGCCTGGGGCTTGGGTTGAATTCCGGCCTTTGGTAGCTGTGTGGAGTTTGCACTTTCTCCCGTGGCTGCATGGGTTTCCTCCGGGTGCTCCGGCTTCCTCCTACAGTCCAAAGATGTGCAGGCTAGGTGGATTGGTCATGTCAAATTGCCCTGTAGTGTGCAAAGATGTGCAAGATCGGTGGGGATATGGGGACAGGGTGGGGGAGTGGGCCTAGGTAGGGTGCTCTTTCAGCGGGTCGGTGCAGACTCAATGGGCCGAATGGCCTCCCGTATTCTAGGAATTTTATGGTTCTATGTTCCACTTAGATCTGACAATGAGGACAGCACACAGCTGCCTCACGGTGCCGAGGTCCCAGGTTCTATCCCGGGTCTGGGTCACTGTACTTGTGGAGTTTGCACATTCTCCCCGTGTTTGCATGGGTTTCGCCCCCACAACCCAAAGATGTGCAGGGTAGGTCGATTGGCCACACTAAATTGCCCCTTAATTGGAAAAAATGAATTGGGTACTCTAAATTTATTTATTTTTTAAAAGATGTACCAGCTAATCCGGTTTTAGAGCATAAATGTTCATCAAAGACAACCAAATAAAATAAAAGTGAAGTTAGTAAAGTACAAATGCCTGCAGGAATGCCTAATGATTAATGCCTGGTACGAGACAGCCACTTCGGGTTAATGCTGAGCAGCTCGATTAAGACTCTAGGGCCCCCCAGTGGCCAATAACAGATTATGAAAACCAACGGGACTGGCAATGGGAAGGGAAGCATTCAACATTTGCTGCTCCACACAAACCCACTCCTCGCTCCACAATAGACCAAGCTCTCTGTGCACAGTCCACACAAAACTGATCAACCAAGCAGGTCGCAAGCAGCTACTAGCCCCAAATCCACTTGCACCTGCGGCCCCAACAAATCGCTTACCACAATCATGCGTGGATGCAGGAGGGTCAGGTCAAGATCATGAACGTCAGGGTATCGCGGATAATCTTCAGTCATGTCTGAATAGGACAGCCGTGGTTGTATCGAACTCTGAAACAGAGTGTGACAATTACTTATGCGACAAATGGTAAAAAGGGAAACAACAAAAACAAGGTAATGCCAGCTCAGGGGGGTATTCAGCACATTCTGGATCAGCCACTCAATTGATTCACTTTCAGCCTGAATGCTACATCTAATTGTTCCTCTAATGAATCTAGTGTTTCCCACTCCCCCACACTGCCCAGGAGTTCATTTGGTATGGTAATAATCCCGGTGTGGACCCCAAATTAACCTGCTCTTAGTTTGAGGTTGTGTCTTCTTGTCTTTTAAAAAATATTTTTATTGCCGTTTTTCAATTTTACAGACTGATACTTTTTTAAAAAATAAACATTTTATTAAGGTATTCTTGGTATTGTAACAACAACACAATAAACAATGTACATGAAACTATACGCATAGTGCAAAAGCCGTCTCCCTCCCTTACAGGTCCCCCTTTATTAACCCCCTACTCTAAGCTAAACTAACCCCACCCCTCCCCCCCCCTCCTTCTGCTGACAATTAATTTTCCAAGTCGACGACGAACAGTTGCCACCTCCGGGTGAACCCTAACAGTGACCCTCTCAAGGCAAACTTGATTTTCTCCAAACAGAGAAAGCTAGCCATGTCCGATAGCCAGGTCTCTGACTTTGGGGGATTTGAGTCCCTCCAAGCTAATAGTGTCCGTCTCCGGGCTACCAGGGAAGCAAAGGCCAGAACGTCTGCCTCTTTTTCCTCCTGGATCTTCCGACACCCGGAAAATTGCCACCTCTGGACTCAGCGCCACCCTTGTTTTTAACACCGTGGACAGGACGTCTGCAAACCCCTGCCAGAATCCCCTGAGCTTCGGACATATCCAGAACATGTGGACATGGTTCGCCAGTCCTCCCGCACATTTGCACACCTGTCTTCCACCCCAAAGAATCTGCTCATCCGGGCCACTGTCACGCGAGTCCGATGAACGACCTTGAATTATATCAGGCTGAGCCTGGCACATGCTGCGGATGCGTTGACTCTACTTAACGCGTCCACCCGCAGACCATCTTCTATCCTCTCAGCTCCTCAGTCTGCATCTCCTCTGACCCCAAACGTTCCTTGTAAATGTCAGAGACGCTCCCTTCTCCTACCCATCCTCTGGAAACTACCCTGTCCTGAATCCCCCTTATCGGTAGGAGCGGGAAGGTTGACACCTATTTACATAGGAAGTCCTGCAGCTGCAGATACCCGAATTCATTTCCCGTCGCCAACCCAAACTTCTCCTCCAGCGCCCTCATATACGGAAAGCTCCACTCTATAAACATATCCCCCATCCTCTCAATCCCTGCTCTCCGCCATATCCGGAACCCCCCTTCCATATTTCCCGGGCAAACTGGTGATTATTACAGATTGGGGACCAGACCGATGCTCCCTCTGCTCCCACATGTCTCCTCCATTACCCCAGACTCTCAGGGCCGCCACCACCACGGGGCTGGTGGAGTACTGTGCCGGCGGGAACGGCAGAGGCACGGTTAACAACATCCCCAGACTGGTGCCCTTGCATGAAGCCGCCTCCAAACGCTCCCATGCTGACCCCTCCCCCAGCACCCACTTCCTGATCATGGCTATATTCCCCGCCCAGTAATAGTTACTAAAATTTGGCAGCGCCAGCCCGCCCTCTCCCTGACTACGCTCAAGCATTACCTTCCTTACGCGCGGGGTCTTGCCCACCCAAACGAAGCCAGTGATCACACTGTTGACCGTTTTAAAAAGGACAGCAGAATAAAGATGGGGAAACATTGAAATATGAACTGGAATCTCGGGAGGACCGTCATCTTCACTGCCTGCACCCTCCCAGCCAGTGACAACGGAAGCGCGTCCCACCTTCAGAAATCGTCCCTCATTTGGTAAACTTATGCAGCCGCTCTCATTCCCGAGCTACTTGAATGCCTAGGTACCACAAGCTTCTCCCACCACCCGAAACGGCAACTCCCCCAATCGCCTCTCCTGTCTCCTCACCTGGATCGCAAACATCTCACTTTTCCCCATATTCAGCTTATCCCCCGAAAACCGGCCAGATTCCCCTAGAATCCTCATAATTTCTTCCATCCCCTCTATTGGTTCAATACATACAGAAGCAGGTCGTCCGCATAGAGCAAGACTCTGTGCTCCAGCCCCCCCCCGGCCCTCTTCGACCAGCCCCTTGTGGCTCTCAGAGCAATCGCCAACGGCTCTATAGCTAGCGCGAACAACAGTGTGGAGAGGGAGCATCCCTGTCCTGAAGGACAAGACTTTGGCGAGCAACTTGGCATCCACATTCAACAGGGATATCGGCCTGTAGGACCCACACAGCTCTGGGTTCTTGTCCCTCTTCAGAATCAGCAAAATCGTGGCCTGTGACATTGTCGGGGGCAGCACCCCTCTTTTCCTTGCCTCATTGAACATCCTCATCAACACCGGCCCCAATATCCCAGAGAACATTTTATAAAACTGGGTACCCGTCCGGCCCTGGGGCTTTACCCGACTGCATGGCTATCTCTTCCAGCCCGATCGGGGCACCCAGTCCTTCTACCAGCTCCCCGTCCACCTTTGGGAAATTCAGCCCCTCCAAGAAATGCCTCATCCCCTCCGGCCCCGTAGAGGGTTCCGACCTATACAGACTACTGTAAAAATCCCGAAACGCCATATTCACCCCTGCTGAATCTCCAACCAGGTTCCATCTCCGTCATTTACTTTCCCTATCTCCGTGGTTGTTTACCTCTATCTAAGCTGCTGTGCAAGCATTCTGCTGGCCTTCTCTCCATGCTCATAGATCAGCCCCTCGCCTTTCTCAGCTGCCCCACCGCCCTCCCTGTGGTTAACAAGCCAAACTCACCCGTAGCCTCCGCTGTTCCCTTAAAAGCCCTGCCTCTGGGGTCTCCACATATCTTCTATCGATCTGTAGTATCTCCTTTACCAGTTGGTCTGTCTCTGCCCTGTCTACCTTCTCCCTATGGGCCCGTATCGAGATCAGCTCCCCGCTGATCACCGCCTTCAGTGCTTCCCAGACCACCGCTGCTGAAATTTCCCCCGTCTCGTTGACCTGCAGGTAGTTCTGAATACATTTCCTCGGCCACTCGCACACCTTTTCGTCGGCCATAAGTCCCACATCTAACCTCCAGTGCGGGCGCTGGTTACTGCCTTTACTAACCTGCAGGTCAACCCAGTGCGGAGCATGGTCTGAGATTGTGATCGCCTAGTACTAGGAGTACACTTTACGCACGTGAGTAGGAGAACTCCTTCACCCTCAGCTGCCCGCATCTCCATGGATCTACGCACCACCCCCCATCTGCTCCATGAACCCTTTTAGTTCCTTTGCCATTGCTGGCACCCTGTCTGTTTTCGAGCTTGACCGGTCCAAGTCAGGGTCAATAACTGTGTTGAAGCCCCCTCCCATGACCAACCTGTGCGAGTCCAGGTTCGGTATCTTCCCCAGCATCCTCTTTATAAACTCCACATCATCCCAATTTGATGCATACACATTTACTAATACCACCTGCACCAGCTCCAGTTCCCCCTGACCATAATGTAACAACCTCCCACATCTGAGACTATTCTAGCCGCCTCAAACACCACCCGCTTATTGATCAGGATTGCAACATCTCGAGTCTTTGAGTCTAGTCCTCAGTGAAAGACATGACTGACCCAGCCTTTCCTCAATCTAATCTGGTCAGTTACTCCAAAGTGCGTCTCCTGCAACATTACTACGTCCACCTTCAGTCCCCTAAGATGCGCAAACACACGTGCCCTCTTGACCAGCCCATTTAACCCTTGAACATTCCAGGTGATCAGCCTAGTTGGGGGGCTCCTTTGCCCTCCCCCCCCCTCCACCCCCATTCGCCGATCAGCCATCCCCTTTTTTGGGCCCACCTCCAGCCCATTCTCCGTGCCCCCACCGGCCCGCCCCCAGGCAGCCTCCGCCTCCAACCTCTTCTCTGTCCCTTAGCACAAGTCCCTCCCTCGTCAGCAGACTATTTTCCACCCCTCCCTCCCAGTAACAACACTCTGTAACCCAATCCCTTTAATAAACCGAACATATGCACCCCCCCATACTGCGCTTCCGCGAGCTAGCCCGCACAGCTAACTTGGTGGCCCCCATCCGTGGCGCTGGATAGTCTCCCACCTATTGTACCCCCCCCCCCGGCTCATGCAAACATACTCCAACATCAAACAATCCCCACACGATTGCCCGACAGAAAAATACCAAGATCTAAACCAGCACACCTCCATCCCCCAACAGCGCAAATGAAAACCTTAACTCACTCAGCTCTGCCACTGGTCCCAAATCAATGCAAAAGGCATTACAAACAGCTTCCACAAAACAAAAAACAAGAAACTTTTTTAAAAGAACAGAAAAACCAAAAAAAAAAAGACATGATCGTTGCAGCAAAGTTCAAAAGTTCTCAGTCCACCACCAGTCCTTTCCTTTTCACGAAGTCCAGCGCATCCTCAAGCGACTCAAAATAAAAGTGCTGTTCCTCATGCATGACCCAGAGACCCACAACAGTCCGAACTTCACCTTTTTCTTAAAAAGGATCGACCTAATCTAGTTGAAGCCTGCTCTTCTCCTGGCCACCTCCACACTCAGGCCTTGGTAAACCCGCAGGATACTGTTGTCCCACTTACAGCTGTGTCAGTTTGGCCGACTGTAGAATGCGCTCCTTATCCAAGTACCTATGGAATCTCACCACCATTGCCCTCGGGGGGGGTTTCCCCCCTCCCTTTCGCGGCTTCCTCGTGAGCGCTCTGTGAGCCCTGTCCACCTCCATGGGTCGGGGGAATGCCCCATCCCCGAGCAGCTTCTCAAACATATCTGCAGTGTATGCTGCGGTGTATGCCCCAGCGTCCGCTCCTTCAGACCCCTCCGGGAGCCCAACGATTCTCAACTTCTACCGGCGGGATCTATTCTCTAGGTCCTCCACCTTCTCCAGGAGCTTCTTCTGCTGGTCTCTCAGCATCCCCACCTCTAACTCCACCGCTGTTTGATGTTCCTCCTGCTCAGCCAGCATCTTCTCCAGAATGATACTTTTAACGAATGGTGTGTCTGGTATTTACATGTTCTACAGTTTCTTATTTACATACATATTTCACAACATACATTTTCCCCATCCTCCCCTTACCCCTCCCTGTCCCCTCATTGGGGTGGTGGTGGCGGGGTTTCATGTCCTCTCCCCTCTCCCCCCCCCTTTTTCTCTGTGGCTCCGTTGGGTTCCCTCATCTCCTCCCCCCTTCCCACCTTCTCGTATCGTTCTTCTCTGCTCTGTCCCATCTCCCCCTCTTTCCTAGACTCTGTTGCCTTCGAACAGGTCTTGGAACAGGCAAACGAATGCCCCCATGCTTTGTGGAAGCTCTCATCCGATCCTCGGATGGTACACTTAATCTTCCCCAGGTGGGGAAATTCCACCAGGTTTACCAGCCACGGGACAGCATGGTGATGCAATGGTTAGCACTGCTGCCTCACGGCTCCGAGGTACCAGGTTCAATCCCAGCCCTGGGTCACTGTCCGTGTGAAGTTTACACATTCCCCTCGCGACTGCGTGGATTTCACCACCACATCCTAAAGGTGTGCAGGTTCCGTGCACTGGCCACGCTAAATTGCCCCTTAATTGGAAAAAATGAATTGGGTACTCTTAAATTTTTTTTTTTTTTATAAAGTCTGCCAGCCAGTCTGCAGCTGTGGGTGGTGCTGCTGATCGCCAGCTGAGCTGGATTCTCTGGCATGAGATTAAAGAAGCAAAAGCAAGGGCTTCTGTTCCCTTCCCAAGGTCTGGCTGTTCCGATACCCCAAAGACTGCCACTCTCGAGCAGTCACACAACCTTGGACATCGCCTCGAAGAAGGCTGTCCAGGACCCTTCAAGTCTGGGGCAAGCCCAGAACATGTGGGCGTCGTTGGCCGGGCCTCCCTGGCACCGTTTGCATTTATCCTCCACCTCCGGGAACATAAGAACGTAAGGACTAGGAGTAGGCCATCTGGCCCCTCGATCCTGCTCCACCATTCAATGAGATCATGGCTGATCTTTTGTGGTCTCAGCTCCACTTTTTGGCCCGAACACCATAATCCTTAATCCCTTTATTCTTCAAAAAACTATCTATCTTTAAAAAATTTAATGAAGGAGCCTCTACTGCTTCACTGGGCAAAGAATTCCATAGATTCACAACCCTTTGGGTGAAGAAGTTCCTCCTAAACTCAGTCCTAAATCTACTTCCCCTTATTTTGAGGCTATGTCCCCTATTTCTGCTTTCACCCGCCAGTGGAAACAACCTGCCCGCATCTATCCTATCTATTCCCGTCATAATTTTACATGTTTTTATAAGATCCCCCCTCATCCTTCTAAATTCCAATGAGTACAGTCTCAGTCTACTCAACCTCTCCTCGTAATCCAACTCTTTCGGCTCTGGGATTAACCTAGTGAATCTCCTCTGCACACCCTCCAGTGCCAGTACGTGCCTTCTCATGTAAGGAGACCAAAACTGAACACAATACTCCAGGTGTGGCCTCACTAACACCTTATACAATTGCAGCATAACGTCCCTAGTCTTAAACTCCATCCCTCTAGCAATGAAGGACAAAATTCCATTTGCCTTCTTAATCACCTGTTGTACCTGTAAACCAACGTTTTGCGACTCATGCACTAGCACACCCAGGTCTCTCTGCACAGCAGCATGTTTGAATATTTTATGATTTAAATAATCCCGTTTGCTGTTATTCCTACCAAAATGGGTAACCTCACATTTGTCAACATTGTATTCCATCTGTCAGACCCTAGCCCATTCACTTAACCTATCTAAATCCCTCTGTAGACGTCAGGTAGCATCTGCACGTTTTGCTTCACCACTCATCTTAGTGTCGTCTGCAAACTTGGACACATTGCCCGTGGTCCCCAACTCCAAATCATCTATGTAAATTGTGAATAATTGTGGGCCCAACACTGATCCCTGAGGGACACCACTAGCTACTGATTGCCAACCAGAGAAACACCCATTAATCCCCACTCTTTGCTTTCTATTAATTAACCAATCCTCTATCCATGCTACTACTTTACCCTTTATACCACGCATCTTTATCTTATGCAGCAACCTTTTGTGTGGCACCTTGTCAAAGGCTTTCTGGAAATCCAGATATACCACATCCATTGGCTCCCCGTTATCTACCGCACTGGTAATGTCCTCAAAAAGTTCCACTAAATTAGTTAGGCAAGACCTGCCCTTTATGAATCCATGCTGCATCTGCCCAATGGGATAATTTCTATCCCGATGCCTCGCTATTTCTTCCTGATGATAGAATCCAGCATCTTCCCTACTACTGAAGTTAAGCTCACTGGCCGATAATTACCCACTCTCTGCCTACCTCCTTTTTTAAACAGTGGTGTCACGTTTGCTAATTTCCAATCCACCGGGACCGCCCCAGAGTCTAGTGAATTTTGGTAAATTATCACTAGTGCATTTGCAATTTCCCTAGCCATCTCTTTTAGCACTCTGGGATGCATTCCATCAGAGCCAGGAGACTTGTCTACCTTTAGCCCCACTAATTTGCCCATCACTACCTCCTTAGTGATAACAATCATCTCACGGTCCTCATCTGTCATAGCCTCATTTCTATCAGTCACTGGCATGTTATTTGTGTCTTCCACTGTGAAGACCAACCCAAAAAACCTGTTCAGTTCCTCAGCCATTTCCTCATCTCCCATTATTAAAACTCCCTTCTCATCCTCTAAAGGATCAATATTTACCTTAGCCACTATTTTTTGTTTTATATTTTATATTCATGTTCATTCAGGTTCTGGTTAGGTGCGCTCTGTGCACCACCTTGAACTGCATAAACTGAGCCTTGCGCAGGAGAAGATGGAGTTAGCCCTGCTGAGTGCTTCGCTCCCGAGTCCCCAACCCACTTCCATCCCCAGTTCGGCCTCCCATTTTCGTCTGGCTTCGTCCAGTGGTAGTCTTACCCTATCCAGTAACCGTCCATACATGTTCCCACAGTTCCCTCCCTCCTTGCTATCCATGTTTATCAGTTCTTCTAGTAGTGTCTCTCTCGGTGCCCTCGGGTATCTTGCCATCTCCTTGCAGAGAAAGTGTTTGATTTGGTGGTGTCTGAGTTCCTGTCCTGTCGGTAGTTCTAGGTCTGCCGTCAGTTCGCCCAAGGTCACCACTCTGTCCCCTATGTAGAAGTTCCTGACTGTTAGCGTTTCTCCATCCTGTCTCCATTTTTTTTGAAGGTGGTGTCGAACATGGCAGGTGGGAACTTGTGGTTTCCGCAGATAAAGGCCCTGGGGGACATGTAGGTTAGACCGGAATGCTGCCTCATCTGGTTCCATGTCTTGTGTAGCTACCACCACTGGGCAGGATGTGTACTTCATCAGGGGAGATTGGAGAGTTTCTTTTTGGAGTCGTTTTCTTTCCTCCATTGAAGTTATTTTGCCTTCGATTTCTCAGGCAAAATTTGCCTAAAAGTGCCCATTTGGTTCTGGTTGGGAGGAGAGCCACCTGATGTGCATTCGCTCAGCACATCACCGTCCCCGGAAGTCTTATTCTGGTTAATTTAAAGTGATATTCAATATTTAGCTTTCCCGTGCTCTTTACTATCTTGCATCTTTCTCAAAACCCTCCTTCCATGAATAAATATTTATTCCAAAATACAAGTTAATCCTCATCTCTGACCTGGGACCTTGACGATCAGCCTCTGTCTTTGTCTGCATTGTCCACAGTCCTTCGATGTTTACCTTGCCTCTCAGTGACCAGACTTAGACACTAGGTGCAATGCTGTACAGTTGGATCAGGATTCCCTCTGGCATACTCAGAGTTGGCTACATCATTCAGCATCATCTTCGATTTTCTGACTGCCATGCTGAACTAGCTGAACACGTTAAATCCAATAAGCTCTCTGTTCACTATTGCAATGCCATTCATGAAGTGTGTACCCCCGTTAGGTTTGTAATTTTGCTAAGGCAGCATGGTGGCACAGTGGTTAGATCCCAGCTCCGAGTCACTTTCCGTGTGGAGTTTGCACATTCTCCCTGTGTTTGTGCGGGTTTCACCCCCACAACCCAAAGATGTTGCAGGGTAGGTGAATTGGCCATGCTAAATTGCCCCTCAAAATGAATTGGGTACTCTAAATTAATTTTTTTTAAGTTTGTAATTTTGCTGCATGAAATGAAATAAAAATCGCTTATTGTCACAAGTAGGCTTCAATGAAGTTACTGTGAAAAGCCCCTAATCGCCACATTCCGGCGCGTGTTCGGGGAGGCTGTTTCGGGAATTGAACCGTGCAGCTGGCCTGCCTTGGTCTGCTTTAAAAGCCAGCGATTTAGCCCTGTGCTAAACCAGCCCCGTGCTCAACATTATTCCTTTCAAGATGTTACACTTGTCATCCACTGGCCTGCTGTTGTATCACTCTCCCCAATGAATACATTTGTTTTAGTTTCATGCTTATTTGGAATTGACCCTTTTAAATTTATATACCTGGTTCCTGGTGCTTGGTTTCTGAATCCCAGACAATCTTGAATTTGACTATCCTGTGGTCATTGTTTCTCAAAGATGTCACGACCTCCATTTCCTGTCTGTTGTCTGAGTCATTCTCGAATATCAAGTCAAGATCAGCTGCCTCTCCTGGCTCCCTGACACATGGATCATGAAGCAGTCATGCATTATCATTTACCAACTCTCAACTATTTGGGCTTTATAAAAACACACGTGGTTAATTGAAGTTGCCCATTAACATAACTCCCTTCTCTTAAAAGCTCATCTCCCCGGAGGACAAATCACCCTTTCCACTTGGTCTTGGTTACCAAGGACTAAGCTTTGGGTTGCTTACACCAACAAGATAAACCAGATTAGTTCATGGAGTGGCTTTTTATCTTTCACAGGATCAACTTCACTTCCTGCCCAGGAATTCCTGATACAATCTACATCTCCACCTTTTCTGACTAAGATTCAATCAATTATATTCAAAAATGCACTTTGGATTCAGCCATATTTCTGATACATTACGTTATAGCTCCACAATGCAATAACCATCAACAATTACATGATTTTATTTCTAACGCTTCTACCACCTGAATATCTTACTGCAAATCTGGTATTTCTTATGGCCCTGGCTTACTTTGTTTGGTATCCAGCCTATGTATGTCTCTATATTTCTGTGCCTGCACCTTCCTGTCGCCTGGCCATCTTCCTTACGAACAGAGCTATCCGAGATCCAATTATCTACCTGTCAATACCCCAACTATTTGGTTTAAAGGATTTTTGATTGCTACTTTGATGTTACTTCCATTCCCTTCACTCCCACTTGGTCTAGCCTGGCATATACTGGTGCTCTCAGATACACTGCCTGCCTCTCATTCTCATCCTACTTCCCCTGGTAAATTCATTGTTTCCCAAAGAATGGAAATGTAAGAGAAAACAGATTTCTCCCTCTCTTCTATGAAGTTATATTTTCTTTCTTCACAGTGGTTTTCCCTAGACCTGTTGCAGTGCACCATGAAATCAAGCTCAGTTTTCAGCCAACTCAGGGAGGTGTGGGGTGGAGGGGTTTGGCTAGTCGAGGGGTGTTGGTGGTATCAATCTGTCGGGAGGGTGGAGAGGGATGTCAGGCAGTCAGGAGTGGACTGTTCGCCACTCAGGCGGGTGTCAGTCAGTCGGAAGGGTGGGTATTGTCAAGCACGGGGACCAGTTTTGATCCGTCGGGGTGTGAGGGAGGGGGGCATTGTCTCAGACAGGGGTAGGGCATTTGGGGAGCGAGGAAGGGCAAGATGGGTCGAGTCAAGTCGGGCCTGGAGTGGGGAGGTTGGGTGAAGCCCGGGGGATGGGGGTTAATTCTTCTCACAATTTCTGGGTAACTATTGCTGTATGACACTCAGTAGTATTGCAATTTCAAATCTCAATTATCGGATGATACCCAGTACAGTGCAATCACTTCCTAGGCAATTGCCATCCAATCCTTACCTGGGCACGTCCAGGCATTGGTGGGCGCGTGCTGGGAGTCGTCTGTCCCCACCACCTCCCTCCTAGTGCTTGGTTTCTGAATCCCAGACAAGTTTGAATTTGACTATCCTGTAGTCGTTGTTTCTCAAAGATGCCATGACCTCCATTTCCTATCTGTTGTCCGAGTCATTCTTGAATATCAAGTCAAGACTGCCTGACATGGGGCAGCACGGTGGCACAGTGGTTAGCATTGCTGCCTACGGCGCTGAGGACCCGGGTTCGAATCCCGGCTCTGGGTCACTGTCCGTGAGGAGTTTGCACGTTCTCCCCGTGTCTGCGTGGGTTTCACCCCCACAACCCAAAAGATGTGCAGGATAGGTGGATTGGCCACGTTAAATTGCCCCTTAATTGGAAAAAATAATTGGGTACTCTAAATTTATTTAAAAAAAGACTGACTGACATTCCACCCCCCCCCCCCCCCCCCACCCCCCCATTATTCAAGTCAGTCACTAAGATCACTGTTTACAGTTCAAAAGGAGTCCCGTTAGTGAATTCTGTGGGGTTCTCAATGTACTCAGCAGTAAGGTTCACAAAATAAGCAGGGCTGTCTCAATAAAATTCCAAATGAATATTACATAGAATAATAAAGCAGATGCTGGAAATATGAAATAAACACAGAAAATATTCAGGTCACAGACCTGAAACCTTGACTCCAGTTTCTCTCTCCACAGATCGATCCTGCCAGACCAAATGAATGAGTTCACCCTGTACCTAACCAATGTTGTACTGCCCGGGGGCATCTTTTGACATCTAACACTGGGAGTCGTCCCAATACCAGGCAAAATATTTATCTCTTTGACCAGCACAAAAAATCACCACCATGTATAATAAAATGCATTTGCTGGATTTTAAGAAATAATGAGAAAGGCAAAGGTGTTTGAAGCACTTACCGACTGGGTCTCCGAGTAGCAAACCCCGCGCACAAGCAATGTAACTAGCTGCGATCGCAGAATAAGACCATGAAAGGTTAACGGTCGAAAGCGCTCCTCCATTGTCCATTCTTCACTGGGAGATTGGTCAGGGTATAGATTTGGATAGGGCGCATGTCTGTACAACAAGATGACCAACAGTAATTGAGTCAGCATAAATGCACAACAGTGTTCAGGAAGGGCCCTTCCTGTCCATTCCCTTATTCATTCTCTCACTCTCTCTCCAGAAAAGCCGCAGATCTGCAGTATTTCCAAACCTGCAGATAACCTGGAGGAATCTACAGTAAAAACTATCATAGACAGAAAGCAGAAACCTCGAACTGAAAGCCTAGACTGAAGGAAGGGGTGCCAGAAGACAACTACCTGAAACAAAGACTTTATCCTTTTTCTTTCATCGTTATTTACACCCCCTTTTCTCCCTCTGTGTTTGTCTGTCTTGTGTGTGTGAGATTTATAGAGGGTGAGACAAGTTAAAAAGGAGTGATTGGGGAGCGGCACGGTGGCACAGTGGTTAGCACTGCTGCCTCATGGTGCCGAGGTTTGATCCCATCTGTGGAGTTTGCACATTCTCCCCATGTCTGCATGGGTCTCACCCCATAACCCAAAAATGTGCAGGGTAGGTGGATTGGCCACGTTAAATTACCCCTTAATTGGCAAAAAAAAAGAACTGGTACTCTAAATTTATAAAACAAAAACATGAAAAAAGAGAGGGATTAGGAATGATAGAATAGTTGTTGTTTTCTTTAAAAAGTAAATTTAGAGTACCTAATTAATTTTCCAATTAGGGGGCAATTAAGTGTGGCCAATTCACCTAACCGTACATCTTTGGGTTGTGGGGGTGGGACCCTCGCAGACATGGGGAGAACCCAGTCCTCATCGCCGTGAGAGCAGTGCTAACCACTGCGCCAGCATGCCGCCCAGGAATGAGATAATAGTTAACCTGTTGTATTTGCTGCATATTTAATTATAGTTATTTTCACCAGTAATATTAATTGTGTTTAAATTTACAAACCTGGTGACTGCAGTTATTGGTCAGCTGAGGGACAAAGACTTTGGGTGTTTTTCTCAGAATTATGTGTCAATTTCAATTGTGTTGAGACTCCGGGTCAAGTGGGGCTGTAATTGATCACACACTAGCCCAGTGGGTCATAACAACATCACATTTGCAAACCACCTAAAGTGTGTGTACAACCAAAATGAATGTGGACAAGATGATGGATTAAAAGTATCTCAATGTGCACATTTAAAATAACATACTTGCAGTCAGGTAAAATTCAAGCACCAGTTGGAGTTCCATGATGCCAAATCACATTCTGCACAAATCCCAATATAGCCCAGGTGCAAACACTTGCTTCAATCCACTATAGATGCAGAAATTAAATAAAATTTCTTTAAATATTGTTCTAAGATTATTTTAGCCGCAGTAAAATTGACACAGGTTCTGCCTTAAGCATTGCAGGTTGATCACATAACCCATCAGTTAACTACTTGGTACCGAGGTCAGCTTCTCATCACTCAGTAGGAGGGCTCACTAGCATTTCTCACTTACACCTTCCCTCAACGTTCCTGCACCCAATGTTCCAGCCATCACCCAGATTGCTGCGCTCAACGGACAGCGTTACATCGCGCAACGGACAGCGTTACACGTTATAACCGTTACAGCACCAGCTTCACCAGCTCTGGGGCTATTCCATATGCTGCACTTTCAAAGAGACCTGCATGCTGTAAGCTGGAGGCCAATTAGGTTTTGCCAGTTACTATAATAGGTCCACGGATCAGCCCCAAATATCAATAGGTTGGATTAAAGTCACATAATTCTCTTGTGCAATTCCTCCGAATGAGGAGAGGGCAGGAAAAGGATCAGATGTATCAAAGCCAGGCTATTCAGTCTCTTACTGAGACGGAGCACAAAATAGGGAAACTTATTTTAACAGGAATTACCCCGGTTATTTTTATTAGTTTATTTGTTGCAGGTGTTGCAAAGAAGGCTGACATTTTTGCCCCAGTTGAATACAACTTGAATGGGTTGCTCGCCCATTTCAGAGGGCAGTTATGGATTGGCCTCATCGTCATGGGTCGGAGTCACTATCAAGCCAGGTTGTGTAACAACAGATTGCCTTTTCTGGAGGACATTAGCAAACCAGGTGGGTTATAACAACAATCTGACGTTTCATGATCACCATTATTTTTATCTTTTTATTCCAGATTCTCTTGATTGATTTAATATAAATTCCTAAGATGCTGTGGTAGGATCTGAAGTCAAGGTTCGCTATCATGACTCCAGGCCACTGGATTATTAGTTGAATAACTAAACCAGAATGCTATGATGTGCTCCCGAAAGACAAGCTGCTTGCTCACCAAGTGCTGATTTAGCTTTAGTATCAGCAGCTGCTGACTCAATAAAATGCAACAACGAACGTCACCACACTGACCAACAGGGCACCAATTGGCAGGCCACTGGTCAAAGTGTTGAAATAACCTGTAGGTCAAGCGGTGAGCAAGCGGCAACTAAAGAAATTCGCTGACTGGGTGAAGCCGAGGAAATAACCATGCATGCACCAACCTGCGCTCAAGCATCTGCTGCAACATGTCCTCTCCGTTCTCAGCAACCTCAGTTGTCACCAGTTCATCACACATGTTCCTCAGCTCACTGGATGGATAGGATTTCATCGACTGGCTCCGCTTGTGCTGTTCCCCGGCTCGAGTCAGAATACTTGATTTCTGCACCAGAAGAAAAAAAACCGTGAGCCCCAACACACAGAGGAACAGCTACGTCACCAGAAGCCTCAAATCCCAACCATGCTGCAGGTTTGAATTTGGTCATTTCAAGCTGCAGCATATATTTAACAATCTATAGTTCTAGGAAAACATCTCAAGGCATGTCACATGAGCAGTATCAGATTTCACACCGAGCCACATAAGACGACATCAGGACAGCTGATCAAAACCATGGTCAGAGGCAGGTATTAAGAAGTTTCTTAAAGAAGGGAGCAAGCTGGACAAACTCATCATGGCGTTCATATGGGGGGGGGTAAAAATGCTAGGATCCCAAAGAAGGTCTTACAAAAAACAAAAACCAGGGGAGGGTTAGCCCTCCCGAATCTACAATTCTACCACTGGGCAGCAACAGCCGAGCGAGTAAGGGGATGGATCCAGGAGCCAGAAGCTGAGTGGGTGCGTGCGGAGGAGGCCTCCTGCATGGGAACCTCCCTCCGGGCCCTCGCCACGGCAGCACTCCCATCCCCACCCAAAAAACACTCCAGCAGCCCAGTGGTGACAGCCACCCTCCAATCCTGGAACCAACTGCGGCAGCAACTTGGCCTGACCAAAATGTCGAACAGGGCTCCCATCTGCAACAACCATAGGTTCAAACCAGCACTGACCGACGCCACCTTCAAAAGGTGGAGGCAGGACGGGGGGACACTGACAGTCAGGGACCTATACACGGACGACAGGATCGCAACACTGGACGAACTGACAGAGAAATTTCAGCTAGCTGGGGGGAACGAGCTACGGTACCTGCAGCTCAAAAACTTCCTACGAAAGGAGACAAGGACGTACCCACAACCGCCACGACAGACACTACTGGAAGACCTACTGGACGCAAGTATCCTAGAGAAAGGGAACTGTAGTGACATGTATGACCGACTGGTAGATAGGGACGACACCGTACTGGACGCAACAAGGAGGAAATGGGAGGACGACCTGGGGATGGAGATCGGGTGGGGACTCTGGAGCGAAGCACTGCATAGGGTCAACTCCACCTCCACGTGCGCAAGGCTCAGCCTGACGCAACTAAAAGTGGTACATAGAGCCCACTTAACAAGAACCCGTATGAGTAGGTTCTTCCCGGAGGTGGAAGACAGATGTGAACGGTGCCAAAGAGGCCCGGCCAACCACGCCCACATGTTCTGGTCTTGCCCCAGACTCGTGGAGTACTGGACAGCCTTCTTCGAGGTAATGTCCAAAGTGGTGGGAGTGAGGGTGGAGCCATGCCCGATAGTGGCGGTCTTCGGGATTTCAGAACAGCCAGATCTATTCCTGGGGAGGAGGGCGGACGCCCTTGCCTTTGCCTCCCTGATCGCCCGCCGTAGAATCCTGTTTGGCTGGCGGTCAGCAGCACCGCCCTGAGCTGCGGACTGGCTGTCCGACCTCTCGGAATCTCTCCAAATGGAGAAAATCAAATTTGCCATCCGAGGGTCGGACGACGGCTTCCACAGAACGTGGGAGCCATTCATGCAACTGTTCCGGGACCTATTTGTGGCCAATGTACAAGAGGAAGAATAGTCGGGGGAAGGTAGCGGGAGGGGGGGGGGCTACAGGTTCGTTACGGGGGTTCGATGGCTAGCTAAGGCCCAAAACCAAACTAAATAAACATGTTGGGGGGGGGGGGGGGCGCGCAGTTACTACTACGAAGATGCTTACCTGTAAATATGTATGTTAATTTTTGCGTGTTTGTTTTTTTTTTCTTTCTCCTAACAATTTGTAATTTGTTCAATATAAAATATGAAAACTGAATAAAAACATTTATAAAAAAAAAAAGAAGGGAGCAAGACAAAGGTTTACAGAGCAATTTGCAGGCCTCAAGGCCTGAAAGAATCTAAAGGCACAGACAATGGCATGGTAAGGCCAGAATTGGCAGAGTGCAGAGGGTTGTAGGGCTGGAGCAGGATGAAAGCATTGCTGGCAAGG
The DNA here is from genome assembly GCF_902713615.1 of Scyliorhinus canicula. NCBI lineage: Eukaryota > Metazoa > Chordata > Chondrichthyes > Carcharhiniformes > Scyliorhinidae > Scyliorhinus > Scyliorhinus canicula. The sequence goes on along the minus strand of NC_052161.1, from coordinate 120,906,844 downwards.
GTAAGATTTACTGTGCATCTCTAATTGCCCTTGAGAAAGTGGTGGTAAGCCACCTTCTCGAGTCACTACAGTTCACGTGGTGGAGGTACTGTCAGGGAGTTCCAGGATTTTTCCACCAGTTACAATAAAAAAAACCTGTTATATTTCCACAGCAGAATGGTCTGTGACTGGAGGGGAACCCACAGGTGATGGTGTTCCCACTGTGTTGGTGATGCAGGGAGTGAATATTTACAGTGGTATATGGGGTGCCAATCAAGCCAGCTACTTTGTTTTGTGTGGTGTCAAGCTTAAGTTGGAGCTGTACTCACCCAGGCAAGTGGAAAGAATTCCATCACAAAACTAACTTGTGCCTTCTAAATGATGGACAAACCTTAGGTAATCAGGGGGTGAGTTACTCATCACAGAATTCTAAGCTACTCTTGGAGCTACATATATTTATATGGCTGGTACAGTCAATGGTAACGCCCAGAATGTTGATGAAGTGAGATTCAGAGAAGGGAATGCAGTTAAATAGCAAGTACAGAAAGGAAGAGGAAAAGTCATGAAAGGATTGAAACACGAGGATAAGTATTTTTAAATTGTCGACCTATCTAAGTCAACACACGCAGTAGTGATGGCTGAACCACGACGGCAAGCAAATTAAAAGGGAATTTAAACGTCTAAACAAGAGCAGCCGATTGATTTTGTTTTGCTGTTGGTGCTCTTTGCTTGGGCACAATAACGAATCTTCCTGAAAAGCCCCGTCTGGCCTGGTATTTTTTTTTTTTTAATTACTGTCCCATTTCCAGCCTCCCTTTCTTTTCCAAGGCCCTTGAATGTATTGCTGTCATTCAGCTCCCTGCTCACCTATCCCAAAACTCTGCGGGCTTTAAAAGCTGCCTCCAAACCTACCTTTTAGAACACGTTTCCAGTTGAGTCTTGCCCTGTTCCCTCAGGTGTGAAATTCCCAGCATGTTTTATTGCAAGAAAGGTAATCTGTGACAAAAATTGGGTGTTTTGGTCTAGTTTTGGTTCCAGTGGTTGTACTTCTAAACCCATGTCCAATACAGTCCGGAACCCACCTGCAGCTGTGGCTCAGTGGGCAGCACAGATACCTGAGTAACGTGGTCATGGGTTCAAATTCCACTCCAGGAACTTGAGCACATATCCCAAGCTGCTTCGGAGTGCAGTTCGAAGGGACTGCTGCCTAGTTTCTGTCTTTCAGGCAAAATGTTAATCAGTCTGCTCTCTTGGGCTTGCATAAAAGATCCTGTGGCCACTGTACAAAATAAAGCAGCAAGCTTTCCACAGTGCCCTGGACAATATCCATATCTCAACCAACATCACTAAAAACAAATGGCCTGTCATGGTGACAGCATGTTTGTGGGATCTTGTGCAGATTGACTACCACATTTCCTAAACTGCAACAGTGACTGCAGTTTAAAAGCACTCGGGTGCGTGCCTGCAAAACGCTTATGAAACATTTGGAGGTGGTGGAAGATGCGACTGAAATGTAAGACTGCCTTGTGGAGTTTGCACATTCTCCCCGTGTCTGTGTGGATCTCACCCCCACAACCCAAAGATGTGCAGGTTGAGTGGATTGGCCACGCTAAATTGCCCTCTAATTGTTTTTTTTTTATTTTAAAAGAAATGTTTTTTGAAGTAACATTTCAAGTTTTGTTAGTGTCAGGCAAACTGAAATTATGCCTCGTGATTGGTTAGGTACAAGTCTTCCGAAGGTTCATTCTTATTTTATTAGAGATGTGATTTAAACATTAAGCAGTGCCAGCAACACGACAAATATTCAAATTAAATGGTCTCTTTTCAAGTGTCAAAAACTAAATAATTCATTTTTTTGAAACCACTGAAGAAAAACTTTTCATTTTTATGAAACAGTTCAGTACAGCTGGAGGAAATTCTACTAAAAATCTATTTATGAAAGACTGGCTTCATTCACAGTGCGGGGGGGGGGGGGGGGGGGGTGAAAACACCTACCCATTAATAGGTAAATATATACCATATATACCTGTAAATATACATCCAGCCACATTGTGAATGCTCCTTATAATGAATGAAATGAAAATCGCTTATTGTCACGAGTAGGCTTCAATGAAGTTACTGTGAAAAGCCCCTAGTCGCCACATTCTAGCGCCTGTCCGGGGAGGCTGGTACGGGAATCGAACCGTGCTGCTGGCCTGCTTGGTCTGCTTTAAAAGCCAGCGATTTAGCTCAGTGAGCTAAACCAGCCCCACTGAAATGCAATGCTATTTATCCAGAAAGTAAGTCCAGCTGCAAAGCTATCAGACAGGGTTTACTGTTTACTTTCTGGGCACATTGCCCACGGTTTATTTAAACCTCAAGGCAAGGAGAGACACCTTCGAAAAGATGGGATGTTGGGGCTCACTGGGAGAATCATGCAAGATGCAAGTGCTGAAAAAGTCTATGATAAGGCAGGTAGAAGACTGAGCAACACGTCAGTCATTATAAAACTCAAAGCTTCTCATTAACATTTAACAAAAATGACATAGAAAAAAAATAATAATATGTAGCCGAAAAGAATAATCACACTGTCAGATGCAAAGCGCAAGTAATTGCTGAAGTGTGAATTTCATTGCAGGGAGGGTTAGAAAAGCTTGGTCAGATTGGATCACAAGTGCACTCTGGTGGTTGTTGCCACAACTGCAGAGAATTTGATACACAGGTCAGTGCAAAACACCACTGACACCATAGGCTTTATCCGGGCAGCATATGCCAGCAGGTGCAGTCAGTATCTCTTACAGCTCACTTACCAGCCACTTCTGTGTTTGTACAGTTTAACTACCGTTTTGTCATATCTTGTGGCTAATGATAACTAATTTGGAATAAATATTTATCCCACTACCAACAGCACTGAAACAGGTAATTTGTTAACTTTCTTACCTCTGTTTGGGGGAGGTTTCTGCGCTTTTCTCACATTACAATAGTAATTCTAAAAATACCTCACTGGCTGCAAAGTGCTTGAGGATGCCGGAGGTTGTGAAAGGTGCATTGTAAATGCAAGCTATTTCTTCATTTTCTTAATTATTCCACAACACAAAGTAATGATTTGACCCATTGCATCAGTGAGCTCTGCACAAGCTAAAATCTAACCAGATAATATTATCTTTATTATTGTCACAAGAAGGCTTAATTAACACTGCAATGAGGTTACTGTGAAAATCACCAAGTCGCCACATTCCGGCACCTGTTCGGGTACACGGAGGGAGAATTCAGAATGTCCAATTCATCGAACAGCACGTCTTTCAGGACTTGTGGGAGGAAACCGGAGCACCCGTAGGAAACCCACGCAGACATAGGGAAAATGTGCAGACTCTGCATAGTGACCCAAGCCGGGAATCGAACCTGGGACCCTGGCGCTGTGAAGCAACAGTGCTAACCAATGTGCTACCGTGCCGCCTGGCATGGCCCTGTCCCCATACCCACATCATCTTCATCTTCCCACTGCCATCCCACAATCAAAGAGAACCCTAGTCCTTGTCTCACAAGACAAGCTCAGGAACATACTCTGACTAACTGATGGGGGTTCATAGCATCTTAGTTTCTGATGGTATCACTGACACAAGCTTAGTTCTGCAGTATTGATAACACACTGGCATAGATTTACCTTAAACTTAATGTTGTTGCTGATAAGGATGTTTCCCTTCATGAACTCTTTCTCATTCCCTCTGTTCTCCGTGACGACAGGGTATGCATGATGTGCTGTGGTGCGCAAAATGCTGACCAATGATTGGATCCGGGTGTGAGGATAGACATAGGTTAGATTTGGCTCCATGATATCACTGGCCGTCAGTCTAGGATTGAACATAAATATAATCAAACTCCAGTCTTTGAGATTTGATTTCAGGTCATTCTACAAATTGTTCTCCTCAGCTTCACTGATTGACCAGCTTGGAGCCGGTACAAAGTTTCAACCCTTACTCTTTGCCTGGAATTGAACTGGGGAACAATTTTTGACCCAAAGCTGGAAATCACACATCCCCACTCGATACAACAACTACTTAGTACTCAGCAGCCAACTATCAAATTCCCGAAGGTATCAGTTACCACTGGACAAGAGTCTATGTCTCTGCATTATTAAACTGTCCAGCATTAAAATTATCAAGCCATTTAAATGCTGAAGTAAAGAATTGCAATAAGGAGCAAACCAGAGAGATTCAGTCAAAATGCAGGAATTAGTGTCAAAGGAGGAAAGCTCTGTCGATGTCTCTTAAATATACATCATGAAACACTAACTTTAAGTTAAATCCAAACAAATGATTCACTGAAAACATCAATTAATTATCTGACAGAAAGAGACTAAACTAACATACGAATTAGGAACAGGATCAGCCATTTGGCCTCAAGAGCCTGTTCTGTCCTTCAGACCTCAACTCCACATTCCCACCTACTTCCTCTTAGTTTTATTGCACAAATTTTTTAAAAATCTTTTGTTATATTTTTCCTGTAATGGTTCCTGTTCTTTCCATTCATCATGGAAAGTGTTGATCTAAACTTGTTACACTGTAGTTGCACTCTTCTGCCAGTGATATTATAGTGCATCCAGCATTTATATAGCAGGCACATTGAAATATAACTTGCAGGACAGTTGTATAAGTCAGTAATGATAAACACCTACTTATCCATTTCAGCCTCAGTCTCCCACTCGAGTAAGGGTACACCACGGAGCTCCACATGCAAGTCATAAATCCCTTTATTGAAGAAATCACCCGTCCACTTTGCCACCTGAAAAGAGAGAGGGAGGGAGAGGCATTGAAATCTCTGACAGACAGGGGCTTTGGATGAAGTGTGAAGCACTTAGTACAGTACTGAACACATATTGAAAGTGACCTGTACCCTGCTCCTCCTGGGGCTCTGAGGTCCCTCATTGGACATCAGCTCTGGGTAATCTGCTCACTTGCAATTCACAAAATGGGCAGCTGCAATCAGGAGGGCGTCAATTTACAGGCAATTCTAACCTAGCCCTAAGTTGTCATATCTATACCATGTCCCGGGTTGCCACTCAATCTTAGCATTTAACACGGTAACTACACACTTAGCAGCATTCTATTGATTCCCATTTGGACACACACAGGCATGCAGACAAAGACATACCATCAGTGTGACCATGATGGGCAACCCATAAGTGATTTCATTGGTTGATTCAATGAGGATGACTGTGAGACTGATGGTCATACGGACCACCCCACCGAGGAATGCAGCTGCTCCGACCAGAGCAAAGGTCCCGGAATAAATGTGCGTCATCCCAATAAATCTAGGGAGATAAGAAAAAAATGTTAAAAGCTATTACCATCCACAATGCCCCTACAATCCAACCTTGTTCCTCTCTTCCATTAGCCTCCGTTCTCCACCCCTATCCCCCAGGATGTGAAATGTAGATCACATTTTGGTGGCTGCTTCACTGGATATGGACGTTGAGTGCCTATCCACACACCGCACTTCAACATTTCACAATTTTGCGAATATCCAATTTCATAATTCATATATTTTAGGGACTCCATCTTTTGATTTGTAAGAGAGCTATAGCTTGGGAATGTACCTTTAAACTTCGGGCAATTCAGACGGGTCATGTTATCTATGCTGAAGGCTATGCCTAACTGTAAAAGCTGGTTGGTAATTGGTAAGATGAAAGGGAAGACTCAAACTGTGCTACTCAAAGGGAGCTGACCCATGCTTACATTTGAAGGCAATCATAGATGTTGCTATGTCCTGAAACTCAATTAGTTACCGGTATGAAGATTGTAAATAGTTGTGCTGAATCAGCCCCTTTGTTTCAAGAGGAAAGGTTGTCTACTTGGAGACAGGGCTAAGATGTTTCCACCTGCCATGGAGAAAGGGTGAGGAAACCATGAGTTGAGGGAGCAAAATAGATGAATGTTAGTCAAGGTCTGATCTTATGCGGAGAAAATACTAACTTTACCATTCATCAAGTGGGTCTGCGTGGGTCTGACAGTCACAACCTCCTCACCATTCAGGGCTCCAAATACTCCTTTCAGGTTAAGCAGCATTTACCTGCACTTCCTTCGAATTGGTCTGTTGTATTCGCTGTTCCCAATGCAGTCTTCTCTGCACTGAGGAGACTAAACGCAGATTGGGTGACTGTTTTGTGGAAACCTTTGCTCGCAAGCGTGACACCAACCTTCCTGTTGCTTGCCATTTTAACTCAGCACCTTGCTCTCATGCCCACGTCTTCCCTTGACCTGCTGAAATGCTCCAGTGAAGCCTACGTAAACTGAAGGAACAGCATCTCATGTTCCAGTTGGGAAAGTTACAGCCCGCAGGATTCATTGAGTTCAAAAATTTTAGTCCGTGACTGTTCTCTTCCATCTTAACTCCTCCCTTTTTTATTTTCCATACATTTGTCTTGTGCAAAAGACCTCGCTTGCCCTGCCGCCCCAACACCAGGCTATTCATCTCATGTTCTTAAGTTTACTACATCTTTTTTTTTTTTATAAATTTAGAGTACCCAATTATTTTTTCCAATTAAGGGGCAATTTAGAGTGGCCAATCCACCTAGCCTGCACATCTTTTGGGTTGTGGGGGCGAAACCCACGCAGACACGGGGAGAATGTGCAAACTCCACACGGACAGTGACCCAGGGCCGGGATTCGAACCCAGGTCCTCAGCGCCGCAGGCAACAATGCTAACCACTGTGCCACAAGTTTACTACATCTTGTTGCAATCTCGCCCAGGTACAGGAAAATATTCAACACATTTTCCCTCTCTTTAGTTTGGATGAAGAGTCAGGTGGACTCTTAAACATTAACTGTGTTCTCCCCCCACAGATGCTGCCAGAATTGCTGAGGTTTCCCAGAATTCTCTGTTCCTGCTGGAGATTCCATGCATCCGTAGTATTTTGCTTATTTAGTAACAAGGGGAGGTTCAGTTTGGGATTTTAGTCGGAAGTATCTGTGGTTGTGGTTTATCATGATTCTAAATGTTACCTTTGTTGTTTTTGCTTTACTTGACTCTTGTACAGTAACATTCATTTGCGTTAAAAGTAGAATGCTGTGGCTCATTCTTCCAGTAAATCACTGGGTTCTCCAATTTCTCTTCAAACATCAACCATCTCAACAGAGATTGCAACAATTTCACAGACTAACAGTAGTCACCTCGGGTCGAGGAAGTTTGCAAACCTATAGCAATGAACTTATTCTCGCATCACTCACGTTTTCAGAACGTTTGCCACAAGTCGACCATAGGCAGCTCCACAGAGGAGCGAGGGCACAAAGAGTCCACTGGGGACCGACACACCATACGTCCAACAGGCCAGAAAAAAATAAAGAACAAAGAAAATGCTCAGAGTGACTGGACTGAATGTTCCTGCAGAAAACACAGAAAAACAGCTTGAGCAATAAAATCCTTTGGATTATCCAATAGTTTTGCCAAAAATGACAGGAGTATTATGGCTTGTGCGGCACAGGCTGACTGGACCCTGTCAATCTTTGTCACAGCTGCAATACACTTCTTGATCAGTTAGACAACTGAGTAACTACATTACTCAAATTCCAGAGACTGTTCTCCTAATTTGTGACTCACCAAATGGCTCCGCTGAGGGAGGCCAGTCGGCCGCTCACATCTGTTTTGTCATTCAACTAGATCATGATCAATTTGATCTGTATCTTTATTCCATCTGCCTATCTTGATTCCATAACCATTAATAGCCTTGCGCAACAAAAATCATCAAAATCAAATCTAGAATTTTCAATTGACTCCAACCTCAGGAACCTTGGGGACAGGGTGGCGTTGGGAGGAAAATGAAGAGTTCTAGATTTCCACACGCTATCTATGGATATAGACTCCAGTGAGGGACAGTGCAGGAGTAGAATGTAGCAAGGGCTGGGTGGTGGGCATGTTAGCAGGCTATCCAATATGCTAATTTCAACCAATGAGGCCCATCCTTAATTGCCCTCATACGGAGTGGCTTGCTCGGCCACTTCAAAGGGCAGTTAAGAGTCAACCACATTGCTGTGGGTCTGGAATCACATGTAGGCCAGACCGGGCAAGGCTGGCAGAATTTCTATCCTCAAGGCCATTAGCGAACCAAATGTTTTTTTTTAATGACAATCAACAATTATCACTAATTCCAGATTTTTATTGAAATCAAATTCTACCACCTACCTTGGTAGGATTTAAACCTAGGCCCCCAGAGCTTTAACCTGGGTCTCTAGGTTCATCAGCGGACATGCCCCACATCGGTACAAATGACATGGGCAGAAAGAGTCACAATTTTGGGAGCTATGTAGCAAGCAGGATCTCAAAAATAATCATGGAAGTTATATTAAATCTGCAAAAAAAAAATACTGGTTCAGCCTCAATTTAGGCACTGCATCTAGTTCTGGGCAACACGTTAGGAAAGATATGAAGGCATTAGAGAGAGGTGCAGAAAAGATTTGTGAGGATGGCTAGAGTTATGTAAATAGACTGGAGAAGTTGGGACTTCTTAAAGAGATGGTTGACGGGAGATTTGACATAGGTATTCAAAATCATGAGGGGTCTGGGTAGATAGTGAGAAACTGTTCCCATTGGTGAAAGGATTGAGAATCAGAGGGCACATATTTAAGATTAATAGGAAAAGAAATAATGAAGACATGAGAAAAAATGGGCGAGGAATCCACTGACTGAAAGCATAGTGGAGGCCGGTTCAATTGAGGTTGTGAAGAGGGAATTGGATTATTACCATAAAAGGGAGAATGTGCAAGGCTACACGGAGACAGCAGGGCAGCAGCACTAGATGAGCTGCTCCTTCAGAGAGCAAGTACAGACACAAGGGGCCAAATGGCCCTCTTCTGCGCTGGAATCATTGTATTCTTGAATCAAACCAACTGTGGCTCACCGTCCTGGTGGAAGAGTTGAAGAATGGCAGTCTCTTGGAGGTTGAAGAAGAGTGTGGCCATGTCATTGTATGTTTGGTTGGGACAGAAGAAGGTTTTGATGCTGGAATTCACATTCCGCTCCGATAGCTGAGATAACAAAAAAAAGCAAAGTATAATAAAAACACATTGCACTATGACAAGATTTGAACGAACAGGAATAGGAGCTCATGAATTTGAACTGGCAGCCCAGCCCCATCACAGACACTGTTTTATCTTTCATTCAATGAAATGAGTCAAAGAGTCGAACTACCAGGGATGGCTGGGACAAACAGATGTCTCATCCTCACAGTGACATACAGCAGACCACTTAAAGGACAAAGCACTTAAACATTACTGAATCCAGGTCATTTCTCACACATCTGAAAATGTCAACATAAAACAAAGTGCTATAAATGTTTTTACAAAGCTGAAGGTTAAATTTTGGAAACTTTCAACTGGATCAGGGTTAAATTATTTGATTGCACAATGAAGCCATCAATTCTCCAAAAGTTTTGAAGCCTCTGCAGTGATTATAAAAGTGTGAGTGACACACTCACCTGTAGGGTTGTGTTGTGCATTTGCGAAGGGATGTCACGACATTCTCCTAGTGTCATGGAGGCTATAAACACGACCAGCGTTGTTACCATAGCAACTAGCAGACTCTCCAGAACCCTGAGGCCAGAGAGAGAGAGAGACACACAAACTCTCACATGACATTCCAATTTAAATGGAAGATAAACAGACACAATGAGTCTCACTGCAACCAGCTGTCAACACATCGTTAAGGTACTTGCATCACCAGGACCAAATTTGAGGTGATTTATAGGTGGAAAAAAAAACAAATTTACACCCAGCGCCCAGAGGGGTGCACAGATGTTGAACTCAAACAGGTAGTTTCTGATGGGTGCTGTTGCAAACTTGTGATGGGGTGGGAAGCGCATGGGGGTGAAGATCAGGCAGGAACCCAATTCTGGCTCAGTGATGCAGGCCAGAAGGCAAACTTTAAACACTGGCTGAAACTGTCATGTTGGGGGTGGCATAGTGGTTAGCACTGCTGCCTCATGGGCCTGGGACCTTCGTGTGATCCCAGTTCCAGGTCACTGTCCATGTGGAGTTTGCACATGTCCCCGTGTCTACGTGGGTCTCACCCCCACAACCCAAAAAAGACGTGCAGAGTAGGTGGATTGGCCATGCTAAATTTCCCCTTAATTATGTGCCTGCGTGTGCAATCAGCACCTATGGTAACGTACCTCCAGCAAGAATCAGAACAACCAGTTGTAATGAATGAAGGGAAGTTTTATATAGATTGTATTATATATATGTTGTAGTAACAGCTTTAAAAACTCCTGGTTTAACATACAGACAGACAGTATGTCTGCATAATGTGCAATTAAGATGTCATAAAAGTGAGATAATCATTCATTCCAACAATGTATTTGTTTATAAAGAGATGCCTAATGGAACGTTGTTATGACTGTAGGAGATTCCCTGGAGAGTAGATAATTTGAGACAAAAACAGAAAAAACTGGACAATCTCAACAAGTCTGAGATTGTTCAATATTTTCTGTTTTTTGGTTCTGTTCTTTTATTTACTTTTATCTAGATAATTTGAGACAATGTGTTTAATCTTAGGTAAGCAGGTCATCTATGTCCAATAAGGACTATGCAATTAATGTGAGGAGCCAGGTCTGTCTATAGTTTTACAGTTTTGATATAGGTTTGGCAGTCTGCTGGGAGTTTTAAGTTGAGCAGCAGTTTTTCCAAATGCTGTCAGGTTGAGCAGGAGTCTGACAGAGGATTTGAAGGCTGTTTCTGAAGCTCTCTCTAGCTTCCTTAAAAGAAATCTCTATACAATTGTACAGCAACTATACCTGTATTTGCTAACTTTATTTATAAGTAGCTTTTGATCTGCAGTGAGCTTTGCTTAACTGGAGATAGAGAAGGTAGAAGTTACTCGTTAAAGGGTTTTCTTAATTTTAAGAATTGTTTAACTGTTAATTAAAAAGCTATTTTCTGTGACGTTAATGTGTTTAATCCTGTATTAATAATGAAGTTTGTTTTAATGTAAAAGATCCCTATTTGTTAGTGGAATCACTTCTGGAGCGAAGTATCCTTTCTTCACAGTTTACGTATAGAAAAATTGTTGGGGTTTCTCAATATAAATTGGGGTCTGGTCTGGGTATCGTAACATATTAGATATAGAAAAATAAACCAATAAGCTTAAGAATTGGGAACACGATCAGAGTTTAAGATGTGGAGTCTGAGAGTTTGAGGAACTCTCTCAGCCTCGCTCACTTACCGGACAAACTTGGCCTTGGGGTGCACATTACGCATGCGGTACTTTGCTAGCCTTCTATTCAGACAGTTAAACAGAGCTCCCAAGAGTCCGCCAATCACACCCATGATGACAAAGAAAGCCAGATCCACTGCTGTCCACAAATGACATTTCTTGTCTCCATCTGCACACTAACACACAATGTCATCAGCAACCAGCTGGACATTAGCTTACATCAAGATTGAGTAAAACACCCAGACCCCAACTTACACTGTCCTACAATCACACCTCAAAGGGACTTATCAAGCGGCCAAGTGTCAATGCAGGACATGGACATCAGAACTTGCTTGGGGCAGTTTCGGGGAAACAAGTGCACTTTCTGGCCACTCTGTTTAGAAACTTGACAAGCGTGAGAGAGCGAGACAGACAAAGTGAATTGTCTCTCTTCAAAAATATACCCTGGAATGATTTTATATCCGCCTAAACAAGCAACGGGTGCCCTCAGCTTATCATCTAGTGTGACAATTGGAAACCTTTAGGACTATTGGCTTCTAAATATTGGGACAATTTAACGGTTAAAAGCCTGGGGTCATAGTGTGTTTTATTGAAATGGTCATGTTTTTTAAAAACAGGAGTCTTGTTCTGCAGGGCGTGGGTAGTTTTAGCAGCCAGTGTGTGAAATTGAGCAAGATATGTATTTTTCAGTCTGGACTAATGCATAGTGTTTGAATGGGCAAGTCCTTGGGGAGTTGATTTGATTAATTGTCACGTGTACCAAGGTACAGTGAAAAATATTGTTTTGCGTTCAGTCCTGACAGATCTTTCCATGCATGAAAAACCGTAGGACATACATATATACACAATGTAAATACATAGACACAGGCATTGGGTGAAGCATATGGAGTGCAGTATACTCAGTAGAGAAGATGTGTGGAGAGATCAGTTCAGTCCATAAGAGGGTCATTTAGGAGTCAGATAACAGTGGGGAAGAAGCCGTTTTTAACCTGTTGATACATGTTCTCAAACTTTTGTATCTCCTGCCTGATGGAAGAGTTTGGAAGAGAATATAATCGGGGTGGGAGGGGGTCTTTGATTATGCTGCCTGCTTCTCCAAGGCAGCGGGAAGTGTAGACAAAATCAATGGATGGGAGGCGGTTTTGTGTGATGGACTGGGCTGTGTTCACGACTCTCTGTAGTTTCTTATGATCTTGGGCCAAGCAGTTGCCAAACCAGGCTGTGATACAGCCAGATAGGACGCTTTCTATGGTGCATCTGTAAAATTTGGTAACAGTCAATGCGACATGCCGCATTTCCTTAGTTTCCTGAGGACGTATAGGCACTGTTAGGCTTTCTTGGTTGTTGTGTTGACATGGGTGAACCAGGTCAGATTGTTGGTGATGTGCACACCGAGGAAGTTGAAGCTGTCAACCATCTCCATCTCGGCACCATTGATGCAGACAGAGGTGTGTACGATATTTTGCTTCCTGATGTCAATCATCAGCTCCTTAGTTTTGCTGACTTTGAGGGAGAGATTGTTGTTGTTACACCACTCCACTAGGTTCTCTATCTCCTCCTGTACTCTGACTTATCGTTGTTTGAGATCCGACCCACTACGGTTGGGTCATCAACAAACTTGTAGATGGAATTGGAGCCAAATTTTGCCCCACAATCTTGTGTGTATAGGGACTTTAGTAGGGGCTAGGTATGCAGCCTTGTGGGGTCCTGGTATTGAGGATTATCATGGAGGAGGTACTGTTTATCCTTACTGTTTGTCGTCAATGGGTCAGGAAGTTGAGGATTCAGTTGTAGAGGGAGGAGCCAAGTCCTATGTTTTGGAGTTTTCATAGGAGCTTGACTGGGATTATGGTGTTGAAGGCGGAGCTGTAGTCAATGAATAGGAGTCTGATGGAGGAGTTAATATGCTTGCAGCCCCTGGGAAAGTTCATTTGTTTTTTAATTTTGGGGAGATGATGTCAGTGCTGGTGGAGCTCAGAGACATTTTAGAAACCATCAGAGGGGTGTTTGGAAAACCTTTGAAGGAGAGAGAGAAACTGAGTTATGATTTGCCTGACCGAGTCCATAATTCTTTCTAAGTAGGAGAGTTTAAAAACAAGAGTAATAATATTTTAAAAGCAGAGCAGTCTTTTCTGACGACAATTAAGAGGCTGAAACACCCCAGTTGAAGCAGCTATTTGAAGGCATTCAGCCAGAGTCTGAAGGGGTTCTAACAAGAGCCAGTATCTGTTCTGTAAAGAAAGTATTACTCTATGCCCTGCTAATTTTAAGATAGATTGACAGTTGTATGTTTCTTTTCTTGCTGCTTACTGGAAATTCTGTAGTAGCATTAAGGGGTAATTGTAAGCTGTTCTTTCCGAGTACGAAGTTACAAAGTTTATCATATCTATAATAAAGCTTTGTTTTAGAAATACCAAAGCCGCATTTTTCTTGTGCAATCACTCCTGGAGTGAATCATTCTTTCCGGCCAGTCTTAAACTAAACTTATTGGGGTTTCAGTCCAGTATCCTACCCACTGTGGAGGCCTGGTCTGGGATCGTAATACCAGGGACTTCCGACTGTGCAGCACTCCCATCAATATTCTACTGCAGTGACGACCAACAGTATCTGCTCATCTTTGGATTGAGACTTGAACCCACAACCTTCTGACTCAGTTGCAGGATTGCTAATAAATCTAAATTTTCAAGCAATAATAAAGTTTACTTCTAATAATGGTGCAACAGAAGTATAGGCATAGTGACGGAATCAGCAATACATCAGAACAAAGAACCGTACTCATTTTGCCAGACTTGGGAAATAGTGGTTAGTTCTGAAGCAGTTGGCAGCACTCTTGCCTGGGCCAGAGTGTTGTGGGCTTAAGTCCCACTCCAGAAACCTAGGCTGTTACTCCAGTGCAGTAGCAAGGATGTACTAATCTTCCAATGAGACATTGATGGAGGCCCTGTTAACCCTGCTCAGGTGGATGTAAAATATCCCATTGCACTATTTCGGAGAAGAGGAGTTACACTTTGTGCAGTGGCCAATATTTATCCCTCAATCAACATCATTAAAAAGGTAGTTTACCTAGTCATGAGTACACTGCCATTTGCAGAACTTGCTGCGTACAAATTGGCTGCTGTATTTCTGACACTACTAATGCTTTGGGCGTCGAGGATGTGAAAAGTGCCAATTAAATGATAATATTGGTTTTAAAAACAACGTTTAGCTCTGCCTGTGAACAACAAATCTTTAGTGATATTTCCCCACAGTCTAAGTACTTTGCATTCAGGGTTTTACAGATGGGGTTGTGAAAGCTGTTACAGAAAGTAATACCAAACCTCAGAATACCTTAAACTCGCCAAAGTTGAGCAATCCAGGCAGCTGGAAGGAACCCCAGCTCCCATAGCGGATCCCCGAACGGAACAGATTCAATGTGAACGTGGCAGACATTGAGCAGAAGAGCTGGAAGAGAGTACAGCAGAAAACAATTGAAGGACAGAACTACACCCCATCACAGAACCAGTCATCCCAGCCAAAATATTATACAGTTCCGCCTACAGCTATGCTCGCTCAAGCCAACGACTGCACCACACCGCGCAGTTTTGACAGTCAAATTACTATACATTTTTAAAATTCATTTACGGGATTGGGCTTCGCTGGCTAGGCCGGCATTTCTTGGCCAACCCAAATTGCCCTCAAAGTGGTGCCTTTTTGAACCACTGCAGTCCGTGGTGCAGGTGCATCCATAGTGCATTTAGGGAGGGAGTTCGGGGATTTTGACCCAGCAACGGTTACGGAATGGCGATACGTTTCCAAGACAGGATGGTGAGTGGCCTGGAAGGGAACTTTCAGGTCATGGTGTTTCCATGTGTCTGCTGCCCTTGTCCTTCTGGATGGCAATGGTCGTGGGTTTGGAAGGAGCTGCCTATGGAGTCTAGGTGAGTTCCTATAGTGCATCTTGTAGATGGTACACAATGCTCCCATTGTGCTTCAGTGATGAAGGGATTGAATGTTTGTGGAAGGGGTGCCAATCAAGCAGGCTGCTTTGTCCTGAATGGTGTCAAGCTACTTGGGTGTTGTTGGAGTTGCATTCATCGAGGAAGGGTGCGGCGAAGTAGTCCATTACACTAACGGCTTGTGCCTTGTAGATGGTGAACAGGCTTTGGGGAGTCAGATGGCGAGTTACTTGCCGCAGGATCCCTAGTCTCTGACCTGCTCATGTCGCCACAGAGTTTCTGGTCAATGGTAACCCCTAGGGTGTTGATAATGGGGAATTCAGCAATGGTAATGCCATTGAATGTCATGGGATGAAT
This sequence comes from Scyliorhinus canicula, assembly GCF_902713615.1. NCBI lineage: Eukaryota > Metazoa > Chordata > Chondrichthyes > Carcharhiniformes > Scyliorhinidae > Scyliorhinus > Scyliorhinus canicula. The sequence goes on along the minus strand of NC_052161.1, from coordinate 120,891,392 downwards.
GTTATTTCCACTCATCAGCCCAAGTCTGAATATTTCCAGGTCTTGCTGCATTTGGACATGGATTGATCAAGTGTCTGAGGAGTCACAAATGAAGCTGAACATTGGGCCATCCCCACTTCTGACATTATGGTGAAAGGAAGGCCATTGATGAAACAGCTGCAAATGGTTGGGCCTAGGACACTGCGCTGGGGAACTCCTGCAGTGATGTCCTGGAGCGGAGATGACTGACCTTCGACAATCGCACCCATCTTCTTTTGCGCCAGGTATGACTCCAGCCAGCGTGCAATTTTTTCCCCCCCGACTCTAGTGTTACTCAGGTTTGCTGATGCCATACTTGATGAAACACAGTCTTGATGTCAAGGGCTCTCATGTCACCTCAGGAATTCTGCCAATGCACAATGTGAAACCCCTCACCAGAAATAACTGCACTGCCCCCTACATGGCCTCACCATAGCCAAACACCATTGCATACAGTAACAGCCTCCACCGGACAAACTACGACACTGCCCCACACTTATCGGCTCTTCCCTTTGCGCTGGTGTTAATGGGCCTCACTCACCACTTTCCATGTTAGAGCCTGATTCCAGAACGAGGATCCCTCCTCCAGACTGAACAACGTCCCTCCAATTGGAGCCCCAAACGCTGCCGCAACACCCGCTGCTGCCCCCGCCGACACAAAGTCCCGTTTGTCCCTGTGAAGCCAAGAAGAGCTTCTGAGTTACTGTGTCATAAAATCCCACTCGAGGCCTCAGCATCCAAAATAAAACAAATTGATTTCTTCTCCTCGGTTTCTCCAAAATAAACACCCAGCTGTATGCGAGAATCTGATCCCAGATTGAATATTCAGATGCAAAGTGTTGGGGGGGCGGGGGGGATTTAAATCCCCCAATGCCTAATGGAAACCAGATTCCAATCGGTCTCCAATTGTGCACTTTTGGTTTTATCAGAGGCAGGTTGACAGGGCTGCTATCCAGAGGTGAACCAACATTTTGATGTTTTAATTATCTTGGGTATCTCAGCTTTTTGGACAATTTTCAATTACTGGCTGTTTACATGGCTCAGAAAACCCAACAGCCAAAGAGAGGCAAGAGTGGCTGGATACAACAGGCCAATGCTTACCAGCGCTGTTAGTGAGCTAGCGGGGGAGCTTCCCAAAACCCCGACCTGCCAAGCTAACCTGTTAATATGATCCCGTAAATCAGACCATCCCACTGTTCTCCGCAACGTTCCCTGCACGCAAGGACTTTCTTCCGTTCATTCCTCTAACCAGTCATCCCTCCCTTCCGCTCCAATCCCAGGCTGTAACTTTGCACTAACCGGGTTTCCTGCTCGTCAAACAGCCTCTGCTTCTCGGCCAACAGCCAACATATTAGTCAAGAAATTTATCTGAGGTCCTGCCATTTTCAGAACCTCTGGAAAGGTGGAATTTCCAGGTTTCCTGGGTCACTACTGCGCACTTTCCCTCTGAAGCGCGGTAATCCCAATTATTTCTCTAAGGTCAAAACTGGAATTTGAAAATGGCAGAAATGTTTAAGGTGCTGTTGAGTGGCTGCTTCCTTTGGTCTGAACCTGTAAATTACTGATGCAAGCGATCTCTAAGGCTCCCGCTAGTGATAGTGAGATCAACTGATGAGGTGCCAAGCGAGACCAAGTCCCCATTCTCCCGCCCAATGGAGGTTCTGGCTTCAACATGTCCTCACAGTGCAGTCCAGTAAGCAGAGTCTCATGGCGATTGTTATGAAACAAAAACTACTTCCCCCAAACACAATTTTCAATATGCGTTTTAAGCGGGGTGCCAACTCTACTGTGCCACCCATGGTTATGCGCCCTGCACTAATACTCAAGAGCTCACGGCACAGGCTCCACAGCAGAACTCAGTCCAGTTGCAAAGAACATTACCAAGGCACACTAGACACATGAAATGATGCTGCAAAGTGAGCTCTGCACTGCTCAGTTTCTGAACATATTGGCCCAGCTCACCCTGCATTTGCCAAATACCCCCGAAAGTTTCGAAAACTAACATCTTTATAAATGTTTTTATTCAGTTTTCATATTTTATATTGAACAAATTACAAATTGTTAGGAGAGAAAAAGAACAAAAAAAAAAAAAAAAACACAACAAACAAACACGCAAAAATTAACATACATATTTACAGGTAAGCATCTTCGTAGTAGTAACTGCGCCCGCCCCCCCCCCCCCCCCCCCCCCCCCCCACCCCCCCAACATGTTTATTTAGTTTGGTTTTGGGCCTTAGCTAGCCATCGAACCCCCGTTCCGAACCTGTAGCCCCTCCCGCTACCTTCCCCCGACTATTCTTCCTCTTGTACATTGGCCACAAATAGGTCCCGGAACAGTTGCATGAATGGCTCCCACGTTCTGTGGAAGCCGTCGTCCGACCCTCGGATGGCAAATTTGATTTTCTCCATTTGGAGAGATTCCGAGAGGTCGGACAGCCAGTCCGCAGCTCTGGGCGGTGCTGCTGACCGCCAGCCAAACAGGATTCTACGGCGGGCGATCAGGGAGGCAAAGGCAAGGGCATCCGCCCTCCTCCCCAGGAATAGATCTGGCTGTTCTGAAACCCCGAAGACCGCCACTATCGGGCATGGCTCCACCCTCACTCCCACCACTTTGGACATTACCTCGAAGAAGGCTGTCCAGTACTCCACGAGTCTGGGGCAGGACCAGAACATGTGGGCGTGGTTGGCCGGGCCTCTTTGGCACCGTTCACATCTGTCTTCCACCTCCGGGAAGAACCTACTCATACGGGTTCTTGTTAAGTGGGCTCTATGTACCACTTTTAGTTGCGTCAGGCTGAGCCTTGCGCACGTGGAGGTGGAGTTGACCCTATGCAGTGCTTCGCTCCAGAGTCCCCACCCTATCTCCATCCCCAGGTCGTCCTCCCATTTCCTTCTTGTTGCGTCCAGTACGGTGTCGTCCCTATCTACCAGTCGGTCATACATGTCACTACAGTTCCCTTTCTCTAGGATACTTGCGTCCAGTAGGTCTTCCAGTAGTGTCTGTCGTGGCGGTTGTGGGTACGTCCTTGTCTCCTTTCGTAGGAAGTTTTTGAGCTGCAGGTACCGTAGCTCGTTCCCCCCAGCTAGCTGAAACTTCTCTGTCAGTTCGTCCAGTGTTGCGATCCTGTCGTCCGTGTATAGGTCCCTGACTGTCAGTGTCCCCCCGTCCTGCCTCCACCTTTTGAAGGTGGCGTCAGTCAGTGCTGGTGTGAACCTATGGTTGTTGCAGATGGGAGCCCTGTTCGACATTTTGGTCAGGCCAAGTTGCTGCCGCAGTTGGTTCCAGGATTGGAGGGTGGCTGTCACCACTGGGCTGCTGGAGTGTTTTTTGGGTGGGGATGGGAGTGCTGCCGTGGCGAGGGCCCGGAGGGAGGTTCCCATGCAGGAGGCCTCCTCCGCACGCACCCACTCAGCCTCTGGCTCCTGGATCCATCCCCTTACTCGCTCGGCTGTTGCTGCCCAGTGGTAGAATTGTAGATTCGGGAGGGCTAGCCCTCCCCTGGTTTTTGTTTTTTGTAAGACCTTCTTTGGGATCCTAGCATTTTTACCCCCCCCATACGAACGCCATGATGAGTTTGTCCAGCGCTTTGAAAAAGGCCTTGGGGATGTAGATCGGAATGGATCTAAACAGGAAGAGGAACCTGGGCAGTACGTTCATTTTGATCGTCTGAACTCTCCCCGCGAGGGAGAGCGGGAGTGTGTTCCATCTTTGCAGGTCCTTTTTAACTTCCTCCGTCAGGCTGGTGAGGTTCCATTTGTGGATCCCTTTCCAGTCATGGGCTATTTGGATCCCCAGGTAGCGGAATTTATGTCGGGCTTGATTGAACGGCAGCCCCTTTAGTGCTGCCCCCCCCCCCCCTTGCGGGTGTACTGGGAAGATCTCACTTTTGCTCATGTTGAGTTTGTAGCCCGAGAAGGCTCCAAACTCTTTCAGGAGCGCGATGATTCCGTCCATGCTGCTTTGTGGGTCCGAGATATAGAGGAGCAGATCATCCGCATAGAGTGAGACTCTGTGCTCTCTACCTCCCCTTCGGATCCCCCTCCAATTTTTTGCTGCCCTGAGCGCGATTGCTAGCGGTTCAATTGCTAGTGCGAACAGCAGCGGGGACAGTGGGCATCCTTGTCTGGTGCCCCTGTGCAGCTGGAAGTATTGGGAGTTGGTATTGTTGGTCTGTACACTCGCCATGGGTGCGTTGTACAGGAGCTTTACCCAAGCGGTGAACCCTGTTCCAAGCCCGAACCGCTCCAGTACCTCTATGAGGTATTTCCACTCGACTCTGTCGAAGGCCTTTTCTGCGTCCAGGGAGACGATCACCTCTTGTGTTCTCTCCCCGGAGGGGGTCATTATCACGTTCAGCAGGCGCCTGATGTTCGCGGTAAGCTGTCTACCTTTGACAAAGCCCGTCTGGTCCTCTGTGACCACCTCAGGTACACAGTCTTCTAGCCTCTTGGCTAGGATTTTGGCCAGTATTTTGGCGTCTGCATTCAGCAGAGATATGGGTCTGTATGACCCACATTCCGTTGGGTCTTTGTCTTTCTTAGGTATCAGCGAGATTGAGGCCTGTGCTAACGTGGGTGGCAATGTGCCCCTAGCTAGCGAGTCTGTGAACATCTCCCGCAGGTGCGGGGCCAGCGCTGTCGCAAATTTTTTGTAGAAGTCCGCCGGGAATCCGTCCGGTCCCGGCGCCTTCCCCGCCTGCATGGAGCTAATGCTGTCCATGATCTCTCCCAGTGCTAGTGGTGCTTCCAGATCCCGTTTTCTGCCCTCTCCCACAACTGGTATGTCCAGTCCGTCAAGAAACCGGTTCATCCCAGCCTTCCCCGTTGGGGGCTCTGAGGTGTACAGCTCTTGGTAGAAGGCCTTGAAGGTTTTGTTAATCCTCTCTGGTTCTGTTTCGAAAACTAACATGAATCAATCTGCTAACTACATCAGTTATGATCAACAGGTCTACTAATGTTCAGGAACTGATTAAATCATATTTTATTTTACCATATGGGATTACTAGAATTTATATACCACAAACCATGTCCCCTTTCCCATGGTCAATGACTCTAGTGAGAACGCTTCAAAGTTGCAGCATTAAATACCAAACTTAAAACACCCAATGCTTGCTTCGCATTGGCATAAATCCGATTAATAAATCATGATTATGTCCCTGGATATCTCTGCCGGTCTTATTTTGATAAAACACACCTTCAAATGTCTAACAAAACTCAATTTTATACAACTGCGGCGACAGAAACTAGCAACATGCTCAGTAATTTCAAACACTCTTGACCCTCAAATGGTTAACAACCTTCTGAATGGAGCAAATGAAATGATTGAGGCCCAACAGGGATGATTATATAGAGCAGACAGTTTAGTGGTTCTCAAAGTTTGAACAGAAGCTGATTACATTTTGGGAAAATCCAGGATTTGGAGACCTCAAATGGTTCCTACCTGTCACTGCGGAAATACGGAAAGTTGAACTGGATCTTGCGAAAGGAGATGCTTTGAAACTATTCCAGAGGAGGTAAGAAAATCAAGCATCAGACACAAAACAAAACATCACAATACACAATGTGGACAAGGTGCGGCAGTGGTGGGAAGGAGGTGGGGTAAGGATGGAGGAATAATCTTGTAAGGGGTCTAGTTTGAGGGCTATGGTGACAGCAACGTTGCCAATGGCTCCGAGTAAATATTCAAGGAGCCCAGTGGTGCAGTCCACAGTGAAGATATGGTATCAGTTGAGGAAGCATTTTAGGGTGGAAGGGATGTCGGTGCTAACGAGAGATGGGAAGCGGAGTTGGGAGGAGAGATCAATTGGGGAGAATGGAGTGAGGCACTGCATAGGGTAAATGGGACCTCCTCTTGTGCAAGGATGAGCCTGATACAGTTTAAGGTGGTGTAAAGGGTGCATATGGCTCGGGCGAGAATGAGTGGGTTCTTTCAGGGGGTAGTAGGTGAGTGCGAGAGGTGTGGGCAGGTGCCAGCAAATCACGCGCACATGTTTTGGTGTCGCGAAAAAAATGGGCGAGAGTGTTCGCAGTCTTAGCAAGGATAGTGGAGGAGGTGGTGGACCCTGACCCTTTGGTGACGATATTTAGGGTCTCAGAGAAGCTGGAGTTCATGAAGAGGAGGAAGGCCGACTTCGTAGCCTTCGCCTCCCTGATTGCACGGTGGAAAATTTTACTGGAGAGGTGGTTGGCATTGCCACCGGGGGTAGCGGCCTGGTTGGGTGATCTGTACGACTTCCTGCAGGTGAAGATGAAGTACGAGTTAAACGGCTCTGTACGGGGGTTTGATAAAAGGTGGGGTGTGTTTCCCAAGGTGTTTATTTGCTGTAACCTGCTTTGATAGATGTTTGTAATAAAATACATTTTGTTTTTAAAACACCGCAATACAGATACCCCTTCCACTTCATATTGCCCCACCGTGCTCCACCCCATGCCCTATTCTACTTCGCCCATCACTATATCCAACCCAATCTGGTCCAATTTCACCCATACAGCCAGCCCTATTCACCCCATCTTAACCTGCCATGCAACCCACCCTTACCCCACAACCGATATTACACCCAGCCCTCCAACCCACACAACACAATCCAAAAAGCCCACCATGTCCAGCCCGACATCACACCCCCTACCACCACAACTTTAAAAACAACCCATGCTGCCTGACTGCCCCACACCCCACCCGACAGATCCCATCCTGGGCACCATACGGGACCAGTTCCAAAGCAACCAGAAGCATGGCAATTTCTAACTAACGGTGCAGTAAATTCATTGTAATACCAGGCAGAGGGGCTCTGGAGTAGCGGTGGGACTCTGGATTGGAATGGGGGCAGAAGAGTGGAGAAATTAAATTTGGTTTTGCCAGCTGATCTGATTTGGTTGGCGATCTGTTTTTTGAGGGGAGGGAACATCAGGTAATGTGACTTTATGTAATTATTTCCAACTCTCCATAAATCGATATTTCAACCTTTAGCAATAGAACAAAAAGAATTTCAGCAGTAACCGACCAATGTGGAGACACTAATGATTGAACAGTGCTGTGACCCAAACACTTTACCACTGATGCATTGCCTTGCGCTGGCTCTGATCACTCACCTGGGGCAGTCCTGCTCCCACCACTGCTCCACTGTGAATCATTGGGCCTTCCTTCCCCACAAATAGCCCTGGAATAGAAAATGTACACAGAGAATCTGGCATGGTCCAGGACAGTCGAGTGAGCGAGCATTCTGAATGGGTAAATTTTGTGCCCACTGATAAGGAAGCACCCGCACACCACGAGAAGTGAATCAGTTTAAACAACACAAGACCAGGGGCTGGACAAGTACCCTCCCAGGGTGAGGAAACCTGGGAAATACTCTTTCTGCTTCAGGAGCAGTAGCCATCTAAGATGGCCACCTGCAAAGGACCATGGGAATTATGGCCAATCCAGGACTCAGACAGGTACAGAGATTACATGTATTTGAAACACAGGTAACCAGACCTGACTGAACCCCCCCCCCCCCCCCCCCCCCCCCGCTCGTTTGCATTTAATTGCCCATTTCCCCAGGACAATAGAACTCCAATCAAGCAACCGGTACAGCCACAGACTGATTGGCGCCATTCCCTTTACTTAGAAAGCCCAACTGCCAAGGTCAATGACCGCAAAGGACCCACCCACCAAGGCACCCGCCCCTTTATTGGCCAAAATCGAAGACAGTGATCAGAGCCCTGTCGAACTATTGGGTCCAAGGTTAAGGACCGCCCCAAAGAGCATGAAATCCCAGGGGGATCCGGCCTGTGCCAACCCAATTGCAGCTACCTGACGGATGAGCCCAGCAGAGACACAGCCACTTCCTTCGAACCAGCCAAGTGAAATACAGATAAAGGCCTTATCCATTTGCACAGTGCCGGTTGCCCTGAAGTTAAGTATAGGTTATTGTAGCTGATAGATGTGGTTTAACTCGTAGTAGATATTGTGTTTGCATGTCGAGGTAACCCTTGTGTATGTAAATAAACCATCTTTTGAACTAACTAACTGGTTGTGTGGTCATTTGATCGATATAAGGGAAGGCTTGTGGTTCACCAACATCATTATTAGCAACAGTATTGGCGACGCTGTTGGGATCGAAACAGTCAACAGGCCCTACAACAATTTAAAACTCGTTCATTTGCACAGCCCCCTGGTCTGATAAAACACATCTGAATTTTCTGATGTTTCCTGCGGGGACAAAATTAAGTAGTGCACTCGTATAATACTTTTTAAACAGTGGTATATATTAAAATGCACCTGAGCTTGAAAATTGCTTCCAGCTCAGTTTGTACACAACACACAGGTCTTTATTATGAGACTGTAACTGAGTCATGCAGCAGTTCAAGAAGGTGGAGAAAGGCTATTAGGAACGGGTCAATGCTCACATCCCAGGAACAAATAAAACAAAGAGCAGAAAAAGTAAAACCCAACCATCACAGTTTGCTGACTCACCACTTGATCCTTCCATCATTTGTTTTTAGTGCCATTAAAATTAAGCCAATATCTTACTGGCAACACTTATAAAAAAGAACACACTTCAGAGATGAGGAGGCAGAAACAGGCAGGCCATCTCCAGTGGCAGAGGGCAAAAGCGAACAGGAGAAAATAGCTGACTGGAACAGAGCAGGGTGGCAGAATAGGCCTGTTTATTTCACCATACTCAATAACTGAATAGTTGCAAATGGAGTTTTACCACCAGATCTTTTACATAATGTCCTTTGATAGAGTCTGACCTCCATTAGCATCAAATGAAGTAGAATAATAGCAGAGAGCCATTAGCACTGCGGTCTGCACTTTATGAAGCTGGCGGATGTCACTCGGGCAGAACAGCAACATGTCAAGTCTGCAGCTAACACAGTGGGAATAAAATATATTTTATTTCTCTTGAAAGGTTCCAGCCAAAATGTCAAGCTGTCTTTATCATGGATTCCGATCAACCTCATGCATATTTTCTGTATCATAACATCTAATGAGGTTGCTTGTGATCATGATGAGATTTACCACACTATCCTGAGTTGCAAACCCAAGCCATTCCTTACCTCCAGCCACACAGAACAGCACCCCTACTGCTTTACAGATCAGGGTCCGCAGCCGCACGATTCCAGGGATCTTTACCCCATTTAGATAACATTTGATTTCAGGAATTCCAGATCCAGCTGCAACAGGCTGTGAAACAGAAAGACATTTTTCAAAACAAAATTATTCCCTCCCCAGCTCTGGCTAAATGATGACAGCAAGAACAGAACATAGGCCATTAACATGGTAACAACCAGCCTGGTCCCTGCAGAGACTGCATAAATTCTTTTTGCATTTTCGTGCACAGAGTGGTATTCTACTTCTATTTCCATCAGTAGATAGCAAGCATTCTGCCCCACTGGCTGATCTCTTGATTACAATGGGATCTTCCTGCCTGTAGTCTGAAGCCTTTTGCTCAGCCAGCTATGGAGAACGGACACTGCGGTCTGCCAGCAGAGATCTAAACACATCGGGACAAACGCTAAAACCTGCGAAAACGTGATCGCAATTTGCCAGTAAAATGCTGCCTTGCATCACTGACGGAACCAGTCCCACATTTTAAGTTCCAATTTACAATGCAGTTTCCAGGAACCAATTGTGTCCTTTGATAAAGCATAAGACAAACCAAATGTGGTGGAAACGCACTTCTAATTCTTACCTCAATCAGAACAAAGAGGCTGGCCAGGAAGATGAAACCCATGTTGAATGCAAGGAGTTCGAGGAGGGAGAGTGCAAGACAGCCCCTTTCGCTGCAATCCTCCACCGCTGCAAAGTACAAAATTAGGGAAAATACACAACCACAGATTCTGTCAAAATACCTCAATGAGTATTGTAATGTAAATATACCCATCAGTGAAACTAGAGCATGGAGAATGCTTTTTTTTTGGGGGGTGTGGGGGGCAGTAATCAGGGATGCCACATGAGGAGAATTCAAAAACTTTAGACTAATAACCTAAGCAGAACTGGCAGGGAATGTTGGAACCTTGGGGAAAACAATCAGAACAAACATCTTCAAAAGGCAATCCCCATCACTTCACGATAGGGAAGGTGAAAATAATTCTACTCTCTGTTCCATGATTCAGACTTCTTAAATTCATTGATCTTTAGGACCTGGGCATTGTCAGCATGGTGAGTGACTTGGTTGGGAATTTTGAAACAGTGGTGTTTCCATGCTGCCCTAATACTTCTGGGCAGTGAAGGCAGTGGGTAAGGAAGGTGCTGTGGAAGGAATCTTGGCATTCTGCTCCAGTGTATCCTACGAGATCATTCATACTGCTGCCAAAATAGTGGAGGCAGTGGATAATGAAGCTGGTGAATGGAGTGCCAATCAAATGACTGCACTTGTTCTGGATGGTGTCAAACTTTTGAGTGTTGCTGCTGCTGCACACTGCAGGCAAGTGGACAGCATTGGATTACTCCCATGATTTGTGCCTTTGTGGGAGGTGGCAGAGGCTTTGGGGAGCAAATAAGCCACTAGTTGCAGAATACCCAACCTCTGACCTGCTATAGTACCCACAGCATTTGTGTGGTTGGTCCAGTTTCTGATCAATGATGACCTCTAGGATGTTGATGGGGCACCTCAGTGATGGTAATGTCAATCAATATGATAGGGACATACATAGGCCATTCAGCCCTGTCTGTGTTGCAGCCATTCAATTAGATCATGTTTGATCTATATCTTAACTCCATTTACTCACCTTGATTCCATAATATATTCTGAAGAATCGCAAATGGAGCTAAACATTGGGTAACATTTCCATCTCTCACCTTATCATGGAGGGAAGGTTATTGATGAAACATTGAAGTTGTTGGGCCCAGGACACAGCCCTAAAGAGGTCCTGCAGCAATATTCAGGGCCTGAGATGATTGGCCCTCAATGAACAGAACCATCTTTCTTTAGCTTCATTCTCCTCCAATACACACTGGGACTGCACTCACCTGGTTCCATTATATAATTGCAACAAGAGGATTAAGAACAATGATTCTGCTTTCTCCTCCTACATTTATGTCTGATTTGCCCAAGGATCTATTCTTGGCCCCCTCCTATTTCTCATCCACAAAGAGCCCTTTGGGGACATAATCTGAAAATACATACACACCCAGTTCAATCTCACCACCAACTCTTTCAACCCCACCACGGTCTCTAAATGATCAGATTTCTTGCCTGGCATCCAATACTGGGCAAGCAAAAAGGTCCTTAAATTAAGTACTGGGGTGGCCTAGTGGTTAGCACAACCGCCTCACGGCGCTGAGGTCCCAGGTTCGATCCCGGCTCTGGGCCCGTGTGGAGTTTGCACATTCTCCCCGTGTCTGCGTGGGTTTCGCCCCCACAACCCAAAAATGTGCAGAGTAGGTGGATTGGCCACGCTAAATTGCCCCTTAATTGGAAAAAATAATTGGGTAATCTAAATTTATAAAAAAATAAATTTTTTTTTAAATAAAAATTAAGTACTGGGAAGACCAAAGCCATTAGCACTGTGGCTTCACAGCACCAGGGTCCCAGATTCGATTCCCCACTGGGTCACTGTCTGTGCGGGGTCTGCACGTTCTCCCCGCGTCTGCGTGGATTTCCTCCGGGTGCTCCGGTTTCCTCCCACAGTCCAAAGATGTGCAGGTTAGGTGGATTGGCCATGATAAATTGCCCTTCGTGACCAAAAAGGTTATAAGTGGTTATTAGGTTACGGAGATAGGTGGAAGTGAGGTGCAGACTCGATGGGCCGAATGGCCTCCTTCTGCAGCGTATGTTCTATTATCTTGAGTTCCCACCAGGAGTTCCACTCCTATCCACCATCTCCATCCCTTGGCAACTGTCCGAGTCTGAAACAGACTGTTCACAACCTTGGTCTCGTATCTGACACTGAGATGAGCTTCCAGCCATATATCTACACCTAAGACTGCGTATTTCCTGTAACATCGCCCGACTCTGTCCAACCTCAGCTCATCTACTTATGAAAACTTCAATCATGTCTTTGTTATGTCTAGCTTACTTTCTGACGCATTCCAGGCCTGAGATCATCCAAAACTCTGCTGCAGTTTGCACCAAATCTCCCAGTCACCAATCATCCCGGTGCCTCAACACCTCATTTTTAAAATGATCAGACTTGTTTTCAAATCAATTCCATGACCTCACCACCCCAATCCTCAATCTTGCCCCACCCCACAATTTTCAGAGATATCTGTTCTCATTTAATTCTGGTCTCCTGCTTATCCCCAGTTTTAACTGTTCTTCCACTGGTGGTTATGCCTAAACTCCAAGCTCTGAAATTCCTTCTATGCACCTATCAACCCGTCTACCTAATTTCTTCCTTTAATCTAGTTCTTTGACCAAATTTGGGGTAATCTGTCCTAATATTCCTCATGTGGCCTGGTGTCATGTTTGTTTTACAATAATAATCTTTATTTGTGTCACAAGTAGACTTACATTAACACTGCAATGTAGTTGCTGTGAAAATCCCCTAGTCGCCACACTACGGCGCCTGTTCGGGTATGCTGAGGGAGAATTCAGAATGTCCAAATCACCTAACATCACGTCTTGCGGGACCCGTGGGAGGAAACCGGAGCACCCGGAGGAAACCCACGCAGACATGGGGAGAATGTGCAGACTCTGCACAGACACTGACCCAAGCTGGGAATCGAACCCAGCGATGAAGCATCAGTGCTAACCACTGTGCTACCGTGCCTCCCCAATGAAGTACTTTGGGGCCTTTTATTACATCAAAGGTATAATATAAATGCAGATTTCTGTACTGGTATGACTCTGACTACTTGAGAGCTTTCCCCTGATCCCCATTGACCTCAGCTTCACAAGGGATTCTTGCTGTCAAACTCAAGTCAAATGCTTGGTGTCAAAACAGTCACCCTCAACTCCAGCTCTCTTGTCTACATTTGGACCAAGACTGGAATGCGGCCTAGAGCAGAATGGTCCTGATGGAACACAAACTGAATATCTGCAAGCAGGTTACTCGTAACTAAGTGCAATTTAATAGCACTGTTGACGACCCTTTCCTTCACAGTGCTGCTTGGTGACCTGGGGCAAGGTGATGGGGTGGGAGTTATCCAGATCAGATTTATCCTGCTTTTTATGGACAGGACATACCAGCCAATTTTCTACATTTTCAGTTAGATGCCATTGGAACCGCTTGGATAAAGGCAAATCTCAATGAGATTCTAGCCTGTAACTTTCCTAGCTATCTATCAATTCACATAAAGAAAAACAGACTCTCGCTCTGAGTCGGTTCCTGACTTCACTGCAATGAAAGGATACATTTCTCAATGATTTGGTACTTGAGGTCAGAGAAGAGATGAACAAAGTAATCGATGAAGAGCCCAACCTGAAAAAAGCAGAGACAAAGCATCATTCCTTAATAGTTAGTGCAACTGGATTACATGTGGCGGCTGACAGTTTATTAGCTGTCTCTGAACACCCCTCAGTTTTGTCCTTTTCAAAGAAAAGCTAGGTCAGTTTGAAGTAGTTTGTGGTACATCTGCACGAGTCAGCACCATGGGTTCAAGCCCCACCACAATACTGATCACAAAATCTAGGCTGACACTCCACTGCAGTTACAAGGAATTGCTGCATAGTTAGAGGTGCTCTCTTTCAGATGAAGCAAACTCTTCGAGTAAATATTGAAAATTCCAGACAGTACTTCAGATTCCTCCCTTAACCAATGGCACCAACAACAAATTCATTGGTCTTTCAACTTGTTTTTGTTTATGGGATCTTGTTGTGGGTTGCCATATCCACCTGCACTTCAAAGGATTTGACAGGCATCATGAGACACTATATAAATGCAAATTCTTTGTCAGGGTTCTTTGCCAGCTGCATTACCCCGAGTGCACCGCAAGAGTTTCATGCAACATGTGCTGAATGTGGAGGTCACACTATCCAACAGTGACACTGGAAAGGGGCTTCAAAGCCACCCTCCGATGTGAAGAGATGCAGCTTAAATCCAAATATAAACAAAGACCTTTTCAGTGGGAATACATTCAAATCAGAGGACTCAGGTCGTGTGTCAGATCTGTATCCAAATCAGCAAAGTGACTGATCAAACTGTGTCCATGAATGAACAGCAAAGCAACTTCAATAATGTAATACACATCTACACTGGGTTGAGGAATAAAGCCTGGTGTGAGATACTCTTTTAAGATCATTGTTCAAAGGGAATATTAGCAATTCAATTAGCAGCACCCCCCTCCACTGACATGTTTCATTTACATTCATACCTTCATTGTAGTCCGAAAGCACTGGAGTATTGTCAAACAACATTTGACACCGGGCTGCATTGGACATATTAGGACAAATCACCAAAAACTTTGTCAAAGAGAGTAGGATTTAAGGAGCATTTGGAGCAAGAACGGCAGAGAATATTAGGGAGAAAATTCCAGAGATTTGTGCCTCGGCAGCTTAGTAAAGGCCGCCAATGGTGGAACCATTAAAATAGTGGTTGGAAGAGTGCAGAGATCTCAGAGGGCTCTTGAGCTGGAGGTGGTTCCAGAGATAGGATGGGGCGAGGCCATGGGAGACCTGCAAATAGGATGATAATTTTAAAACTCGAAACAAACCTAATAATTAACCAATAATCTGTGGAAATGATGTGTTGAATAATGATGTGAAATACACAGGAATTCTGCATTCTCAGATAAGAACAATGATAGCATGAGTCTCCAGATTTGGGCACAATCACCCACAACCACATTTCTCCCCAAAACATTCACAGTTGTGACGTACGAAGTATGGAAGGATGAGGCGAATGACTGTGATCATTACCTAGGGTTAGCAGCCTAGTGCCCACTCACTGCCTGCCTGATGCCTCAGCAATGCGATTTGCCCCTTCATACAGAGAGAGTGAAACATCAGTTGGCCAACATTAAGAAAGCCAGGCACTCCATTCATCAGAGACACTGATCTCCCATGATTAGTGACTCAAACTGCCTGCAATTGGGTTGATCTCATCTCACATTAAGCACATATTTGCACTGTATGATCAAGAACTCACTCACCAAACCAGTGCAGACACCGATGCAAAATACTAGGATCCATTTCACCAGCTCATATCTCTTGACTCTCTGTACAAAGGAGACAAAAGTTAATCACAGCAGTCACACATGGAAAATCAAAGCAACTGGAAAACAGGGGATGGAGTAGCTTGAATTGGGCTAAACAAAAAGAAAGTATTTTTGTCCAATGTTAGTTTGAAAGAACAAAAATTTCTCAAAATACTCAGCAAGTCAGTTAACATCTGAGGAGGAAGAAACAGTTAATGTTTCAGATGTGCATCAAGGGTTATGCCCAAAGTGTTAAGATAACCTCCTCCTGTCCCTAGTCTAAATATTCCTCCAGCACAGCTGAATATCCTAAAGCACTTCAGTCAATGAAGAACCATTGCAGTTCAGTCACTATTATAGGGGAAATCATGCAAATGTTTATGCTGCAAGATCCCGCAAACAGTTGAGATAAGTGACCAAATAATCATTGTTTAGTGGCATTGGTTTAGGGGTAAAGGTTGACTAGGATAAAGGAGAGTTCCCCTGTTATTATCTGAATAGTACGATGGAATCAGTGTCCTCAAATGGCAAAGGGGCTTGGTATAACTTCTCAGCTAAATAACACCGCTTCCAACAGAGTGTCAGCCTGGATTCTGTGCTTGCATCAAGTGGGGCTTGAAAGCATGACTTTCTGAATGAGTTGCAAGAGCTCTTCCACTGAGTCACAACTAGCATTGCTTATAGGGGTGATTTCCATTCTAAATGGGAGAACAGGAATTTATAATAGCAAAATAATGACAGCGAACATGGTCTAGATCAGGGGTGGGCAAACTTTTCCGTGCAAGGGCCACATTCAAAAATTCACAATTCACAAAGGGCCGCATAGTATATTAAGTAAAATAATTACTTCACTCGGTTATGATTCTGGGCGCCTCATATAGAACATAGAACAGTACAGCACAGAACAGGCCCTTCGGCCCTCGACGTTGTGCCGAGCAATGATCACCCTACTCAAGTCAATGTATCCACCCTATACCAGTAAGTAACCCAACAGCCCGCCTCCATTAACCTTAAAAAAAATTAAAAAAAAAAAAAAAAAATTTAAAAAAAAATTTTTTTTTTTTTTTTTTAAATGACTTGGCGGGCCGCAGAAATACCTTTGGCGGGCCGCATGCGGCCCGCGGGCCGTAGTTTGCCCACCCCTGGTCTAGATTTTGTGGATGGTGGTGGTGATGGAGCTGGTGGGGCTAATGGTGAACCGTCAATGTTCCCTTTTATTAATCTTCAGGATACTGAGCATGCACAAATTTGCAAGGAAATCCTGAAATTGAGGCCGGTCACTATGGGTCGGACACAGGGGCTGGTTTAGCTCACTCAGCTAAATCGCTGGCTTTTAAAGTAGACCAAGCAGGCCAGCAGCACGGTTCGATTCCCGTACCAGCCTCCCCGAACAGGCGCCGGAATGTGGCGACTAGGGGCTTTTCACAGTAACTTCATTGAAGCCTACTCGTGACAATAAGCGAATTTCATTTCATTTCAGACTGATTGCACTGTTGTCCATTCTCCAGAACTGGAACCAAAACAAAATTACATTTGTGGTGTGCTGTCAAATGGTTAATTGGTAGACTTAAGCTAACTTTCGTTCTCAAGTTTTTTTATAAGTTACTTTTACAAGTTATGTTTTTCCCAGAATAGTGGCAATACAGAAAATATTGCAAATAATGCTAAGTTTTGAGCAACTTAACATTCAACTAAGCGTTTAGAAAGTGGACGTGGGGTGACAGTGATAATATGGGAGTCATGGTCATGTTGGAAAGAGAAAGGGGACAAACACAAAATTCAGCTGGTTGGAGTTAACAAGCAAAAATGAAAGATAGAGGTTCAAATCTGCATGCAAATAACAGATGCACAAGAACTATCAAGTGATGATAGTGGGGAACTTTAATAATTATCCTAATCAATATTTGGCTAGAAAAAGGGAAAGGAGGGGGAAGGAATTTCTGAAATGTGCTCAGGAGCACTTCCTTAAACAGCATGTTCTCTGTTCAGCTGAGGAGGTATTGCGGGGGCAGCACGGTGGCGCAGTGGTTAGTGCTGTTGCCTCACGGCGCTGAGGTTGCAGGTTCAATCCTGGCTCTGGGTCACTGTCCATGTGGAGTTTGCACATTCTCCCCGTGTTTGCTGTGTTTCGCCCCCAAAACCGAAAGATGCGCAGACTAGGTGGATTGGCCATGCTAAATAGCCCCTTAATTGTGTAATTAAAAATATGGAAAGATGTGTCATTTGAAACATGGAAGTCTGGCAATATCTGGTCTGAGAGAAACATGAGAGGATACAGGGAAAGATCCCACAAAGGGTTAACAGCAGCTGTAAAGAGCAGGATTATAAAATGCAGATTCTTTCTCTCAAGCAGGCTTAGCAAACAGAGGATTTTTGTATGAAGCTAAAAACAATGGCTCACACCTTCATTGAAAGTAACTATCTTAGTAAGCATCTGGAAAAGCATGGATGAGAGTTTCAGTTGAGCTAAGTGATAAATGTAAACCTTTCAAGTTATAACCAAGTGGATTTTTAGCATTACGCTGAAAGCAATGTTTCACACATTCATTGAAATTAACTCTTTTAGTAAGCAGCTGGAAAGGAAAGGATGAGATTCAGTTAAATTTGGTGACAATTCTAGGTGTGAAATTCTGCTAACACCAAGTAAATTAAAGAAAACTGGAGACTATCAGTCTACGAGAAACATAATTTAAAGCCAAAATCAAAGTCAAAATTCTGAATTCACAATTGGAAAATAAAATTATAGAAATGACAGGAACCAAATCAAAATTCACACCCCTATTGAAACCAAAGCATTTTTGAATATCACAAAGGAACTTTGAACATCACAAAGGAACTTTGAACATCACAAAGGAAACAATGTAATCAGAGACCTGAGAGGTGAGGTCATGTCAAAATGAATACTTAGTTGCATTAGAATGTTTATATCAAAGATACTTTTTACAATCAAAGTGAAATAATAGTTACTTCACAATAAAGTCATAAAAACTTAACTGTTAGAAATAGAATATAAACCCAGAGACCAGAGCAGGAACTACCAGAACTCAGAGAGAAGGAGAGAAGGAACAAGAGAAGCAAGCAGAGTCAGCTTACAGCCAGCTCGGTCATGGGAAAGATAAGGCATAGCAGCTGAGCTGAAACAGCTAATACGGGGGGGGGGGTTGCTGGGTTACGGGTATAGAGTGGATACGTGGGTTTGAGTAGGGTGATCATTGCTCGGCACAACATCGAGGGCCGAAGGGCCTGTTCTGTGCTGTACTGTTCTATGTTCTACATCTAAGGAAGGCTAGAATTTAAAGAGGAGGCAGAGTCTGCTCAGAGATAGCCAGCAGAGCCAGCTCTCATAGCTCAGTACATGGGATCGACAAGACATAGCAACCGAGCTAACCAGCAAATACATCTAAAGAAGACCAGACTTTAAAAAAGATTGATTGTCAAGTTGGGCCTGAAGGTCCCTTCAACCAACCAGAAGGGTCCAGAAGCAAGATCGTTTTTTTCTTTTCTATAAATTTAGAGTTCCCAATTATTTTTTCCAATTAAGGGGCAATTTAGCATGGCCAATCCACCTACCCTGCACATCTTTTGGGTTGTGGGGGGTGAAACCCACGCAGACACGGGGAGAATGTGCAAACTCCACACGGACAGTGACCCAGGGCCGGGATTCGAACCCAGGTCCTCAGCGCCGTATGCAGCAATGCTAACCACTGTGCCACCGTGCTGCCCCGATCTTTTTACCTTTCTGTAAAGAAAGTGATTGCAGCTTTTAAAAGAAAAAATATAATAATAAAATAAGTTAATTTAACCTGAAACAATGGTTATTCCTAAGTCTACTTTACTTACTTTTCAATGCGGGACCCAGGATCGATGCTACTAAGTGGTAAGTAGATGAAATCTTCAGTGAAGGTATGGGTTATACCGGGGGATAACTTGAAAATATAGTTTAACCTGAATAGCACCCACCGAAGCCGGCATTGGAGTCAGGGAGTGAGAATCCCTGTTCACCATTTAGAATGTCGGCCCTTTTTGGTATAGGGGGAATTCTAAGAATAGTGGTGAGTTTTCAACAACAATTGGAAAAAAAAAATTGGGTACTTTAAATTTATTTTAAAAAGGAGGTATTGCTAGATCTGGTGATAGGGAAGGAGTTGGGCCAAGTGGATTGTGCCAGCAGGAGACCCTTTGGATACCATAAGGTTTGGATGAGTAATGGAAAAGAGGAAGGAACACCTAAAGTCAAACTTCTAAACTAGAAGCGAGCTAACTTACATTGTGACAGGGATTTGGCCAGGATAAAATGGAATCGATATATTGACAAGAAAAACTGTAATGGAACACTGGGTGATTTTTAAGGAAGTGGTGCTTCAGGCACAGGCAGGTACATTCTAACAAGAGGTGAAGGGAACCAAAGCTAGAGCTCCTTAAATGATAAGAAATACAGAGAACATGTCAAAACAAACATAAAAGGACAAAAAGAGGTGCCTGTCATGTGAATTCTTCAAGTGAGAACCAGGCCAAATACAGTAAGCGGAGGGAGGAAGTGAAGAGGAAAATAAGTCTGGTAAAGGTAGAATAATAATCACTTATTGTCATGTAGGCTTCAATGAAGTTACTGTGAAAAGCCCCTAGTCGCCACATTCTGGCACCTGTTTGGGGAGGCTGGTACGGAAATTGAACCCGCCCACTGTGCTAAATCAGCCCCAATGAGAATTGCATGACAATTGACAAAAATATTTTACCAACATGTAAACAGTAAGTTGGCATTGGGGGGAGGGGGTTTAATGCTTAGAGGTGGAGGGCAAGGCTGGAATACTTCATCAGTATCCATCGAATCCCTACAGTACAGACGGAGGCCACTCGGCTCATCAAGTCTGCACCAACCCTTTGAAACCCCATCTAACCGGCACATCTTTGGACTGTGGGAGGAAACTGGAACACCCAGAGTAAACCCACGCAGACACGGATACAACGTGCTAACTACACAGTCACCCAAAGTCAGAATCGAACCCGGGTCCCTGGTGCTGAGGCAGCAGTGATAACCACTGTGCCACCTTTTGTATCGATTTTCAACTGGACAAACAAATTGATTTAAGGAAAAAAAGAGTGAAAGAGTAAATGAGTGCAAGAGTTGACTTTCCGACTAGAGAGACAATGGTGTTGCACAAAGGTCGGTGCTAGGACCACTTGTTGAAAAAATGAATTCAATATTGGAATACAGAGCCAAACTTTTCAAATTGCCCGTGATACTGGGACAGATAGGATAGCAGAACAAGCAGATTGATAGGTGGCAGTTGGAATTTAATAGGGAGAAGTATAAGGTGATACATTTTTTTCAATATCAATTTAGAGTAACCAATTCATTTTTTTCCAATTAAGGGGCAATTTAGCGTGGCCAATCCACCTACCCTGCACATCTTTTTGGATTGTGGGGGCGAAACCCACGCAAACACGGGGAGAATGTGCAAACTCCACACGGACAGTGATCCAGAGCCGGGATCGAACCTGGGACCTCGGTGCTGTGAGGCAACCGTGCTAACCACTTGCGCCACCGTGCTGCCCCCAAGGTGATACATTTTGGTGGAAAGCATGGGGAAAGCCAATATATACTTATGGCACATTTCTAAAGAATTTGCAGGGCAGAGAGACCTGGGGGTCCATGAGCATACATCTTTGAAGTTGGCAAGAAATATCAAGCAAATATATTGCAAAGCATATGGGATCTTGAGCTTCATAAATAGAGGCATTGAGTACTAGAGCAGAACATTATCCTGAATCGTTTTGTAAGCTCTGGTTAGGCCGCAACTAGAATATTCCCAGTTCCACTCTTCACATTTTCAGAAAGATAGGAAGGTTCTTGAGAGGTGCTGGGGAGATTTAGCACAATAGTCCCAGTGGTGAGGAAATTTAGCTACAAATAGCTGAGGTTATTCTTCGTGGGGCTAAGGAGGGCATGGGGAAATAGTAGGAAAAGCCCAACAGCAGTTTCTCAATGTACCTTGTTATCCAGTGTTTCCAGCACCTCCAGGTATGGCTCATTGATGCACTTATCATAATCCAAACTCTGCCAGGAAAAGAGAAACCATCAGGCACACCAGAAAGAGAGTAATACTCAAAAAGAGGGATTGCAACAGATGCAAAACAAACCAGGAATCCACTGTGATTGTCTGGCATTTAACTACAATCATGAAACTTGCAGTGAGGATTCCATCTGGAGTACAGTTAAGGAACAGATAGCAAACGATTGCCAGATCCATGACTGACCCAAATCAGATTCAAAATACTGGCATAAAATATAATCACCAACATTATACATAATATGAAAAACATTATATTCTCACTTGTTGGCTGATCCACAAAACTGCTAAATGTGTTCATTCCCGGGGATCAGATTTTCTGTGAATCAATCAATCATGTACAAAATACACATATTCTAGGTCACGTAAAAGGGCAGTTAAGGGTTGACCACATTGCTGTAGGTCTGAAGTCATGCATAGGCCAGTCCAGAAAACAAAGGCAGAATTCCCTCCCTTAAGGAGATTAGTGAACCAGATGGATGGATCCAGGAGTTTCACAGATGCACAATTTTTGTTACACGTGAAATGAAATTTTCCAGCTGTCACGGTGAGATTTAAACTCAGGCCTCATGATTTCTCATCCAGTACCATGACTCTTAGCTACTATACCCCCAAATTATACACCACCTAAATCCCTCGATTAGGGTCCAGCCTGTGGATCCATCATTCAATATATGACCTAGCTAAACCCCTTTATTAGATTCTCGACTGTAACTGCGTCCTTTGTATTTTGTGAATTCACAATTCTCTATTTCTAAGTTGTCGTTGCACATTATAAAAATACAATTTATGATTTACAATTGCTACTCTTCTGAAATTGTTGCTGTAATGTGTTGCCTGTGTGGCCCCCAAGGCAACTTCTAGCTTCAAGAAAGCTGGTCTTCAAATCCGCTGTAATATCAACCACAAGCAGCACTCTTATAAATACCCAGGGCAATTAGGGGTTGCCAACAAATGCTGGCCTTGCCAGAGATGTTCACATCTCAAGAACAAATAAAATAAGAATGAACATAAATGCTCTTTTAAGGAGGAGTTTCTGCACATTCAGCTTGATATATTGTGCACCAGCAGATTTAACAAAGGGCAACTAATCTGTTTGAGGCAGCATGTTCCAGAACATATCCCGAGGGGGTATAAGATAGGACCAGTGAGAATTTGAAAGAACAGCTGTTGAACAAAAAAGAAGCTGCCAGCTAGCTTGAGTTTTATTAAACTATCAAATCACTTGGTCTTTGAACAGACACCAGTGTGGCCTGATAGCAACTCAAAAATCTATCAAACAAAATTGCATTGCACAACAGAAGTGTGGGAGCCATCAGACTGGCTGTTCTTCAGCTAGTGGTGTGAATAGGAACTCAAAAAGGAGGAAGAGTAGAAAATGCATTATAATAAAGGCCCAGTTCTTTCCCTCCCAGACTATTGTCACGGTGTACCATACAGGAACAAAGAAAGATCGAATGAGCACACGTTCCCTCTTCACTTACATACCTCATAATCTTTTCGTGGCAGAATTTCATCCTCTTCCTCATGTGTCTCTCCTAGAATAGTCTGTAACAAACAAAGTATTTTGCATTAATTTCAGTTCAGTTAGATACCAGACAACCGAGAGCCCAATAGCCACAAGTATCAACTTTGCTTTCAATTCTCAAAGGGCTTGACATAGATTGATAAATACTGATGACAGCAATTAAAGAAGTAAGAGCTTTTACAGAGGTTGAACAGCTGATTCAAAACAGACTGCACTTCCCATCACCCCTATTGCATAATCCCACACAACCCATCATCCATGCAATTCAATTGAAATTATCTAGCCCAAGCTCAGAAGATTTTTGTTAAGGGTATCAAAGTATATGGGGAATAGGTGGGTGAAATGGAGTTAAAGTGCAGATCTGCCACAATCACTGGACGGGCTCAAGGAGCTGAATGGTCCGCGCCTTCTCCCTCAACATGATACTCTTAATACTAACTGGCCTTTTTCTCTTCCTTCCATGAAGAATTATTACAGCATTGTGGTCAGTGGCCAAGGTATAATCGATCAAAGGATAAACACAGGAAATGTTCACCTATCTGTCATTAATCGGGGCACTAACTGGAACATTACAATCTCATGATCAGTGTGCTGCACACCACCCCCATCCAAGGGCTGTAAACTTCTGATACAGTCCCACCATTTTGATCAGTTGTAAAAATCAAATCCCTCCCCTCCCACCCCAACATGTAGAAATATTACAACACATCTGTCATCCTCCTGCAACAAGCCCATCCTATCTCTGAGCTACGGAACATTCCTCATTATCAAGCTCCGGAACATTGGGTGCATTCCCCAGTACTCTCTCCATTCAGGTCTCCGAAGAGTTACCACAGTTGATGATGAACATCACATTGGGTCTCACTTCAAGCTTCATCTGTGCCTCAGGACAAAGCACGGGAAGACACACAGATGAGAACATAAGAAATAAGTAAGAGCCCTTGAGCTTGCTCCACTATTGAGGAAGGTCAGATTTACGGTAGCATCGTGGATAGCACAATCGCTTCACAGCTCCAGGGTCCCAGGTTTGATTCCGGCTTGGGTCACTGTCTGTGCGGAGTCTGCACATCCTCCCCGTGTGTGCGTGGGTTTCCTCCGGGTGCTCCGGTTTCCTCCCACAGTCCAAAGATGTGCAGGTTAGGTGGATTGGCCACGATAAATTACTCTTAGTGTCCCTTAGTGTTGGGTGGGGATACTGGGTTATGGGGATAGGGTGGAGGTGTTAACCTTGGGTGGGGTGCTCTTTCCAGGAGCCGGTGCAGACTCGGTGGGCCGAATAGCCTCCTTCTGCACTGTAAATTCTATGATCTAATACAACATATCCTATCACTCAATTCCTTCCGTGGCCAAAATTCCATCGATCTCAGTTTGGAATATACTCATTGATTGAGAATTCAAAGCTCTCTTGGATAGAGTGAACTCTATTAATGTGTTCACCAAAGTGAACAATTTCACACCACATCAGACTCCACCTGTCACCTTCTTTCCTGATCACTGAACAGTCTCCATCCCTTTGCATCCTTCCTCACAGCTCACCATCCCACCTAGTTCTGTTTCATTGGCAAAGTGGGTATATACGACATTTGTTCTCCAACTACTTGTGGTCCTCTGAGTGAGGGATTTCTCTTCATCTCAGTCCAAAATCGCTAACCCCCTATCTGGCGATGATGACCCTCCAATTTTAGATTCTCCAGCCAGGGGAAACAGCCCCCCCCCCCCAAGTATCTACCCTTTCAAACTCAAAATATGTTTCAATGTAATCACTTCTCAGTCTTCTAAATTTAATAGAATATACCACTCAAACCTCTAGCACAGCCTTCAACTCCCAGGAACCAATCTAATAAATCTTCATTGCACAGCCTCTTCCAACAAGTATCTATTTCCTTAATTAAGATTAAAAGTTTATATTGTACTCCAACTCTGGTCTCAAAAGCCCTGTGTAATTCCAGCAGGGCTTGCATATGATTCTACACAACCCGCCTTTGTTGAAAAAAATTTGTTTCTGATTATTTGCTTCATTATTTTCTGTACCTGCTTTTAGAACTATTTATAGTCTGCTTCTCCATTCCTCCTACCTAAGTGAACTTCACATTTTACATCATACTCCACCTGCCACCTTGTTTCCTGATCACTTAGCCTATATCCCATTTGCACACTTCTTCAGCTTATCTTCCCTATTATATCCATTGCAAACTTGGGTGTGACATTTGGCCTCCTCATCAAATTGATACAGGCTGCAAATAGCAGAGACCCAAGCATCAATCCTTACAATACTTAATGTGTTACACTCTGCCATTCTGAAAATGACCCATTTATTCTTAATTTCATGTCTGTGATTCAATTCTCAATTCATTGCTAACATTTCAGCCCAGAAGCTTATACTGTATGGCAACTGACTTCTGAAAAGATGATAGTCACACACCAGTACCTACATAGAGGGCTTAGTCACTAAATTTATGGTGTAGGGTGGCACAAATTGATACAGGCTGCAAATGGCAGAGACCCAATAGCCAGACAGTTCTCCACTAAAGTAACTAATTTTATCCTACATCGAAATAAAGATGGGTGAAAGGACAATTGGTCCTTGAATAAGAGAGGAAGAAATCAGCCAAGTTTCAGTCACCCCTGTTGGAAAATGCATGTGTCGGGCTCTGGGGTTGGGAGATAAGGACAATGCCAATGATGCTCACCACAGACGAAGAGCGACAACCAGACAATGACAGGAGCCGAGTGGAGAAGGAACAGGTACACGGGAAACAGATGTGGTGGACAGAGAATGGGCGAGGATGAGTAGATCGATCGGGGGGGCGGGAGACAGCAGAGGTGAGAGGCATGGAGGGGAAGCGGGGTAGGGGTGTCCCAGCTATCCCGGGGTAGGGGTGTCCCGGGGTAGGGGTGTCCCGGGGTAGGGGTGTCCCGGGGTAGGGGTGTCCCGGGGTAGGGGTGTCCCGGGGCGGGGGTGAGGCAACCAGGAAATGGCCCGGGAGCAGTTCACTGGGTGGGGGAGAGAGGTGGAACTGAGGCCGGAGTCTGTGGTGAACCCAGTAAAGGCCGCCTGCCCGGCGCGGGCCGCACTCCCCCTCCACCCCGCTCACCAGCTCCTCCGGGCTGCGGCCCTCTCTCTCCCCGCAGCAGGAGCAGCAGCAACACCGCAGCCGCCCGCTCGCCATGGCCGCCCCCACGTGACCTGCGGCCACGCCCCCGTTAGACCACGTGATCCGCCAACCACCCCGGCGAGCGAAAAGAGGCGGGGCTCGGGGCCGCGGGCTCGAAACCGACACGAGCACCCGCCGGCTGCCGGGAGCGCGCCAGGGAATCAAAGAGAACGGGGAGGTAGGTGGCGGGACCGCGCAGCTCCGCGCCTGCGGGATTGGGACACCCCGGCTGCTGGGGGTCTGGGCTCCTCCGGCTGCTGGGGGTCTGGGCTCCTCCGGCTGCTGGGGGTCTGGGCTCCTCCGGCTGCTGGGGGTCTGGGCTCCTCCGGCTGCTGGGGGTCTGGGCTCCTCCGGCTGCTGGGGGTCTGGGCTCCGGCTGCTGGGGGGGCTCCGGCTGCTGGGGGTCTGGGCTCCTCCTGCTGGGGGGCTCCGGCTGCAGGGGGGCTCCTCCTGCTGGGTGCTCCGGCTGCTGGGGGTCTGGGCTCCGGCTGCTGGGGGGCTCCGGCTGCTGGGGGGGCTCCGGCTGCTGGGGGTCTGGGCTCCGGCTGCTGGGGGGGCTCCGGCTGCTGAGTGCTCCGGCTGCTGGGGGTCTGGGCTCCTCCTGCAGGGGGGCTCCTCCTGCTGGGGGGCTCCGGCTGTTGGGGGTCTGGGCTCCTCCTGCTGAGGGGCACCGGCTGTTGGGGGTCTGGGCTCCTCCTGCTGGGGGCTCCGGCTGCTGATGGGCTCCTCCTGCTGGGGGTCTGGGCTCCGGCTGCTGGGGGTCTGGGCTCTTCCTGCTGGGGGGCTCCGACTGCTGGAGGAGGGGAGGAGGGGGGGGGGGGGGTCTGGGCTCCGCCTGCTGGAGGATTGGGGCGGGGTTCCGCCTGCTGGTGGCCGCGGTCATTCATTCAGCCCTGGAGGGTAGCTGCCTCCTTCACATTCAGTAATTCAGTCGGGTCTGTGCCAGGAAAGTATTAAGGTGAATGCGGGACTGTCCGCTCCGCTCTGTCCCGGTTTACAGAGATGTGCTGATTTCTATTTCAGTGTGAAAAGTTAGAGGAGTCAGTGGCGGATACCGGAGTTTGGACAGTGTGTGGGCTTCCAGCGTTCCACAGGTAGGTCCCAATAAATCTTTCTCCGCAACACACACTCCCAGAACACATACAGCAAGTTAAGGAGTAAAGCTTCCATCGCACTGCCGCCCCTTTCTCCTCATTCCAACACGCGTTTTAATGCCAGTGTGACTCTTTCCTGGTGTAACCTCCTTACGTCCATCGTTTGAGGTATTTGGTAGGGTTTCGGTGGGTAACTGCTGAGGCTGATTTGTGCCCGGAAGGTTCTGTTGCAAATGGGATGGGGTACCGCAGATGACTGAGTTTTGGATGAGTGGCTGGTTGGGCACTGCCTCTCCTTGGGTTTTATTGAAATGCACTTTCTTTCGATGGTGGCAGGGCCGTTTTTTGCATTTGAAATGAAAATCGCTTATTGTCACAAGTAGGCTTCAAATGAGGTTACTGTGAAAAGCCACATTCCGGCGCCTGTTCGGGGAGGCTGGTACAGGAATTCAACCGCGCTGCTGGCCTTGGTCTGCTTTACAAGCCAGCTGTTCAGCCCACTGTGCTAAACCAGCCCCAGTGGTGCCAGATGAGCTTCTCCCAGGACACAAACTGCTTTCAAACTCCTAAGCGATGCCTTTTAGAGCGTTCCTGTGTCATTAGAGCCACCCCAATATAAACTCTCCATATAAGGTTTACACTACAAGTGTCAGGCATTCTGGCTACATGACCAGCTCAGCTCCGATGTGACTGTCTCAATGTGTGAGGATGGGTGGCATGCAGGCTCGGGTGAGCACCTCAGTGTCTGGTATTTTGTTCTGTCATCTGATCTTCAGAATATTCCAGAGGCAGCTCAAGTGGCTGAGCTTCTTGGTATGTTTCTGATACACAGTCCAAGTGTCACAGATGTAGAGAAGAGTGGGCAGGACTATTGTCCTTGTAGACTTTCCATTTGATAGGTGGACTTGTTCCACCTCATTCACAGACTGAAGTCCCCTGAAGGCTACACTTGTTTTGGCAATTGTTGCATGTGTCTCCTCATCAATATTGATAGCTCATGAAAGTATTGGGCTTGTTACAGAGCTTTCCTGGAGCAGGCTTGTATATTACTTCAGTTCAATTTGTGTTGATCGTAAGGCTGGAGTTGCCTTATGCATTGGAGAACAACTTCATGCTACATTGCATGGGAGCTAGTCATCAATGAACAGGGAACAGGAGGATAATGACAGACTTCAGGAGGATGTAAACTGGTGAAATAGACTGGGGACCCATTAAATTTAATGCAGAGACCTGTGAAGTAATCTCTGTTAGGAATAATGATGAGAGACTATAGAAACTTTGGCGGATAGTTTTAAAGGAGGTGCAGGAACAGTGACACACCTGGTCTAACATAGGAGTGTACACTTGCAAGTCTTTGAAAGTGGAAGGACAAGTTGAAAAAGCTGTTATAAAACATCTGTATGTCTATGTAAATAAAGTACAAATTTCTCAAACTTTTGTGGTGAATGTAAGAATTTTATATATATACTGAGGTATCTGATGAATTTTTTTTTAGATCCTGGTGTAATATGCAGGAAGACTGGCTGCAAACGGTCCAATTAAGTTGACATTTTGTTGATAGAACAAAGGTTCCTTGCGGTTTAGACAACTGAGGGGTTGTGGATAGCCTTTGTAAGATGGTCATGGGGCAGCACGGTGGTGCAGTGGTTAGCATTGTTGCCTCATGGTGCCGAGGTCCCAGGTTCGATCCCAGCCTTGGGTCACTGTCCATGTGGAGTTTGCACATTCTCCCTGTGTTTGCATGAGTTTTGCCCCACAACCCAAAGATGTGCAGGGTAGGTGGATTGGCAACACTAAATTGCCCCTTAATTGGAAAAAAATAATTGAGTACTCTAAATTTAAAGATGGTTATAACCCAGTTACTGGAATAGAGATTATGTACTTAATGGGAGGAACCAGGTCCATAGCAGGCAGTTTAGCTTGTAGTTTTGCTAGGAGCTTGAAGCTGAGCAGGAGCTTTTGCCAAAGTTTGTCAGGTTAAGTAGTAGTCCCCAAGGACAGGAAGACATTCTACCTGGTGTCTGAAAGGGTCTCTCTCTCTCTCTCTCTCTCTCCAAGCAGTCTTTCCAAGAAATCTCTATCCAGAGGACAGCAAGTATCCCTGTGTGTGTTTGCTAACTTTACTTATAAGCGGCCTTTGACCTGTGATGGGCTTTGCTTAATTGGAGATAAAAGAAGGTATGTCAAAATGTTTCCTTTTATTGTTAAGAATCATTCAACTGTTAATTGTAAGCTGTTTTCTGTAATGTCAATGTAGTTTAATCATGTGTTAATAAAGTAATATATCATATACCTATTAGTCAGGGAATCACTCCTGAAGTGAAGTATCCTTTCCTCACAGTTTAAAATGTGTTTTAAAAGTGTTGACGTTCTTGTCTGGTATCCTAACAAATGTTTTTGATCTTAAAACCCTTTAAAACACCATTTATGCCCCAGCTAGACAATTTGTGACCAATTCTGGGAACTACATTTCAGAAAGACTTTGGAGAGGGTGCAGGGCAGATACTACAATGGTACCAGAAATGCAGAACTTCAGTTCCATAGACAAACAAAAGTTATTTTCCTGACAGCATAGAAAGTGATAAATGTTTAAATTCATTAAGGGTTTTGATGGAGTAAATGAGGAGAAACTGGGCAAGGAAACATTCCACGTACCATCCCACCCATAGCTGATGAATCAGTAGTCCATGTTGAACACCACTTGGAGGAAGCACTGAGGGTGACATGGGTGCAGAATGTACTTTGGTGAGGAACGTCAATGCAATGTCCATCACCAAGAGTGGCTTGGTAGTACCACTACAACTCAGACTGGGACTGCAGCAGGTGATGAGGGAACCAACAAGAGGGAAAAACATACTTGACCTAATCCTCACCAATTTATCTGCTGCAGATCCATCTGTCCATAACAGTATTAGTAGGCGTGACCACCGCTCAATCCCTGTGGAGAAGTCCCGTCTTCACATTGAGGATAACCTCCATTGTGTTGTATGGCACTACAGTACCACCGTGCTAAAATGGATAGACTTGGAACAAATCAAGCAACTTCAGACTGGGCATCCATGAGGTGCTGTGGGCCATCAGCAGCAGTAGAGTTGGACTCAACCACAATCTTTAACCACATGGCTCAACATATCCCCACTCTACCTTTACCATCAAGCCAGGGGATCAACCCTGATTCAATTAAGAGTGTAGGAGGGCAAGGAGCAACACCTGGTATACCTAAAAATGAGGTATCAACCTGATGAAGCTGGGCCAGCACGGTGGCACAGTGGTTAACACTGCTGCCTCATGGCACCAAGGACCCGGGTTCGATCGCAGCCCCAGGTCACTGTCCATGTGGAGTTTGCCCATTCTCCATGTGTCTGAGTGGGTCTCACCCCTACAACCTAAAAATTTTCAGGTATGTCAATTGGGCACGAAATAATTGGTGCTCTAAATTTATTAAATAAAAACCTGGTGAAAAACAGGACTAACTTGCGTGACAAACGGTATAACCAGCAAGCAATAGACAGCTAAGCGATTCCACAACCAGCAGATCAGATTTAAGCTCTGCAGTCCTGCTACATTCAGCCATGAATGGTGGTGGGCAATTAAATAACTCTGTGGAGGAGGAGGCTTCATAAATATCACCATCTTCAATGATGGAGGAGCCCAGCACATCAGTGCAAATGTTAAGGCTGAAGCATGTTCGGCCAGAAGTGTCAAGTGGATGATCTGTCTCAGCCTCCTGCAGAAGACCCCAGCATCACAGATGTCAGTCTTCAGTCAATTTGATTCACTCCGCGTGATATCAAGAAACGGCTGAAGGCACTGGATACTGCAAGGCTACGGGCCCTGATAGTACTGAAGAGATGCTCCAGCACGTACCCTCAGCCAAGCTGTTCCAGTACAGCTACAACATTGGCATTTACGTGGTAGTGTGGATAATTGCCGAGGTATATCCTGTAAACAAGAAACAGGACAAATCCAACCTGGCCAATGACTGCCATATCGGTCTGCTCTCGATCATCAGCAAAGTAATGGAAGGGGTCATAAACAATGGTATCAAGCGGCACTTACTCAGCAGTAACCTGTTCCTGGATACTCAGTTTGTGTTCTGCCAGGGTCACTCAGCTCCTGGCCTCATTACAGCTTTTGTTAAAATGTAGACAAAGGAGCTGAATTCCAGAGGTGAGAGTGACTGCCCTTCAAATCAAGGCAGCATTTGACTGAGTATGGCATAAGGAGCCCGAGTAAAACTGGAGTCAGTGGGAATCGGGCGAGAAATGAACATATTGTGGTGGCTGGAGGATAACCATCTCAAATCCAGGACATCACTGCAGGATTTCCTCAGGGTAGTGTCCTGGGTGCAGCCATCTTCAGCCACTTCATCAATGTCCTTCTTTCCATCATAAGGCCAGAAGTGAGGATGTTTGCAGATGACAATGTTCAGCACCATTTGCGACTCCTCAGATATTGAAGCAGTCCACCTTCAAATGCAACAAGACCTGGGGCAACACGGTAGCATAGTGGTTAGCACGATTGCTTCACAGCTCCAGGGTCTCGAGTTCGATTCCCGACTTGGGTCACTGTCTGTGCGGAGTCTGCACGTTCTCCCCACGTCTGCGTGGGTTTCCTCCGGGCGCTCCGGTTTCCTCCCACAGTCCAAAGATGTGCAGGTTAGGTGGATTGGCCATGATAAATTGCCCTTAGTGCCCAAAAAAGTGGGATTACTGGGTTACAGGAATGGGGTAGATACATGGGCTTGAGTAGGGTGCTTTTTGTCGGGGCTGGTGCAGACTTGTTGGGCCGAATGGCCTCCTGCACTGTAAATTCTATGAATATCTAGGCTTGGGCTTATTGGCAAGTAACATTCACATCACACCTGCGCCAGGCAATGACCATCTCCAATAAGAGAGAATGAACCATTGTTCCTTGACATTCAATCATATTACCGCAATCCCCCACTATCAACATCCTGGGGGTTACCATGACCAAAAACTGAACTGCACTAAGCCATATAAATACTTTTGGCTACCAGAGCACATCAAAGGTTAGGGATCCTGCGTCGAGTAATTCAGCTCCTGTTGGGTTTCTGACCCACATGACAGGACAGTCCGGAGTGGAAGTGGTTGGGTGTTGTGTTGTCAGAAGCAGTGGAACTATTGGGTGGCGTCGCTGAACTTGATGTGTGCAGAATCAGAGGTTTAAATGTGTCTTTTGATAGTGGGCCGTGGAGTTCAGCCACAATCTCCGATCGGGGTGCTAATAGTGACAGATAATATTGATAGTCTGTGGTCGAAGATCAGAACCCGGAAGTTGCAACAGTAAGAAACCCGAACATTTAAAATATACTTTCTGTAAACCGTGCCCATGTCACTTTGAGAAGAACGGAGTTGGATTTGAACTGCCAAGATGTTGATGTGTCCGTTAAGTAAATATTTACATTCTTTTCCAGCTGTGAAATTGCAGTTTCAGTGCTAACCGCCGCTCCAGCATCTCTGGTCATACTTCTGGGTCACAGGCACCATGTTTTCCCCCCGATTTTTCTTTTGTTAACTTGCAGTTAAGTAACCGCGTCAGTCTCCAACCTGTGGATATCCTTGTGTCAAATGTACCAGTAATTGAGCACATTTCAGATCCGGTTGAACTGTATGTAACTTTCTATCTTTTCCCAAACAAACAGCAGGATAAAGTTCCGTGGAATTAAATACTCGGTATTGAGTGAAAGCATCCTTGGCTGCTGGTTGAGATGGTTGACGGGTGCTCAAAATGTTTGGTTCTGAGTCTGGGTGTGTTCGACTTTTATATCAACGGCAATAAATAGCTGCCAGGCGGTGGGGCTTTGTTGTTGGGATCTGAATTCCTCATGGCGCAAGAATGCAGCCGAGGGAGAAACATCATGTTTCCAGTAGTCGGTGCTGTATTTTTTAAACGATTCTGACACTGAATCAGACTACGAGTTTGGTTTCGATATCTCTAACCAAACGTTCGAAATCTGTCCCTCTGGGATTCCGGTGTATGATAGTTAATGAAAACAGAAAATGCTGGGGAGAAATCAGCAAGTCTGGCATCTGCGGAGGGAGAAACAGCGCTAACTTGTCACGCCCGTATGATTCTCAAGAGCTTTCATTTTAGTATAATAGTTCATGTTTAAAGTCCAGCGGTTAGGCTACTCATTTGCATGAGCCAGAAGTATCAATCCAACTGAGAGCACATTTCTGGAAGAGTGGCAGTAGCTGAAACATTGTTGCAAAAACATTCAGATCCTCTTTGAATCAGGACGTTTTTTAACCTTCCGTCATGTTAGCTCCGGTTCTAACATTTCTATCTCTTGGGAGGTGAAGCCTCTCCAGAAATGGAGCACAAATTTTAGGCTGATGCCCCAGTGGAGTGTTTTTGGGCGAGGCCTCAGACTAAAAATTACTTTAGTGGTTCAGCTGGACCTTCAAGGGTCTGAAGCAGTGTTTGCTTGTGTTCCATGTTTTTGTTTATTATTGTGGTATTTGACCTCTGTAGAAGACGCTACATCCCAGCATTTGGGCGTCCTTACAACATGTAGGTTTAGAGCCAACCTTCTGATGTGGGTCTGAAGTAACATGCAGGCCAGACCTGCAGATTGCCCCAGATACGGGACAATCTTAGACGGTCTGACAGTATCTGAAAAGAGAAAGGGGTTAATGTTTTGATTCTGGACGATTCTTTGACAAAGCTAGAGGGAACTGGAAATAGGGTGAGATTTATACTGGATAAAAGTAAATTACTGTGGATGCTGGAATCTGAAACCAAACAGAAAATGCTGGAAAATTAGCTATCACAGATGTAGATGTGGGTGGACATAGATGGGAGAGAGTTAAAATGAGAAAATGGGGGGATAAGATAGGGGGAAAATGTATATAAAGAAAGATGAGAAATAAATAAAAGGTAAAAAGACAGTTAAAATGAAATGGAATGAAAACAAAGGGGTCGAGGTGGGGCTGATCATCTGAAGTTGTTGAATTCGATGTCGGAAGGCTGCAGCGTGCCTAACGATGAGATGCTGTTTCCCCCAGTTTGCGTTGAGCTTCACTGAAACATTGCAGCAGGCCAAGGACAGACATGTGGGCAAGGGAGCAGGGTCTTTTGTTAAAATGGCACACACCGGGAAGGTCAGGGTCCTGATTGCGCACAGGCCGAAGGTGCTCAGCAAAGCAATCAGATGATTAGCTCTACCCTACCTCAACCTCTTTGTTTTAATTTCATTTTAACTGACTTTAATCTGTTATTCTTTTCTTGTCTTTCTTTCTTTATATATATCCTTCCCCCCCCCCCCACTCTTTCCCCCTATCTTCTCCTTTGCTTCTCTCCCCCCCCCCCCCCCCCCCCCCCTTTCTCGTTTTACTTCTCTCCCACTGCGGAACCCAGCGAAGTCTATGCATGAAAATGAAGCTGGGAGGTTTTATGCTTCAGTTGTACAGGGCATTGGTGAGACCACATCTGCTGTATTCTGCACGGTTATTGGTCTCGTTATTCAAGGAAAGATGTAAATTTGTTAGAATCAGTTCAGAGAAGGTTTACTAGACTAATACCAGGAATGAGAAGTTGTCTTACAAGGAAAGGTTGGAGAGGTTAAGTTTGTATCCCCAGAGTTTAGAAAAGTAAAAGGTGATTTGATTGAAACCTTTAAGATTCTGAGGGGTATTGACAAGGTGGATGTGGAGAGGATGTTTCCTTTTGACAGAGAATCTAGAACGAGGGGTTACTGTTTAGAAATGAGGGGTTACTCATTAAGACAGATGAGAACATTTTTTCAGAGAGTCCTGAGTCTCTGGAACTCTTCCACAAAGGCAGTGGAAGCAGAGTCTTTGAATATTTTTAAGGCAGAGCTAGATAGATTCTTGATTTAAAGGGGCTGAAAGGTTATTGGGGATCAGCAGGTATGTGGGTTGAAATTACAATCAGATCAGCCATGATATTGAATGGCGGAGCAGATTCGAGGGGCCAAGGGGCTACTCTGTTCCTAATTCATACCTTTGTTTGTATGTGAGAGTTGAATGG
The DNA here is from genome assembly GCF_902713615.1 of Scyliorhinus canicula. Classification (NCBI taxonomy): domain Eukaryota; kingdom Metazoa; phylum Chordata; class Chondrichthyes; order Carcharhiniformes; family Scyliorhinidae; genus Scyliorhinus; species Scyliorhinus canicula. Next base: position 120,856,446 of record NC_052161.1, on the reverse strand, counting down.
TGACCTAAATGTTCCTGATGCAGTTGAGCAGTAGTACATGTCTGGCATTCAGTAGTAAGAGGACGAGCAAGAATCCACAAGGAAGGTAAAAGCCAAATGCTGGAGATCTGAAATACGTACTGGGGAAAAACTCCAATCTGGCAGCATCTCTGGAGAAAGAAAATGTTTTGTGTCCAATATGACTTCAGAACTGGAGAGAGATATAAATTTGATGGGATTTATCCTGTTGGAAAAAGGGGGGCCAGGCAGGTGGAACAAAAAGGGAAGGTTAGGGATGGATGAGAACCAGGTTTTTTTCAAACTGCAGGTCAGGGTGGGTGTTAGGAGGGTCACAGAGCGATTGGTTGTGGCGTTGCTGATCGTGGGCGAAACACCCAACGGCTGTAACTGGCTTTCCCGGCTGCGATCGGCATTTAAATAAGAATGATGAAGTCTTCCCACCAGAAGAACAGCACGGTAGCATAGTGGTTAGCAGAGTTGTTTCACAGCTCCAGGGTCCCAGGTTCGATTCCCGGCTGGGTCACTGTCTGTCCGGAGTCGAGTCTGCAATTTCTCCCCGTGTCTGCGTGGGTTTCCTCCCACAGTCCAAAGATGTGCAGGTTAGGTGGATTGGCCATGCTAAATTGCCCTTGGTGTCCAAAAAAGTGGGGTTACTGGGTTACAGGAATAGAGTAGATACGTTGGCTTCAGTAGGGTGCTCTTTGTAAGGGCCGGTGCAGACTCGATGGGCCGAATGGCCTCCTTCTGCACTGTAAATTCTATGAGAAGCGGTGGCAGAGAGCAGGTCACACGCCAGGACGTCCGTGCTTTGGGTACAAAATCCCACAAAGAGCTTCCTCCATTTTGTTGCCGCCAGCAAGCAAGGCAACAGGACTGCGAAGAACTTAAGATGGATCGTGTTGTAATGAGAATAAGGAAGAGAAGTCCAAAGACTCAGGCCAGGATCTCACAACTGAATCTGCTGGAGAGAGCCACCTGGAGAGTCCACAGCCGAATAAAGCAGTGCTGGTGTGAGCTGTATACAGAGCTGCTGGGCCTCTGTTGAACAACCCATTAAGAAAAAACTGAAAGCAGGAACAAAGCAGTATAAAAATGATTTATTGAGGCATGATTTTGTTAATTGTGCCAATGCAAATCAGGATGCAAATCCCATGTGTGTTTTATGCGGGGAAGTACTGGCAAGTGAGAGTTGGGTGCTAACTATGTCTTACCTTGAAGACATCTTTTCAATTCTAAACAAACTAAACCTCAAATTGTAAGGGAAGAATGATGATTGCTTTTGGCATTGAAGAAAAAATTGGCAAGTGTGAGTACAAAGCCAAAACTGCTGTATGTTCTCCACACTGCTGCAACATTTTTTTATTTTTTTTTTATAATTTTAGATTACCCAATTATTTTTTCCAATTAAGGGGCAATTTAGCGTGACCAATCCACCTACTCTGCACATTTTTGGGTTGTGGGGGCGAAACCCACGCAGACACGGGGAGAATGTGCAAACTCCACACGGACAGTGACCCAGAGCCGGGATCGAACCTGGGACCTCAGCGCCGTGAGGCGGTTGTGCTAACCACTAGGCCACCGTGCTGCCCTTCACTGCTGCAACATCGAAGAAAACCGTGTTAGTAAGGGAACTGTCGATAGACTGGCAAGCCTTATTCAGTCGCATCTTGCTGCGCTGATCAACAGCGGGGGGGGGGGGGGGGGGGGGGGTGATGAAAAACACTGGGTGAGAGGGTGGAGAAGATCAAATACCAAAGTTGTCATTTTATGCTTGCAGGTAACTAGTGATGGTGAACGAAGAGCAAAGTGGCAAGGGGCGGGTGTTCAAATCCGACATTAGTTCTAGTGATGGTTCGCGGGAAAGTTCACGCAGTTCAACACCCAGCCCCGATGCCGATGGACTCCAGGAAAAGATCCGGCGACGTATTGAATCGGGAGACAAATGGTTTTCCTTGGAGTTCTTCCCTCCACGAACGTCTAGTGGTGCTATTAATCTGATCTCCAGGTAAGGCTGATAGTACTGAGCAACAATGAATGGCCTGGTGCACTGAAGCCGAGCGGAAGGATGAGGTTGTTGGGTTCTATTGTCTGGGTCAATAGGATTGCTGTGAGATGGTGCGAAACTGACAAGCATCTTAAAGTGGGGAGGGAATGAGGAGAAACATTTATACAGTAAATATTCCAGTAAACTGGATCTAACATTGTTCTGCCATTGGGTGTTGATCTGTATAATCTTAGCCTTTCTAAGAAGTAAACATGATCCCTGTTATGTTACTTGGACCGGCCTGCTTTCCTTTGTTGTAACAGGGGGTATGTTTATAGAATTACAGATCTTACTGGATTAATTTATAGACATATATAAAGCATAGAAAAAAGGAGTAATGGGCCATTTGGCTCTTCAAGCCTGCTGTGCCATTCACCATGATCATGGCTGATCCGCTATCTCCACGTCATATTCCAGCACACTCCCCATACCCCAAAATACCTTTAAGAGTCTATAATCATCAAAAGCATTGAGATGACTGCATCACTCATGGAATGATGTTGGGGACAGTACCGTGTGCTGCAGTGGGTACATGATTGTGCACCGGTTCCAGCATCACTGAGGGAAAGGTGGAGTGCTGAAGTGGCTGCCATAAATGACTGGCTGGTGTTAGTATATCGCTGGTTAGTGGCTGTGACTCCTCCCGGTCTTCTTGGGGAAGTCAGAGGGACGTATCTGAGAAATGAGCTGGAATGGAATGGCGATAAGGTTCTCAAGCAGTGAGAGATGCCCATCACAATGGGAAACTTTAAGGTTGGAGATGTAGACTGGAGTGCTTGCTAGTGATCTGGAGTAAATGTGAACAGCTTCAGGCTAAATTTCTGGATGCCAGGCTGGTTTGATATTGATTTCTGCTTCCCATTAATGCACCAAAACCAAGATGGCTACTTGGGTTTTCCTGTCCCGTGCTGTGTAGTTGTGGCTGGTTTAATGCTTGAAGTCAACTTTCAAGTTTATTTTTCTTGTCCCCTGTCAGAGTCCCTGCACAGAAGGTCCTGACTGAAGCTAGATCCAGTTCCACAGAACATGGCCTTTATTGTTCAATTACATATTCATTTGTCTTTTATCAGACTACAAACTTCAACATCTATTGGTGGGAATATCACTTTGAGTCACTGGAGTAGAGTTAGGAGTATTAATTTTTTTCCACCCTAACCTGGGTCCTGAAGCTGACTGCTGTATTCGGGCCCTAGCTCCAATGCAGATCAGTAATAGCCATATTTTCTGACTTGTATGGCTCTCTGGTTAAATGTCCTGAGTCACTAGAGAAACCATACTTGGGATTTGATTGTTTGTACAACGAGATGTGTCTTGTTGCAAGCTGCTGACTGTAGCCTTTGTTTGATTAGGTTTGACCATATGGCTGTCGGAGGACCGCTCTTCATTGATGTGACCTGGCATCCCGCTGGGGATCCGGGCTCCGACAAAGAGACTTCCTCCATGACCATAGCTAGCACAGCTGTAAATTACTGTGGCCTTGAAACGTTGCTGCATATAACCTGTTGTAACCAGACCAAGGATCAGATCACACAGCATCTGCACAAGGCTCGGCATCTGGGGCTGAAGAACCTACTCGCCCTCCGTGGTGGTGAGATATTAATCAGTGTTAATCCTTGTAACCTCGTCCCTTTTACACATTATTATCCCTACCTAAGGGATGCCCTTCATCTCGCTTCAAGTTCCTGAACTATTGTGTGTGGGGAATTTACTCCACCCTCCATCACCGATCTTCGTTGTAACACCTATATATACGCTGGAAGGTTGATGAAGAAATGGAATGTGGGCACACATGACAATAAAACGGCCATCCGGCAAGTGTCTCTTGTTCTGTTGCAGGATCAGTCAAATGTTTTGTTTTTAACAGTGATAGTTGCGAAGTGTACAAGGTTTAAACCTAAAGTTGCTTTCTATTAGGTTTACTAGGGTTTAATGGTCATGGGCACCCAACACATGGGCAGCCACTGGTTACCCCACATTATATGGTCAGCATGCCAGTGAATCTGCGAACCATCCAAGTTCAAAAATCGGCATCCAACTCAGGCCAACGTGAAAACCATCTTATGATCCAATTAATTTGTATACCTGAGATTACTGCTAGTGTTCTACTGTTCAGTGTTCTAATTCAGCATGCATTCACCACTGACCAAACAGCACCAAGAATAATCGTCTTCAGATATCCCTGACTACAACATTCAAACAGGGCGAATATAAACATATATATAACCGCGGTTTCTGGGCTTAAGTAGCTCCTATCACCCATCAATTAGATTTTTGAGAAGGAGGCAGAACGGTGGTGCAGTGGTTAGCACTGGGTCACTGACCGTGTGGAGTTTGCACATTCTCCCAGTGTTTGCGTGGGTTTCGCCCCCCCCCCCCCCCCCAACAACCCAAAAATGTGTAAGTTAGGTGGATTGGCCATGCTAAATTGCCCCTTAATTGGAAAAAATGAATTGTGTACTCTAAATTTTAAATATATATATTTCTGAGAAGATCTTCTATGTCTAAATAGCTCCCTAAAATAACTTGGGAGAAAGGGGGTCATATGCATAGGTTCAGCCCCCCCCCCCTTGACCTGACGTATTGACACCGTTTTGTACATATAGAACAGTACAGCACAGAACAGGCCCTTCGGCCCTCAATGTTGTGCCGAGCAATGATCACCCTACTCAAACCCACGTATCCCCCCATTACCCGTAACCCAACAACCCCCCCTTAACCTTACTTTTTTAGGACACCGGGCAATTTAGCATGGCCAATCCACCTAACCCGCACATCTTTGGACTGTGGGAGGAAACCGGAGCACCCGGAGGAAACCCACGCACACACGGGGAGGACGTGCAGACTCCACACAGACAGTGACCCAGCCGGGAATCGAACATGGGACCCTGGAGCTGTGAAGCATTTATGCTAACCACCATGCTACCATGCTGCCCTAATGACATTTCAGTAAAAGATTGTCGACTGCAGAGCTAAAGAATATACTGTATGTACAGTAATGGTCAACTTTTTGTTTAAAAGTGGACCCCCTGACATTTGGCCAAAAATTCTGAACTCGTACTTGCCACCACGGCTGAAGTCAAATCTGTCTTGGTGCAAACCTATTAATTGATAGAATCATATAATATAATAGCACACCATCAGCTCCTCAGGTCAGTGCACGTGAACATATGGTGCCAAAGCTACCACCTTGCTGGTTCACATTCCTGCCAATCCCACCCTCAAATATGGAACATGGTGTCATGAGGGAATGGAAAATACACAGCCCTGTACAAACTTAAAAATCACGGAGACTGCAGAGTAGACAAATATTTCCACAGTAACTAAATAGTTCTGAAGAGTCATCTGGACCCAAAATGTCAACTGTTTCTTTCTCCAGGAAACTGTCAGACCTGTTGAGTTTATCCAGCATTTTCTGATATTTTATATTAAATAATTTGAATGTGCCACAATCTATTCAATACTTTTCCACCTGATAGGACAGAAAGAAGGAATTGAGATGATGATTTGAAGGGATATATGAGCCTATGTTCACAGAGTCTGTTATTCTGCAGATCCCATGGGCGATGAGTGGAAGACTGAAGAAGGTGGATTCAATTATGCCAGTGATTTGGTCAAACACATTCGCTCTGAGTTTAATGATTATTTTGCCATTTGTGTTGCTGGTAAGCTCAGTTCCGCAAAGCCAGTTTCTTAGTGTTTGGTTCTCTTCACATTAAATTAAGCTGATTAAAATGTTACTTACTTGCAGGTTACCCAACAGGGCACCCAGAGTGCAACAATTATGAGGAGGACCTCCGACACCTGAAGTCGAAGGTAGAAGCTGGTGCAGACTTTATCATCAGCCAACTCTTCTTCAAACCTGAAACCTTCCTTTCCTTTTTGAAGGACTGTCGTGCAATGGGAATTACTTGTCCCATTCTGCCAGGAATCTTCCCCATTCAGGTGCGTGTGAACATGAGCATCCCCGATTCCAGCTGAGAATCTTACACTATGGTGAGATGACTTGTGCAAGCCTTGCACTGGAGCAATAGCTTCACATAGTTCTCTATAGGAGAAGAACATTTTCTACCTCCCTCCGTAAACAGGTAACAGTTCAGGTTATTAATCTCATTGTCATCTTCTTTTATCCTGTGTCAGGGGTACCACTCATTGCGGCAGCTGGTCAGACTCTCCAAGCTACAAGTGCCACAAGAAATCAAAGACATAATTGACCCAATCAAAGATAATGATGCTGCAATTAGGAATTACGGTATTGACTTGGCCACTGACATGTGCAAGGTTCTGCTGGAGTCGGGGTTGGTGCCAGGGCTCCACTTCTATACATTGAATCGAGAGGTGGCAACTGTGGCGATTCTGAAACGACTGCGACTGTGGACCGAGGACCCTAGGTAGGTTTGAACAGTTAATAGAACCATGTAGACATGATCACTGCAATTCACAGGACCAGGATTAACAGAAATCTTTGTTGTACCTGAGCTTCTCTTAGTCATTGATTAACTTGCATTGCTATATTGATGTAGGACATATTACTTCATCTCAGAAAGGAAGGTACAGTGGGAAACCTATAACTGTGATGTTGTGTCCAGGCATCTACTGTTTGAATATATCCTACCTTGTATACAATGCGTTCAACCCCTTAATCTTACCCCCGTAGGCGTGCCTTGCCATGGACCATCAGCGCCAATCCAAAACGAAAGATTGAGGATGTCCGTCCAATATTCTGGGCTTCGAGACAAAAGAGTTACATCTACAGAACCCAGGATTGGGATGAATTTCCCAATGGAAGATGGTACAATCTTTTAAATCATTACTGGTGTCTCGACGATGAACAATTCAGTAACAATGCAATACGAGAGCAGTTCATCATGTGACTCAAGTTGGCAATTATAGATTTTTGGTCTGATAATCTTGTCACTTTGAATTTTATTATTTTATGTGTAATGTATGAAAATGTTAAATTCTGTTTGCTTGCTTTAATTGAGGAAAAACACTCGGGCGTACAATTCTCAATTCAGTCTTTCCAAATTTAGTTATGCCTGGAGCAAATGTTTGAGCTGAGTAACATCAAGTTGGAGTGCAGACGGTTCCAGGCCTTCAATGTCATTTTGATTGGATGAATGTGGATTATTTCAACATTAAATTGGCTAAACTGTGATTTTACTTTCTCTCTTGTACATTGGTAACATTTCACTAAAAGTAACACAAGAAAAGGGCAGCACGGTGGCACAGTGGTTAGCATTGCTGCCTACGGCGCCGAGGACCCAGGTTCGAATCCCAACCCTGGATCACTGTCCGTGTGGAGTTTGCACATTCTCCCCGTGTCTGCGTGGGTTTCGCCCCCACAACCCAAAGATGTGCAGGGTAGGTGGATTGGCCACGCTAAATTGCCCCTTAATTGAAAAAAATAATTGGCTACTCTAAAAAAAATTTTAAGTAACACAAAGTTTATTTAATTTTCTGCACACACTAAAGCTTTTTTAAAAATTGGAGTACCCAATTATTTTTTTTCCAATTAAGGGGCAATTTAGCGTGGCCAATCCACCTAACCTGCACATCTTTTGGGTTGTGGGGGTGAAACCCACGTAGACAAGGGGAGAATGTGCAAACTCCACACGGACAGTGACCCAGAGTCGGGATCAAACCCGGATCCTCAGTACCACAGTCCCAGTGCTAATCACTGCACCACATCCTCCCTGGCACCCACTAAAGCTGGCAAACAATTGTACAGAAGATATCTGCTGATAACATAGAATTGAACTTCACATAGAAGCTGTGCCTTAGTTCGTCAACGTGTAGATTCAGTGTGATTTTATATTTGTTGTTTTAGGGGAAACTCATCATCTCCTGCATTTGGCGAGCTGAATGATTACTACCTCTTCTATCTGAACAGTAAATGTTCGAAGGAGGAGCTGCTGAAGATGTGGGGGGAGGAGCTGGTAGATGAAAAAAGTATATTTGATGTCTTCACAGCGTATATCACTGGGCAATGCAACAGCAATGGAGAAAGGGTAATAAAACTAGTGATTAAGTAAAATTGCGAGAAGAAGTTGCTTTACCTATTGTAACTAATTCATAAGAGTAAAGTTTCCAACTATGTTGTGGCTAACTGTTAAATAAAAAATGTGGACAGGGCAGCACAGTGGTTAGCACTGCTGCATGTCGATCCCGGCCCTGGGTCACTGTCCATGTGGAGTTTGCACATTCTCCCGTGTCTGTGTGGGTCTCACCCCCACAACCCAAAGATGTGCGGGCTAGGTGGATTGGCCATGCTAAATTGCCCCTTAATTGGAAAAAATAATTTGATGTTCTTAAAAAAAAAATGTTTTAATTCAAGTGGACAGAAAATGCTGGACTATCTCAGCAGGTCTGACAGCATCTGTGGAGAGAGAACAGCGTTAATGTTTCGTGTCTGGATGATTCTGGCTTTGACAAAGAGACATCCAGACTCAAAACATTAGCGCTGTTCTCTCTCCACACATGCTGTCATACCTGCTGAGATTGTCCAGCATTTTCTGCTTCATTACTGCATCCGCAGAAATTTGCTTTAAAATTAAAAATGTAATTTAATAATTCTGCACAATTTAACTGGCACAAACTGGTATTAACAAATGTTTTTTTTTCCCCCAGAGAGGGCTTCAGCAACATTCAGAGAAGTGAGAGAAATCCTTTCCAATTGTAACATGTTAGACAACCTGGTCTTCTAGAATCTGAGGATCAAAAATCCAAAAATATTTAATTGAAACTTCTTTCAAATATCCGTATAAATGACAGATTTTCCTGTGGATGAAAGTAAATGTGCCTTGCTCTCTCTCTGTCTGGAGATTGAGCAGGCATCCTGATGGCAGCTACTGCATTGTGAGCTGGCACAACTTTCTCCGTTGAATTAAACAACTTTTAGGCCTGGCAGCCAAATCAAAACCAGCCAAATTTCTAAATGGACAAGGGACTCTCACCAATGACTTCTGGTTTATGTATTCACAGGTGACCTGTCTACCTTGGAATGATGAACCTCTGGCACTAGAAACATCACTTATGAAAGGGGAACTGGAAAAGGTGAATCAGATGGGAATTCTCACTATAAATTCTCAGCCCAACATCAACGCTAGGCCATCAGCTGACCCCATTGTGGGCTGGGGGCCAGAGGGAGGCTTTGTGTTTCAGAAGGTAAGAGTGACCAGAATGTTGGGGAAATTAAAAGAGATGCTATTGAGCGTTTAGAAATCCCTCGTTCACAATCCAGGGCAAGAGGCTAGACCCTGAGAGAATGTATGTCTTTTCCCTGTACCTGAATCCTCCTCTTCCTTTCACAGGCCTACCTTGAATTTTTTACCTCTGCTGAAAATATATTCACTCTACTTAAAGTTCTGAAGAAATACAAAACACGCGTGAACTACCAGATCGTAAATGTGAAGGTAGGGACTAATCAGTGATGGGCGGGACTGCTAGTTCAGCATAATAACTGAGTTTCACTGGCAAAGGTGCTAGAAATGAACTAAAGAGTTCCTCTTGGTCGATCTGTTCTTTTTATGTTTCTCATTCATTTGCAGGTTGCTAAGGATTCACTAATGTCCTCATCAGGAGACAGAGCAGCAATTTTCCAGTTCTGGGTCTGGGAGAGGCTGATCATACTCAGTTAAACATTTCTAAGAGCTTGTTGGCTCGAAGCCAACAGCCACCCTAACCTGGGGCTTGCGTTTAAAAGGGTGCTGCCTGTGTGCCAACACTTCCTATCCTTATAGGACTATGTAGCAGCATCTGCAATATTTGCTGATTGGGGAGAAAAAGTCCAACAGCACATTTCCTTAGTTATACATAGAGCTGTAACTATTCATTGGAACTGTCTTCCTCTGTAATCAGTGGTGGATCTCAGATTACGAGTGTATCTCAGATTACGGGTGTATCGCAGGGTGTTATTATAGGCTTGCCAACCATAATTAAATGTATTCCTGGAGGTTTCATGACATGAATTGTCCCACACTCCAGCTATTAGTTGGCCAACACATCCATCCATGTGACACATTGCCTTTCTACACCAATTGGAAAGCAAAAAGATTCATTACCCACCTGGGTGATGCTCGACTGCCAGCCAAGCAACTTTTATTTCCCCCACATTCAATACTTTTAAATTAAGGAGAAATGTCAATCTTTTGTCCCAAATGATTTTTCTCCTGAATTGCACATGGCAGTGTATTGGTAACTGATCTTCAATTCCAAGAGGGTTGTCAACCCTATGTAATCAATGGTGGAACTCTAAGCTCTAGGGTATAATACAGGGCACACCAGCAGTGGAGTACAGGTGTACTGGAAGGTGGCACAATCGCTCCTCTAATGTTCACACGGTTACAAGAAATTATTTTCGTCTTCAACAGGCCTGAGGCTTGGTTTTCTTTATTCTTTCATGGGATGTGGACATTGTTGGCCGAGTCATTTGTTGTCCATCCCTAATTGCCCTTGAACTGAGTGGCTTGCTAGGACCTTTCAAAGGGCAATTATGAGTCGACCACAGTGCTGTGGGCCTGGAGTCATGCGTGGGCCAGGATAGGAAATGATAGCACACAGGTAAGAATGGCGTATTTCCTTCCTTGAAGTGAACCAGATGGGTTCCTACAACAATTAATAGTTTTTGGGAATCGTTAATGAGATGTGCTGTATAATCCAAATTTATTAATTGAATTTAAAATTATGCCAGGCTGCTGTGGTGGGATTTGAAGCCATGGGACATCTGCCTGGGCTTCAGCACGTGGGACTTCTTTGGCCTGTGAGCCCAGTGACAATACCACTACGTCCCATCTCCCCCAAATAGATGGGAAAAGTCAGTGGGCCTTTACTGCCCTCTAAAATCCCACATGAGAACACCTGCACTCGGTCATCAAGCATGATCCCGAACTTCCTGCCGCTTGACATTTCAATTCACCATCCACCATCTTGCTCTCATTCTCACCTTTCTGTCCTTGACCTGCCATAACATTCCAAGGAAGCCCAACACAACCTGGAGGAACAGCACCTCATCATCTTATTATGCAATGTATAGCCTTTTCGACTCCATATTGAGTTCAACAACTTCAGAACATGAACTCTGCTCTCCATTTTGATTTTTGTTTTGCCAAGTGCCAGTAGGTATCTTGTCTTTCCTTTCAGGCTGAGCTGACCTTTATTCTGCTTTTCTATTAACATCTACATCCACTGTCCAAACTTGTGTTTTGTTTCTTTACTACAATATTACTACTCACGTTGCCATTTGTTCCATGACATCTTTGATATTTAATCTCCCCTGCCTGCTTAAACCACCCCTGACCTTACCATTAATAGCACTTAACTCCCTTTCTGCAACATCCTAAAACCATTATAGTTATACCTCCTTTACAGTTCCCAAATAGAATCGTATTGGACTCAACATTAACTGTTTCTCTTCACAGATGTTGCTTGACCAGCTGAGTTTTTCCAGCACTTTGCAATTTTATTCTCAGATCTTGTAACGTCCTTGTATCCATGCTAATTTGGCTTAAGTGATTGCATTATCTTCATACTGTTCATAAGCTAACTTTAAACCTATGTTAATGTTGTAGGGTGAGAATATAAATAATGCCTTTGACCTGCAGCCAATTGCAGTCACATGGGGGATCTTCCCTGGACGTGAGATAATTCAGCCCACAGTGGTTGATCCTATCAGCTTCATATGCTGGAAGGTAATTACAGTTAAACCTTATGCAGTATAAAATATTGCAAAGCAACCCAGAAATTTATAAGAAGTCACAGTGAATGTAGTTTGTACCTGTTCCATATACTTTCCCTTGCAATTGGTCTGAACACATTGATCCACAATCCTCCCACCTCTGTGCAGCAACTACTACCATATAGCTTTGGGATTTCTTTCTTTCTTTATTGTTTTTATAAATTTAGAGTACCCAATTAATATTATCCAATTAAGGGGCAATTTAGCATGGCCAATCCACCTACCCTGTACATCTTTGGGTTGTGGGGGCGAAACCCACGCAAACATGGGGAGAACGTGCAAACTCCACACGGACAGTGACCCAGACTGCGTGTGGACCCAGCCTGCCAAACAGTGCCCCCCCCCCCCCTTTTGGCCAGGCTTGCCAACCCCCCCACCCCCCGTGACCCGGCTCCCACCCGACTGTGGCGGCACTAGACTCGTGAGTGACCCACGCCATCAGGAACTCGGCCCATCCGGGGAGGGCCTCGGGTGACGTCCTGAGGCCGTCCATACGGCGTGTGGCATACTCTGCAAGTATGCCGTTTTGGAGGAGGCAGAGCATCGCAAAAGCAGCTCCGACCCCCCCCCCCCCCCTCAATTTTGGCGCAGATGGCCGATCACTGAACGCAATTTTGGCGTCAGAGAATCCCGCCCTTTCCATTCCAAAATCATCAGTGGAACTTCTTACCAACACTTGCACTAATCCCCTAGTGTTCACACCGCCTTATCAAAGGCAAACATATATTTATATCATGTGTGGAAGGGGAACAGTCTGTGTGAGGAAAGAAAGGGACAGTGTGTGTTTTGGGCAGAGTGGAGAGTATTCTATTGCCTTAATAACACTGCTTTGTTCTCAGGATGAAGCCTTTGCCCTGTGGATTGAGCGATGGGCCAAATTGTACCCACCAGGATCTCCCTCGTGGCAGATAATTCAGGACATCCACGATCACTATTACTTGGTCAATCTCGTGGATAATGACTTTCCATTTGAAAACTGTCTCTGGCAGGTTATTGATGACCTCTTCAAGTTAAAAGCATCTGAAAAGACTTGTGGGTCTCCAACTTATGACCTGCCTGTTAAACCATGAGATTGCACTGTGTAGAACGACAAAACAATATAAACAAGTTCATAATCTGCTTGTTTAATGACAGCTAGACTTTGCATAGGAGGAGCACTACATCTCAATCTCCCATGTACTAGCTAGAGTGGAATGGATTTTTACTGTAGTGTTTGGCTTTGTGTTTGCTTTACTCCACAGTGAACTTGCAATATTTTCACAGCTCCAACTGCAAGCACTAGGCCGAGTAAGGTCATCGTTCAGATTGAGTTTGTTAATGTGGAGGTTCTATGTCCTATTTCTGTATCCCCATGATTATATGGGGTAGAATGCAGGATCTGAATATTTGTCAAATGGACATTATTCATGTGGAGACAAAGGTTAGTCTTTGTAGGAATGGGCAGAAAGGGAGAGAAACTCATTTGTCTTCAGAGTTGTGCAATCCAACAGACACTAGACTAATCAGAGCAGGAACAAAGTGTGCTTGTGTACCTCTCCCAGTATATAACTGCCAACAGGGCAAACAGTTGCCAGAAGTTCTCTTCATAAGAATTCACTCCAAGAGCAAAAACAATCGGGAATCAACAACTGACATGGGCAGTCAGTGCAGGTTCTCTGGGTAATAGGATCATGTTTACCAATACTGGGCCCACTACACTCACACAAGACTAAATCTTATTTGATGTTGATATTTTGTTACATCTGGGTACAGTGGGTTTAAGTAAAGTAGTCAGAGGATGGGCAGAAGGTGAAAACAGAAGGAAAAACTTCATAGTTCAAGTAGCATAAACTTTTATATTGATTTGTAAAGAATGCAGGAAACAGTTGACTATACTTTGTTTTATTCATTGGATAATTCTGATTGTTCCTTTATCTAACCATGACATGGGGTACAACTATTAAAACATCTTTTGTATATATTTTTTTGCAGTGATGTGTTGAATTTATATGTTTCTCTGTTTAAATAGCACTCTTAACCCTGATTTTGGCTAAGTTTACAAATAGGTCTTGCCAACAATTAGCACTAAGATTGATCTGCCCAAACGTAGTTATTCATAGAATCTACAGTGCAGAAGGAGGCCATTTGGCCCATCGAGTCTGCACCGGCCCTAACAAAGAGCACCCTACTGAAGCCCATGTATCTACCCTATCCCAGTAACCCCCACTTACCATTTCTTTTGGACAATAAGGGCAATTTAGCATGGCCAATCCACCCAACCCGCACATCTTTGGACTGTGGGAGGAAACTGGAGCACTCAGAGGAAACCCACGTAGACACGGGGAGACAGCCAGGAATAGAATTGGGACCCAAGAGCTGTGAAGCAACTGTGCTACCCACTATGCAACAATGTGCTGCCCTTTTGATTAGTATTGTTGCAAATAAACATATTGCTAGGAGCGAAGTGACAGTATGGGATTTGCCCAGGGTCCGTATAAATATAACTTCAGGAATGTTGTAAAATGTTCCCCGAAGTAGATTTGTTTCTTCCCCAGTGGGCTACAACAGTAGGAACAATGTGAGAAACTCCAGGGCAGACTTGGGGAATTACAGAGCCCATCTTCCTGGAGCTTATGCTATGCATCAGAGGAAGCTGTGCTACAAGTGGCTGCATGTAAAAGCTTGTTTTCTGCCTGTGGAATGATCAAACCTTCAAGGCACCAATGTATCAGCTTGGTTGAATTCTGACACTCTCCTCTGAGGCATGAATTTGCAGATTCAAATCTGCAGAAATTGGGCTTGTAATCCATGCAGAAACATGTGCCGCTGTAGATTATCTGCTCATTTATCTTACTGTTTGTGTGATCTGCCCATGTACAAATTTGCTGTCAGGTTTCCCTGAGTTCTAGCAGTGAGCACACTTTAAATGTAAATAATTGGCTGCAGTGCTCTGGGAGGTCCTGAAGCTTTAAGAGATGCAACACAAATATACATCTTCAGCACGCTGGGAACTATACTGAGTAAGAGCCTGAGACTGCACCAGAAATTTGCAGTTTGTTTCCAAGCAAATTTCTATATGTTTCAAACAAGGCCTGGGGTTAATTTCAAGCAGAAATTTGGCAACGTTGCACACGCTTAACTGGTTTGGAATCATTTAATGACAACTTTAACTGGGGGTTTTACAGAAGAGGGTGGGAGCTGAATTGCCACGTGGATTGTTGCAATGTAAAGAAGCTCAGATTTTAAATATCCACACAGCACCGCCTCTGCTCTACATCTGTTCAACAGCAAAGAATGGAATGTGAAGAATTAGTGTGTGAAAGGTCAGCATCCACAGGCCTGTTGAGAATTATTTTCAGATGGTATTTCTAAAACCTTCCTGCAATTTGTTAGACAGTTAGTATAATATACATATCTACCTCATCGTATCTTAATGTTCAAGCCCCTGAGGCCTGCTGGTTCAAGTAGTCTATTGCGGGACAGTTTTGTTGTGCAGTGGGTAGCAATCTTTGCCTCTGCTCCAAGTTCCAGTCCCACCCGAGACCCAGGGCTTGATGGCCAAGGAAAGTGTGTTCATAACACGACCAAACAGATTGAATATCGAATAGCTGCAAACCTTCCCAGCACACGTCAAAATGCAGATGGTAAGAAGAGGAAAGATTGCCGCTGAGCTGCCTTCTTGAACCAGTGTAGTCCCTGTGCCATGTCATGGAACTCTACCATTGCTATTCGAAAGCTCCAGACCGCAACGTGTGTAAAAATACATGTTGCCAGAACCAGTTGGACTCAAATGAGCGGTAACCCTCCACATCACCATGCAACCCTTCCCAGAGCCATTTCATGCAAACATCATGCAAATTTGTGTTAGTTTACATATCTGATGAAACAAGGGGAGTGATTCAACGGGATAAAAAGAGTCCTGTTTCAGGCGCACTAAGCAGGGTGTTCCTTGGCACTTTGCATTTTTTTTGGCTTCAGCGGGGAATGAGGCCACTCGGGAGTCTCCAGTGGCGTGGGAGACCCTGCCCCCAGGTGCCATTATGCCTGATCCACGTTTTGTGTGGACCCATGCTAAGCAGTGCCCCGGTAAGCTCTCCCAAACAAGGTCGCTAGGTCCCGGGCACCCGGAGAATCCGGCACAGGCATATTTAAATAGGCTGAATGGCTTGTTAAACTATGCTAATCTGGACCCCACCCAGCAAGGGCGCAATCCAAATTCCGTTGAATCTCAGTAGACGTTTTGAGCATCATGAATCTCTCGAGATTCAACAGCATAGTCACATCATCAGGTCGGGCACGATAAGGTCAGTAAATTACACCCAAGGTATCAGCTGTTTTACAAGCATTCACTTCCCTAGTACAACTCGTTCTCGGGAAGCCTTGAAGGTATTTCTGTATTTTTATTCTGCACAGGCTCACGGTAACACTCAATTCTGTTTTTTACGAATATATTAAAAAAGGACATGTTAATGCTATCTATCAAGTCTGATGTGTTGGGTATGCTGGGTCTGCGAGGACTGCATGTACCAGAGCAGTGAGACACGCTACCAACACTTGTAGAAGTACAACTCTATTTTATTTAGCTATGAGCTGTTAAACATACTTGCACTGTGGGTTGACACTATGTTAGGTTGATTGGAGACCTGAGGCTAACCTGACAAGACTATACTGCTAGCACACGGTAGATGTTCGTGTTGCTGATCACGGGCTCTGGCTGTCTCAGAAGCTGCATCCCGAATGAGCGGGAAAACTAGTGCCCTCTGGCTTTATAGTGGCCGTGTCCTGTCTGGTGATTGGCTGCTGTGTTCTGTGTGTTGATTGGTCAGTCAGTGTCTGTCTATGCACCATCATATACCTGTGTGTATATTGTGACAAAGTCTGTCCTATTCTCTAGGCAGCACGGTGGCGCAGTGTTTAGCACTGCTGCCTCAGAGCGCTGAGGTCCTAGGTTTGATCCTGGCTCTGGGACAGTGTCCGTGTGGACTTTGCACATTCTCCCCGTGTATGCGTGGGTTTCTCCCCCACAACCTAAAGATGTGCAGGTTAGGTGGATTGGCCACGCTAAATTGCCCCTTAATTGGATAAAATGAGTTGGGTACTCTAAATTTTAAAAATGTCTGTCCTATGCTGGGCGGTACAGTGGTTAGCACTGCTGGTTCACAGCACCGAGGACCTTCGCGCAGGAAGCCAACAAACTGTTGTCAACTGCCCAACAGCCTAGGCCACACCCACACCTACCGTCACAGCCTCATAAGTCAGATCGGCCTTCTAGAAAGTGAACCCACGGAAAACAACGGGTCCTGACGGAGTCCCTGATCGTGCACTTAGATCCTGTGCGGACCAACTGCCGGGTGTTCACACAGACATCTTCAACCTCTCCCTACTCCGTTCCGAGGTTCCCAACCTTTATACCCGTGCCAAAGAAGAACCAGGCAACATGCCTCTATCATTATGGAGTGCTTTGAGGGGTTGGTCATGAAACACATCAACTCCATACTTCCATAATGCCTTGCTCCAATGCAATTCACATACTGTCACTATCGGTCCACAGCAGACGCCTGGCCCTACACTCAACCCGGGAGCATCTTGCCAACAGGACTCCTATGTCAGACTCCTATTCTGTACTCCATGTTGTACGGCGCTGCCACCACAGGCTACCATCTTGCGCATGCACGGCCACGGATCCAACCATTCTGCGTCCCGGCCATTCTGCGTCCGTATCGGCAGGTAAAACCGGGGGCTTCACATGACGCGGCTGCTAGCCCCCCACCAGATGTAGCATCGGTGAGGGGTGGGCGCCGACATATTAGTCGTAAGGCCAGATGCATCCTCCAGATATAGCCCACAGAATAGGAGAACCTAGCCCAAGATGTTCACTGAAAGAAAAATACTTTGAGCAAACCATGGTCATTTACTTCATTTTCATTGACCTCGCAAAGGCTTCTGATACTGTCAGCAGGGAGATCCTCTATCCTGTAATGGTGTGGTGCCCAAAGAAATTTGTCAGGATCAAACAGCTGTTCCACGATGGAATGATTTGATATTTTGTTTAGTGCAGTATCCCTTTAAGTGGCTGCCCAAGTTACTTTATCCCTCAGTTCATTTAATTTTGTTTAATTGCCCCTGACCCGTAGAGCTTCTGTTACTTTTGTCAAGGATCAATATCATCTTATTGCTGCCTGTGAACAATGTCACACAGCAGCCTTTGTCCAAGTCACAACACATATGTTCCAATGCCTCAACTGTTTCCAACTCCAGGCTGGGACTATATAACCATTCTCTGTGCTCATCCATCCTCTTCTTCGACATCTAAGGACAACCATCAGCGTAGAAAGCAAGGCAGCCAATGTGTCACAGCAACCTTCCATAAAAAGCTATATACCACATAATCTGCTTTTGTGATGTTGATTGAGGGATAGATGCTAGCCAGGAACCAAGGGATCTTTTACATCTACCTGAGCAAGCAGATGGAGCCTTGCACTGGAGTATCAGCCTTGCTTTTTGTACTCGAGCCCTGGAGTAGGCCTTGAACCCAGAACTTTGAAATTCAGCCATAAGAATGCTTTGAACTGAGCCACAGCTGATACTTACTAGTGGTAGTGTGTAGGGTGAGCATTGTGCTGAAACCAATACCTATGTCACGAGTTGCTATTATTCACTAGTTTTAGCCATGGCTTTCAGCATTCTAAATCTGCGTTGGCTGCTTCTGAGAAGTCTCCCTCTGTGATACAGCCATCACCCCTGCCTCATTCAGTTTTCTGCTCTTTTTCATCATCCTGTTTGGTTGTCCTTAAATGTTCAGCTCTATGCAACTTCTTGTTGCATTTTGTTGTTGTCTCAGCTGATCGATGGTAAGGAACAGGAATCACACTTCGTACTCTGTGAACCTGCCAGTGAGTGCACTGAGTTCACAGAGTGAATAGTTGCCTTAAATTCCAGCTGTAACCAAACCTGTCCCTCAAATAATCAGCCTACCCTGTATTCAACTGAAATCCCTCTCCTGTCAGCACAAGATGTGTTTGGCAAAAGCTCAAAAATTTCAAGAAAAAAATGAGAGAAATAAGCATGTATCCAAGGAGGAAGAGATGACATTTTAAAACTAAGGTTTTCATCAAAACCTGAACCTGCTTCTTTTTCAGAAGTTGCCCTGTTGTTTTTTTTTTAATCATTTCTGTTCTTCTTTCAGTTAATGAATTCCAGTGTTATAAACTTTGCTGGGTTTATTTAAGTTCAATGTTCGTTCTGAGCAAGAGTTTATCCCTGAACCACAGGAGTGAATGTCTCCACTGACCTGTTTCTTGTTGAACAAGATCCTGTCTCCTGTTCTTCCACTTGCTGTCGACTGTTTAAGGGTTTTAGTGAGAACAAATTCTAGAAATGATGATGTCTGTCCAATTTTATCACAGCAAAATCATTAAGAATGAAAAAGGTTTTATTTAAACCCAAAACCCACAGCACCTCATAAATGTTGCGAATCAGGGATTGCAAAGATGATTCTGGATAGGAGCGAAAGTAACAGGGTAGTTTTTATGGGAGACTTTAACTTTCCAAATATTGACTGGAAACACTATAGTTTGAGTACTTTAGATGGGTCCGTTTTTGTCCAATGTGTGCAGGAAGGTTTCCTGACGCAGTATGTAGATAGGCCAACGAGAGGTGAGGCCGTATTGGATTTGGTACTGGGTAATGAACCAGGACAGGTGTCAGATTTGGAGGTAGGTGAGCACTTTGGTGATAATGACCACAATTCAATTACGTTTACTTTAGTGATGGAAAGGGATAGCTATATACCGCAAGGCAAGAGTCATATCTGGGGGAAAGGCAATTATGATGCGATGAGTCAAGACTTAGGATGCATCGGCTGGAGAAGAAAACTGCAGGGGATGGGCACAATGGAATGTTCAAGGAACAGCTACTGCGTGTCCTTGATAAGTATGTACCTGTCAAGCAGGGAGGAAGTGGTCAAGCGAGGGAACCATGGTTTACTAAAGCAGTTGAAACACTTGTCAAGAGGAAGAAGGAGGCTTATGTAAAGATGAGACGTGATGGTTCAGTTAGGGCGCTTGAGAGTTACAAGTTAGCTAGGAAGGCTCTAAAGAGAGAGCTAAGAAGAGCCAGGAGAGGACATGAGAAGTCTTTGGCAGGTAGGATCAAGGATAACCCTAAAGCTTTCTATAGATATGTCAGGAATAAAAGAATGACTAGGGTATGAGTAGGCCCAATCAAGGACAGTAGTGGGAAGTTGTGTGTGGAGTCTGAGGAGATAGGAGAGGTGCTAAATGAGTATTTTCGTCTGTATTCACACAGGAAAAAGACAATGTTGTCGAGGAGAATACTGAGATACAGGCTACTAGACTAGAAGGGCTTGAGGTTCATAAGGAGGAGGTGTTAGCGATTCTGGAAAGTGTGAAAATAGATAAGTCCCCTGGGCCGGATGGGATTTATCCTAGGATTCTCTGGGAAGCTAGGGAGGAGATTACTGTGCCTTTGGCTTTGATCTTTAAGTCATCTTTGTCTACAGGAATAGTGCCAGAAGACCGGAGGATAGCAAATGTTGTCCCCTTGTTCAAGAAGGGGAGTAGAGATAACCCCGGTAACTACAGAACAGTGAGCCTTACTTCTGTTGTGGGAAAAGTCGTGGAAAGGTTTATGATAGGATGTATAATCATCTGGAAAGGAATAATTTGATTAGAGATAGTCAACATGGTTTTGTGAAGGGTAGGTCGTGCCTCACAAACCTCATTGAGTTCTTCGAGAAGGTGACCAAACAGGTGGATGAGGGTAAAGCAGTTGATGTGGTGTATATGGATTTCAGTAAAGCGTTTGATAAGGTTCCCCACGGTAGGCTATTGCAGAAAATACAGAGGCATGGGATTCAGGGTGATTTAGCAGTTTGGATCAGAAATTGGCTAGCTGATAGAAGACAAAGGGTGGTGGTCGATGGGAAATGTTCAGACTGGAGTCCAGGTACTAGTGGTGTACCACAAGGATCTGTTTTGGGGCCGCTGCTGTTTGTCATTTTTATAAATGACCTGGAGGGCGTAGAAGGATGGGTGAGTAAATTTGCAGATGACACTAAAGTCGGTGGAGTTGTGGACAGTGCAGAAGGATGTTACAAGTTACAGAGGGACATAGATAAGCTGCAGAGCTGGGCTGACAGGTGGCAAATGGAGTTTAATGCAGAAAAGTGTGAGGTGATTCATTTTGGAAGGAATACCAGGAAGACAGAGTACTGGGCTAATGGGAAGATTCTTGGTAGTGTGGACGAGCAGAGAGATCTCGGTGTCCATGTCCATAGATCCCTGAAAGTTGCCACCCAGGTTGAGAGGGTTGTTAAGAAGGCGTACGGTGTGTTAGCTTTTATTGGTAGAGGAATTGTGTTTCGGAGCCAGGAGGTCATGTTGCAGTTGTACAAAACTCTGGTGCGGCCGCATTTGGAGTATTGCGTGCAGTTTTGGTCGCCGCATTACAGGAAGGATGTGGAAGCATTGGAAAGAGTACAGAGGAGATTTACAAGGATGTTGCCTGGTATGGAGGGAAGATCTTACGAGGAAAGGCTGAAGGACTTGAGGCTGTTTTCGTTGCAGAGAAGAAGGTTGAGAGGTGATTTAATTGAGGCATACAAGATGATCAGAGGATTAGATAGGGTGGACATTGAGAGCCTTTTTCCTCGGATGGTGATGTCCAGCACGAGGGGACATAGCTTTAAATTGAGGGGAGATAGATATAGGACAGATGTCAGAGGTAGATTCTTTACTCCGAGAGTAATAAGGGCGTGGAATACCCTGCCTGCAACAGTAGTGGACTCGCCAACACTAAACGCATTCAAATGGTCATTGGATAGGCATATGGACGATAGGGAATAGTGTAGATGGGCTTTAGAGGGGTTTCACAGGTCGTCGCAACATCGAGAGCCGAAGAGCCTGTACTGCGCTGTAATGTTCTATGTTTCTATGTTAACGTTTGCATTTACTTGAGCCATCATTTTAAAGGCCACCATGTTACATCAACAGAGTTTTGTTAGGCAAAGGTATCAAAAAGGTACAGAATATCCATATTCTAAATGGATGCCGTACAGGCATCGACATCGCCAAAGCAGCCATGCGGGCGGTGGATGAATCCACTCGCTTTCAGGTTGAGAGCGACGCCTCAGAGTTAGCGCTAGAAGCCACTTTAAACCAAGCAGGGAGGCCCGTTGCATTTTCCTCCCGTACCCTATCCGCTTCAGAACTCCGACACTCCTCAGTCGAGAAGGAAGCACAAGCCATCGCGGAGGCTATCCGACACTGGAGGCACTACCTCGCAGGTAGGAGGTTCACCCTCATTACCGACCAACGGTCGGTTGCCTTCATGTTCAACAACTCGCAAAGGGGCAAAATTAAAAATGACAAAATTCTTCGGTGGAGGATTGAAATCTCCACCTACAATTACGATATCAAATATCGACCGGGGAAGCTCAACGAGCCCTCAGATGCCCTATCCCGTGGGACATGCGCCAGCGCGCAAATCAGCCGCCTAAAAGCCATCCACAATGACCTCTGACACCCAGGGGTCACCCGGCTCGTCCACTACATCAGAGCCCGAAACCTGCCTTTCTCCAACGAGGAGGTAAAAGCGGTCACCAGGGACTGCCCGATCTGTGCGGAGTGCAAACTTCTATAGACCAGACAGGGCCAACCTGGTCAAGGCTTCTAGGCCCTTTGAACGCCTTGCGATCAATTTCAAAGGGCCACTCCCCTCCACTAACAAAAACATTTACTTCCTTAACATTATTGACGAGTTCTCCCGATTCCCCTTCGCCATCCCATGCCCCGATATGACCTCCCACACAATCATTCGGGCCCTGCATAGTGTCTTCACCCTGTTCGGTTTCCCCAGCTACGTGCACAGCGACCGGGGTGCGTCCTTTATGAGTGACGAGCTGCATCAGTACCTGCTCGACAAGGGCATTGCCTCGAGCAGGACTACCAGCTACAACCCCAGGGGGAACGGGCAGGTGGAGAGGGAGAACGCGACGGTCTGGAAGACCGTCCTACTGACCCTCAGGTCCAGAAAGGTCCAAGTTTCCCAATGGCAGGAAGTCCTCCCTGATGCGCTCCATGCAATTAGATCCCTCCTGTGTACAGCTACCAACCAAACCCCCCACGAGCGGCTCTTCATTTTTTCCAGGGGCACTACCACAGGGGTCTCACTTCCGGCGTGGCTGAGGACGCCAGGCCCGGTTCTCCTAAGGAAGCACGTCAGGGCGCACAAAACCGACCCCATTGTTGAAAAGGTGCGCCTGCTTCATTCCAACCCCCCATCTACCCCCACAGAGGAACTCCTTTCCCCGTTCCCTATGCGGCCACCACCTTGCGCCCCCGATTCTGCGAGCTCGCCCCACCAGTCCTGAGCGCAAGCACCAGCCCGCCCCCCGCGCCCCCAGTCTCCATTCGACCAGGAGGTGTATGAGGCTCGGACAAGACTCAACCCGGAGCCGGCAACCGTACCCCAGACCTCGACGCCCGCCCAGCCACCGCAAGAGGCTGCAACCCCAGTGCTCCGCAGATCAAAATGGACAATTCGTCCACTGGACAGACTGACTCTTTCAGCCATCACCCCCGCCGGACTTGATTTTTTTAACAGGGGGTGAATGTGGTGAATGTGATTCACACTATATATAGTTGGATTGGATTGGATTGGATTGGATTTGTTTATTGTCACGTGTACCGAGGTACAGTGAAAAGTATTTTTCTGCAAGCAGCTCAACAGATCATTCAGTACATTGGAAGAAAGGGAATTGAACAGAATTCAAGAAAGTACATGAGAATACATAATAGGGCTACACAATATATACAATGTAACTACATAAGCATTGGCATCGGATGAAGCAGACAGGGTGTAGTATTAATGAGGACAGTCCATAAAAGGGTCGTTTCGGAGTCTGGTGACAGTGGGGAAGAAGCTGTTTTTGAGTCTGTTCGTCCGTGTTCTCAGACTTCTGAATCTCCTGCCCGATGGAAGAAGTTGGAAAAGTGAGTAAGCCGGGTGGGAGGGATCCTTGATTATGCTGCCTGCTTTCCCCCGACAGCGGGAGGTGTAGATGGAATCGATGGATGGGAGGCAGGTTCGTGTGATGGACTGGGCGGTATTCACGACTCTCTGAAGTTCCTTGCGGTCCTGGGCCGAGCAGTTGCCATACCAGGCTGTGATGCAGCCCGAGAGGATGCTCTCTATAGTGCATCTGTAAAAGTTGGTAAGGGTTAATGTGGACATGCCAAATTTCCTTAGTTTCCTGAGGAAGTAAAGGCGCTGTTGTGCTTTCTTGCTGATAGCGTCGACATGAGTGGACCAGTTATAGTGATAGTTGCCAATATCACTCCATGTATATATGTTCGTTATCTACCCGTTGTAAGATCAATGCTGTATATAGTTGCCAATATAACTCCGTGTATATATGTTCACTATCCACCATTATAAATGCAGTTGCACTATCCGACCACCAGGGGGAGTCACTCTGGGAGTAGGCGAGAGTTTGTACTGGGCTCCTCCCTTGGCTCCGCCCAGGACTCCTCCCCCTGGGACCGATGTATAAAGATCAGTGCCTTAGAGCCAGCCTGCAGTTCATCTGAAGTTCAACGACGAATAGGTTGGCTCTGTTGTAAGTGTATTAAAGCCTCTGTTCAGATCCAACTCCACGTGTTCGCTGAATTGATGGTTCCATCAATAAGAGAAACATATAGAACATAGAACATTACAGCGCAGTACAGGCCTTTCGGCCCACGATGTTGCACCGTCCTGTGAAACCCCTCTAAAGTCCCTCTACACTATTCCCTTATCGTCCATATGCCTATCCAATGACCATTTGAATGCGTTTAGTGTTGGTGAGTTTACTACTGTTGCAGGCAGGGCATTCCACGCCCTTACTACTCTCTGAGTAAAGAACCTACCTCTAACATCTGTCCTATATCTATCTCCCCTCAATTTAAAGCTATGTCCCCTTGTGCTGGACATCACCATCCGAGGAAAAAGGCTCTCAATGTCCACCCTATCTAATCCTCTGATCATCTTGTATGCCTCAATTAAGTCCCCTCTTAACCTTTTTCTCTCTAACGAAAACAGCCTCAAGTCCTTCAGCCTTTCCTCATATGATCTTCCCTCCATACCAGGCAACATTCTTGTAAATCTCCTCTGTACCCTTTCCAATGCTTCCACATCCTTCCTATAATGTGGCGACCAGAACTGCACACAATACTCCAAATGCGGCCGCACCAGAGTTATTGCAACATGACCTCATGGCTCCGAAACTCAATTGTTCGCGCAGGCACACGCAGATGTGTTTTGAATTTTCCTTAACCAGCCTCCTTCCTCAAATGAAAAGGAAATTAGAAATTGCCCATGATTAGTGCACTTCCTTCCACTGAAGCTTAAAATCCATAAATTACAGATAATCCAGAGAAGTGGAGTCCCTTTAGTTAGAAAGCAGCTTTAATTACTTCTCATTCTGCTGCATCCTCCTCTAAGCAATAAAATCATATCTAAAGGAGTTTGGAGGGACACCAGCAGGAAACTCCAAACCCAAATAAAGCATTGGTTTAAATTTATGTTGAATCAGCACTCAGACAGATGCCAGGCTGTCTGTCTATTTTGTATATCCAACTATATTTGTCGACTGTTTTACTATAGCACAGACACAGGCCTCTAGCACCAGCGATTGGGTGTTGCAATATCAATACACGACTGTAGAAGCTAATTGCTGTGCCTGATCAAATATATTGGAAAACAAAAGTCAAAAGGCTTAACAGTTCTGAATAATATATTCACAGTCCATAGTCAAAGTTAAATACAGGAAATAAAACAAATTCTAAAATATTCCAAATTACAGATTTATACATTTACACAAAAATTAAATTAACTTGAAAAACAAACAAACTACAACTAGTGTCAAAGAAACATTTAAATCAAGATTAATTCTGAGAGATTAGGACCACATAGAAAATTCAATGAGCAATACTGGAGAAAAAACGCATACATTTAATTTTAAGATTTAAAATTTATTCCACGTATTTCTCTTTGCTGGATCCCCACTGCCATGAGCCACTTCCTGAGCAGAACCACGGGGGGTACCATACACATCTCAGGTCTTTGTCTTACTGCTTGTTGTCTAGACACTGGCAGATTACAAAATCAGATGTCAGCACCCCCCTTTCACCTGTTTGTAAGAGAATGCTCAGCCATCAAACTGCCCACCTGGGATCAGAAACCGACCAGAAGAGGAACAAGGATATTTTGACACTGGACACACAAGGCTCTTGACCACACCTGGAGAGGTCTCAATAATTCTTAGGTTTAAGCCTTCTGTTCACCTCCACAAGCAAAGACAGTCAGAAACCTCGAGCCAATTCTGGCAAATCTCAATATTCACTCAGCCCCTTCCCGTTTTACAACAGTCAAGCTGTACCAGGCAGTGAAAACCTGGGGGATAAAGCAGATACGTCAGGTTAATTTGTGCAGCGAGTGACTACAGTGCATATGTGAGTGTTAGCTTCATATTTTTTAACCATAAAACTCAACATCTGCAGAGGCCGAATTGTTCCCTGCTTAAATCACAACTGAGCCCATTTTTATTACAATATTGGTGCCCTTATTTATGGTGTACAACTCAAATGAATAACAGTTTAAAACTAACTCTGCATTTGATAATAATGGCATCCCAGTGTATCTTGTCTGAGACAAAAGGAGAGCCATTTTCTTCATTGTCACCACCGAAGATAGAACGTGATCTGGGGCAGGAGTGCACCACGACACCACACCTGGGTACGCGAACAAAGTCCCTCCACCCACACCAGCTGTTCCACCCAATAAGGAAGCACCAGAACACGCCCACTAACCAAAACCATCGATATTTCAAATTGAAGGAGCAAAAACATAAAAAGCAGCTGGCAGTTACTCTGGACTAGGTTGAGGCGGCAGAATTTCAGAATAGCGGCATGACTGAGGGGATGGAGGGCCTGAGGGCGACAGTACTTCGCAAAGATATTGGCGGAGTTGTTGCGGACGGGGGAAGAACCCTCCCGATATGAGCTGGACAGGGCTCATGGCTCAGGCCCAAGCCGAAGGCAAATGAACCGCCAAGGACGGTCATAACCTGTTTCCACATGTTCCATGTTAAGGAGAAGGTCCTGAGTTGGGCAAAGCAAAGGAGTGATGGGCCTGGGAGGTGTGAAATGTGGGGGGATGGGATCGATACTGGGAGAGGTGTTTTCGAGAGGAAGTGGATGGGGGTCTTGTGGGAGGGGGAGGAGGGGTTCGACGGCAACAGAGGGAAGGGGCGGGTCAGGCTCGATGTGCAGGGCCCGGGGTTCCGATAATGATGGCTAGGAGGGGCGGGGGTGAGACGCCCCCTGTCAGAATTGTAATTGTAATGAGGGGGCTAGGGGGACCGGTGAAGACGTCGAGGGTTTTTACATATTCAAAGAGCTTAAAGACCTATGTGGTGATGCTGCAGGAAACCCACCTGCAGGTGAAAAATCAGGGGTGGGATTCTCCCGCAACTGGCTGGATGGCCCGAAGCCGGCGCCAAGAGCGGCGTGAATCCTCCGCACTTCCGGGGGCTAGGCCGGCGCCAGAGGGGTTGGTGCCGTGCCAACCGGCGCCGAAGGGCAGGCGTGAGTTGCCGCATGCGCAGAACCGCCAGCGTAGTTCAGCGCATGCGCAGGCAGGTTCTTCTCCGTGCTGGCCATGGCGGAGCTCAACAGAGGCCGGCACGGAAGGAAAGAGTGCCCCCACGGCACAGGCCCACCCGCAGATCAGTGGGCCCCGATCACGGGCCAGGCCACCGTGCCCCCCCCCCCCCCCCCCCCGAGGACTAACCTAGCCGGCCTACACCAACTGGCGCGGCATAAACCCCACCCTCAGCCCAAATCCGGTGCCGGAGAATAGGGCAGCCGGCGTCGGAGCGGCAGGGTGGGATTCGCGCCGCCCCCTGGGGATTCTCCGACCCGGCGGGAGGGTCGGAGAATCCCGCCCCAGGTGAGGCTTAAAAAGGGTTGAGTGGGTCAGGTTTTCCATTCGGGGTTTGACAGTAGGGCTCAGAAGGAGCAGTAATAGTGGGAAAGAGGGTGAGGTTTCAGATGGAGGACCAGAGGGGCAGGTAGGTGCTTGTAACGGGGGCGTTAGGGGGGAGGTTGGTGGCGCTGGTGAGCATATTTGGCCCCAATTGGGACAATGCGGGGTTTGTGAAGAGGTTGCTGGGTGGCATTCCGGATTTGGATATCCACGAGTTATATTGAGGGAGTGGAAAATTGGAATATGGTGCAACAGCTGAAGTGCATAGGCCGAAGCTGCGCTCGCTGGCCCAATCGCGAAGCACTGGCTGGGCTGATGTGAGAGGTGGGAGGATTGGATCCTGGAGGTTCCTGCGCCTGGGGGAAATGGAAGTATTTGTTTTTTCTCCCAGTACATAAAGTGTACTCGAGAATAGTCTTTTTCACAGTGGGGAAGGCGTTATTGGCCAGGGTCAGAGTATTCAGCGATAGGTTTCGGACCATGCGCTGCATTGGGTGGATGTAATTCTAGAGAAGGAGATTGCTCAGAGGCCGGGGTGGAGAGTGGACTTGGGGTTGTTAGGGAATCAGAGTTTTTGTCATAAGATCGGGTAGATGACCGAGGAATATGTGTAGTTTAATTGCACAGTTTCGCAGTCGGTGGTTTGGGAGGCTCTGAAGGCAGTAGTGAGGGGGAGGTGATTTTGTTCAAAGCTAAGGTGGATAAGGAGAAGGGAGAGGAGCGGCAAAAATTGATGGAGGAGATGCCAAAGGTGGATAGGTATGTGGGGCACCCAGTGATAACGATCCGCCTGTTGAGAAGGGTGAGGGGGAGGTCTATGATCACGGGGAGAATGCAAAGCATATGTTGGCCGGCCGGCTCCGGAGGGAGGAGGTGGCGAGGGAGATAGTTCAAGTACGGAATAAGATGTGGAAGCTGGTGGTGGCTCGGGAGCAGATTAATAAACTATTTGCAGAGTTCTGCAAGAGGTTATATAGGTCGGAGCCACCGGGAGAGGAGTGAGAGATGAGGGAGTTCCTGGACGGGATGGCATACCCGAAGAGGATAGAGCAGGCTTCGAGGGGGCGGTAGGGAAGCAGGAGGTGAAGGAGGCGATTGGGAGGATGCAGGCAGTGAAGGCAGCAGGACCTGACTGGTTGCTAGTGGAATACTATCAGAAACGTAAGGATAAGTTGGTGCCGCTGATGGTGGGAATGTTCGAGGATGCAATAGGCAGGGGTGGCTTGCCAGACGATGGGGCAGGCTCCGATTTCCCTGCTGTTAAAGAAGGATAAGGACCTGATGGAGTGTGGGCCATATAGGCCCATATCCCTGGCTACAGAGCCTTTGGCTATCGCACTAAGGAGCTCGGATTTGTAGAAGGGGATAGTGAGCGGCAGAATAGAGCATAGGATATCCTTATATGGCAATGATCTGTTATTGTACATTTCAGAATCGAGCACGTCAGTGGGTGTGTAATGGAGCTGCTCCCAAGTTTTGGGACATTCTCGGGGTATAAATTGAACCTAGGCAAGAGCGAGTATTTTGTGGTCTCCCAGCTGGGAGTAGGGGCGAGAGTGAGGGGTGCTGATATTTCGTCTGGCGACAATTAGGAGGGTAGTCTTGCAGAGAGGGCGAGGAGGGGGGGGGGGGGGGGGGGGTGAATGTGGAGAAGGTGTGGGTCTGGATAAACAGAAAAGTACACGGTGAGTCCGGTGGTGGTGCCACTTTGAAGATCTGGAGGCAGTTTAGGCAACATTTTAAGATGGGGGCTGGATCAGGGGGGATGCCAATTAGGGGGAATTATGAGTTCGGGAGGATGGATGCGAGGTTTCGAAGATGGAACAAGAGGGGGATCAATGAAATGAAGGACTTATTTCTTGGGGGACAATTCGTGAGCTTGGAGGAGTTGGTGGAGAAGTACAAGTTGGGGAAGGGTTTAGGTACCTGCAGGTTCAAGATTTTGCCAGGTTTTCCCCACCTTGCCGATACTGCCAGCCTCCTCACTGCTGGAGGTGGCGCTGGCAGCGGGGGGGTTGGAGAGGGAGGTTGTTTCGACGATCTATGGGAGGTTCCTGGAGGAGGACAGGGTGTCTATGGAGGGAAATAAGGCGAAGTGGGAGGAGGGGCTGGGAGGGGCGATGAAAGAGGGACTGTGGTGTGTGGTGCTGCAGAGGGTAAATGCCTTGACGTCATGTGTGAGGCTGGGGCTGATATAGTTGAAAGTCATACATCGGGCGCACCTCACAAAATCAAAGATGAGCCGGGCTGTTTGAGGGGGTGGAAGCTGTCTGTGCATGATGTGGGAGGGGTCCCGCAAACCATGTTCATATGTTTTGGTCCTGCCCAAAGCTGGAAAGGATTTGGTGGGAGGTATTTAGCACAATCTCGGGGGTTTTGCATATGGATGTGGAGCCCGCTCCCCTAGAAGCCATTTTCGGGGTGTAGGCGGGTGCGGGGGTAGATGTTTTAGCCTTCGCCTCACTGATCACTCGTAGGTGGGTCCTGTTGAGGTGAAGGTCAGTCTCTCCACCCTCTACCTTGGGCAGGGGGCACCTGCTGGAGTTTTTGACCCTGGAGAAGGTGAAGTTTGAGTTGAGAGGAGTGAAGGAGGGGTTCTACAATTCTTGAGGTTTGTTCACTTTTGGAAGTTGTTTGCCATTGAGGAGGTAGGGAGCTAAAATGATGAAAATACGACGAATAAAAATATATTTTTTAAAAAGGCAAAAGTTGCCCGCAGTTAATATGTGTGAAAGAATAGTTCAGAAAGTAAAAAACATCACCCAATGTTACTGAGCCAAAAAAGGCACAGGTTCCATCCTCAGCCTGTGACTGATCTCATCCAAGACAGCTGTTGGGACTATAACTGGCCTTAGAGAGAAGGGAGATCATCCAGGGTTCCTGCGGCCCCTGGGTTAGAGAAGGTAAACCAACCAGTGTTCCTGCTTCCGATGACTGTCCCATGATCCCTAGGTTACAGAGAGAGGAAATAAGCCAATGTTTCTTCTCATGGTCACTGTCTAATGACCCCAGGAGGAAAATGGAGGCGTGTGAGTGGCAAATATCCGATCAGCCCTTAATGTCTGGCTCAAAAATGGAGAACGGTCAGTGGATAAGAAACTGGAGTAATTTAACAGCAAGAATCAGCAACACCTGGAGAGCGGCAATTTATCTTGTACCTACATCTGACATCAAGATCCTGTCATCCTGAGCAGCAAACGCTCGTGACACCTGAGTCTGTATGAAACGTCTCCGCCACATCTGCCATGCCTTCCCCTCTAGCCTCTGTTGACACTGTGGGTGGGAGAGAAGCTTAAGTTAGTGCGAGTACCAAACAGAAATGGAACCAGCAGGGCCCACCCATTTACCTACAAAGATTTCCCAAGCAGAAGCAGATTAAAGAACCACCAGTATCCACCAACATTGCTGGGAGTGGGGCACGTGTCATGTTTATTCGTCAACAAGAACAAAGATCAACAGCTGGACATAGCTCATCATCCATGTCCTGTCCACAAAGATGATCAATAGTTCAACAAATTAACATCTGAGGTACAAAGCAGACCTGAAAGCTGGTTCTACGTGGAGGTTATTCTACAGAGTGGCTGTCGTTCTTCCTGAAGATCTTCCTTACAACAGTACATGTCGATCTCAATGTATTTATGCAACTGTGTGACTTATTTAGAAGCTGTAAACAATGAGGTTTGGGGAAAGAGATCTGCATCCAATATGCAACTGACCATAGCAGCTAATCAGAGGCAAGCAGAAACCGCACATTTCTCATCCTCAGACAGGGAGAGGAGGATAAATGATTCTGGGCCACCCTCAGGCCTACCAGTGACAGAAGCATGGTCACATTATCACCTGCAGGTCCCCATCTGAGTCACACAGCATCCAGACTTCAATCTATATCACTGTTCCTTCATTATTGTTGGGTTGAAATCCTGGAATCTCCCTCTATCAGCACTGTGGATGTGCCTACATCACATAGACTGCAACAGCTCAACACCATCTCCTCAGCGCCAAAGAAGAATGCTGGCCCTACCAACGACATTCACATCCGAAAAACAAATAAAAAGAAATGCACCGAGTTTAGGACAGCCCTTGTGATGAGGGGTAGAAGAGACAATTAGTGACCAAGGAGACTCCAAGAAAGTGAGAGTGTGATCCCCTTCAGCAAACAGTTAAAACTCCAAAATACTTCCAGACTTTTTTATTCTCATGTGTTTACATTCTGGATTACAACCCAGAATATGAAACCTGTCACCAAGCCAAAAACAAATAAATCTTAGTTAGTAGGCCCTGCTGAAAGTTATTGCAAACTAAATGAGGACAGCTGACAATTAATAATCCCATGTATATTCATAATATCTATGTTGCGTACTGATACTGAATTATACAAGTGTAAATTTAACAAGATTAAACATACAAACGGGTTAAATAAAGTGATTTGTTTCAGATGTGATTGACTCACCAATCCCCTAGTCACTAGCATGTTTACAGTGAATCCTTTCCACTGTTCCCAGATCGCTTGCATTTCCTCAACTCTTTTCTTTTCCCGGAATTGTTGCAGGAGTGTTTTGTGCCACCAGATTATCAGAAATTGTTTGCTGCGGGAAAGTAAAAACCATTTGCAACCACATCCTTAACTCATCAACCCCATGCAGTCCTCGCCCATTATGCATGGAATCACCCCTGCACATTATAAAATAAGACAACCAATGACATGAGTATTTCTGGAACAACACAAATCTATTCACCATAACTGATTCCTGTAGTGCTCTTCTGCCTGATATTCCACCCCATTCCGCAGGTTTTCCGGCTTCCGCGCCAACACGTTAAGAACCCATCGTGACACAAATTTCTGGGATACATATCTGGAATGATGTCTGACTGCTTGCATCTGTGAAAAGATGCAAGACATTTTATCATATTGAGGTGCTCCTGGGCTACAGGCTGTGGCTCAGGTAAAGCTCACTAGGTAACATTCATTAGCCTTCCACGGGCTGACAACAGCCAGCAAGCTAAGCAAAATGCTGGAACATTTTATTTTCTCCAGTTTTAATTAATTATTTTTATTGTCTCAAGTAGGCTCACATTAACACTGCAATGAAGTTACTGTGAAAATCCCCTAGTTCCCACATCCCGGCGCCTGTTCGGTTACATGGAGGGAAAATTCAGAATGTCCAAATTACCTAATAGCCGTCTTTCGGGACTTGTGGGAGGAAACCGGAGCACCCAGAGGAAACCCACGCTGTCACGGGGAGAACGTGTAGACTCCGCACAGTGACCGAAGCCGGGAATTGAACCTGGGATGCTGGTGCTGTGAATCCATAGTGCTAACCACTGTGCTGCCCAGTTTTTAAGTTATCTAAACTCTGGCATACATCTTTTCACTGTATTGACATTAAGTATAAACACCATCAGAAATTATTGCACTGTTGATTCCAATCACACTTCAATGCTCCCACACCCATCTTATTTTCGCTCCCTGAAGAAGCCAACTCATGTTGTACTCGGGTTCCGCTGATACCGGCTGCCCTCGAATGGCTGGGGAGCATTAGCTAACTAACACAGGTCAGGACGCCTCACATAATCTGCTGGCTTCAATTACTCAGTGTCCACCTTAGGAGCTGCCCTGTCCCACCAGATCATTGAAGAAACAAGACATCAAAAATCATTAGGATGGAAATGTTCTCATCTTGAACTGCAACAAATCGTGAATATAATCACAGTAGGGCAACACTGAGGCCTGTCACACCTACCTCCTTGTACCAGGATCTCAGTGCTTTCTGTAGGATTTGCTCATTCCGTTTTTGCACCATTAAAATCAGCTTACGATGCAAGGTCAACTGATTCATCCACATCACAAATACTGAGCGTAGTTGCAGTACCGAAACTTGAGAAGAAACAGTCAACACCCATTGCTTCTGCTGATGTACAAATTCAGCCCAAGAGAGAAGGGACCTAGGAATGGGCAAAATAGGAAACTAATTCAAACCTTGCAGTTTATCCGGATGATCGCTCAGTCCTGATTTTGATCATAGTAGTTAAATTCAAACAGACAATAGTGAATGGTCACTGTAACAGATTATATACAGCAATGTTGTATCTCTGTAATGCTGAGCTATGTCTCAGTTTTTATTTAGCAAATGCAAACTTCCTAAGCCAAGCAGTTTATTCCGGTCCTGCTGTGTTGAGTGCAGTTAGGCCTCTGCTGACTCTGTGGATTCGACATTCCATAGAATTCCTACAGTGCAGAAGGAGGTCATTTGACCCATTGAGTCTGCACCAACCCTCTGAAAGAGCACTCTATCCAGACCCATTCCACCACCCTATCCCCATAACCCTGCGCACTGCTCATGGTTAATCCACCTAAACTGCACATCTTTGGACACCAAGGAATCATATGGCATGGCCAATTCACCTAACCTGCGCATCTTTGGACTGTGGGAGGAAACCAGAGCACCCCGAGGAAAGCCATACAGACAATGGGTAAACGTGCAAACGTCACACAGCCACCCGTGGTCAGAATCAAACCTGGGTTCCTGGCACTGTGTGGCAGCAGTGCTAACCATTGTGCAACCTTACAGCCTTCTTCTTAGTAAAACCCATTCAGTTGATACTCCAGTGAAGTGCCCCATCTTGCTGGCTTGTGACACATACGGTCCATGATAGGACTGTAATGAAACGTTACGCTGATAACTGAAGTTCAATTGTAAAATTTAAACAGTAGCTTCAAATAAGGTAGCCCTGATGTGGAGATGCCGGCGTTGGACTGGGGTGAGCACAGTAAGAAGTCTTACAACACCAGGTTAAAGTCCAACAGGTTTGTTTCAAACACTAGCTTTCGGAGCACTGCTCCTTCCTCAGGTGAATGAAGAGGTATGTTCCAGAAACATATATATAGACAAATTCAAAGATGCAAGACAATGATCTGGCACCATTGTTTGCAGCAAATTACCCAGCCTTCAGAACAGCGACCATGATACTACACACCCTGCCATGGCAATCTCTGCAAGACGTGCCAGATCATCGACATGGGTACCACCATTACATGTGAGAACATCACCCACCAGGTACGCAGTACATACTCGTGCGACTCGGCCAACGTCTACCTCACACGCTGCAGGACAGGACGCCCCGAAGCGTGGTACATTGGTGAGACCATGCAGACGCTGCGACAACAGATGAACGGACAGCACGCGACAATCGCCAGGCAGGAATGTTCCCTTCCAGTCGGGGAACACTTCAGCAGTCAAGGGCATTCAGCCTCTGACCTCTGGGTAAGCGTTCTCCAAGGCGGCCTTTAGGACGCGTGACAACGCAAAATCGCCGAGCAGAAACTTAGAGCTAAGTTCCGCACACATGAGTACAGCCTCAACCGGGACCTTGGATTCATGCCGCGTTACATTCATTCCCCACCATCTGGCCTGGGCTTGCAAAATCCTACCAACTGTCCTGGCTTGAGACAATTCACATCTCTTTAACCTGGGGTTACCCCTATCTCTGGATCTGTAGGGCAGCACGGTGGCACAGTGGTTAGCATTGCTGCCTACAGCGCTGAGGACCCGGGTTCGAATCCCGGCTCTGGGTCACTGTCTGTGTGGAGTTTGCACGTCCTCCCCGTGTCTGCGTGGGTTTCGCCCCCACAACCCAAAGATGTGCAGGTTAGGTGGATTGGCCACGCTAAATTGCCCCTTAATTGGAAAATAAAAAATAAAAAAAATAAAAAAATCTCTGGATCTGTAAAGACTTAATTACCTGCAAATGCTCGCATTCAAAGCATTGTCTTGCATCTTTGACTTTGTCTATATATATGTTTCTGGAACATACCTCTTCACTCACCTGAGGAAGGAGCAGTGCTCCGAAAGCTAGTTTTTGAAACAAACCTGTTGGACATTAACCTGGTGTTGTAAGACTTCTTACTGTGCTCAAATAAGGTAAAAAGGGATCAAATAGACCCAGGCTGCAACTTTCCAAATGCCCTGTGACAGGTTTTCCCATGGCGTATGCGGCAATCCATTCAAATCCCTGTTGAAGTCTGCGGGAGCAAATGATCCTGCTGGTGAGAGGGCCCAGACAATCTCGCCCCCAGTTTCCCCCAAAGTTGAGATACATATTCAAGACCCTTATGCATACAATTTCCATACCAATTATTTATGATGTCATGTGTCTTGCGAACAGCCTACAGCTGGGAAGTGTTTAAATTTCTGTTTTATACATGGTAGTGATGAGGTGAGGTCGGCATGGGTAAGGAAATAGAAAGCCAAACAACAGCAATATTTGCTTATAACAGCTACAAATGGTGTGGGAGCACAGGGATTATTGTGGTCCAGTCTTTACCTGCGGAGCAGTGTTAGATGGTAGAATTTCACGACCTCTTTCTGTTTCCGATATAATGCCACCATCTGATGAAACGCAGCCTGCATCACCCTCTGCTGAGCTGCAGATATCATCAACCTGAGCTGCGCATCAACAGTTTTTCGCTCTGAAAAGGTAATAAACTTGAGTCTAGCCCATCTGTCAGAACTGCTCAATTTCAGTAATGGGCCAGTCCTCTTCCACAATCCCAGACACCTTTCTGGTATAAATGTGCTTGGATAAGATTTTTGTTTATATTCGTTCATGGAACAAAGGTGTCACTGGCTAGGCCAACATTTCTTGCCCATCCCTAATTGCCCTTAAGAAGGTGGTAATGTGCTGCTATCTTGAACCGCACCAGTTGTTGTTATAACATCCACAGTGCTGTTAGGAAGAGAATTCCAGGATTTTGACCCAGTGACAGTGCAGGAGTGACAATACAGTTCCAAGTCAGGATGGTGTGTGATTTGGAGGGTAACTTGCAGTGGTGGTGTGAAAAGTATGGGAACCATAGTAATGCACGTGGATTATATTTAGCAGAGTTGCAAAATGTGGATTAGTAGGGGAATGAATTGAAGGCCACTGAAATTTGAAAGTAAAATTATTGCCACTGTTAAAAAAGGTTTTTCAAAAATATTTGAACTAACCTACAAGGTTAGCACACACCGCACACTCAAGACAGGACTAAACCCCAGTGGTTCTCAATTTGATCTTGCTCATCAAAGCTTAGAGGAAATACTCCAGGGGTCAGAGCAAGTGAGCATTGGAGAGTGGGCAACGCTTGAGATTTCATAGGAAATCACATTCACTTCATTGAAAACTTTTCATTAAAACTTTTTCTACCTTATTATTTCAAGATGTCTGATTCACAGGCACACACGCATAGATAATGGTGGTTGTTGAAACAACACGCAAAATATGTGCAGCTCTCTGGGATCGGGTGAGGAAAGAGAGAGCATCATACGTGCACAGTCTGTACATAAGAAAAATAATGGTGTGTACTGAAACACGCTCAATAAATGGTGAATGAAGCTGTGAATATTGGCAGTGCCGTTGGCAGGAAATATTTTCAAGTCTGGATTTCCCATATCACTTTGACACAACCTCACAGTATTGTTGTGTGTTTTTGTATGGGAACAGAGCAACTTCTCTAATAGTTTACTAAATTTCAGAGCAGCTTTCCATCATAGCCCTGGACTGACCACCTCAAAAGCAGCTTATAATTTTACCAAGGATTTCTGGCATTCTCACCTTTCACCAAGTTGGCCCAAGCGTTAAGCAGCAGCCTCAGTCTCCTCTCTTCAATGTTAACAGCAAACTGATAGGATAGCTGGAATAACCTGACCGTCTCCTTCCAACTTCTGAAGAACTATTAACAAATCCACATTCAAACAATAATAGTGTTCAAATAAAAATTACACTAAATAATAGTCATAGGACCAATGAAAGCAAACATCACTGTTTGCAAAAATCTTGGTTTTATCAGATATCATCCTAGGTTGGCAGAGGGAAATCAGCCACTCCTTTTCTTTTATAAATTTTGAGTACCCATTCATTTTTTCCAATTAAGGGGCAATTGAGCGTGACCAATTCACCTACCATGCACGTCTTTGGGTTGTGCGGGCGAAACCCATGCAAACACGGGGAGAATGTGAAAATTCCTCACAGACAGTGACCCAGAACAGGGATCGAACCTGGGACCTCGGCGCCGTGAGGCAGCAATGCTAACCACTGCGACACCGTGCCGCCCTAGAAATCAGCCACTCCAGATTGCTGAATCCAGCTAGAAAATGCATGTGTGCAGGTGGCACCGTGACACAGTGGTTAGCACTGCTGTCACAAGGCGCCGAGGACCCGGGTTTGATCCTGGACCCGGGTCACTGTCCATGTAGAGGTTGCATGGGTCTCACCCCACAAACTAAAGATGTTCAGGATAGGTGGATTGGCCATGTTGATTTGCCCTGTAATTGGAAAATTAAAAAAAAAAGAAAATGCATGAGTGGCTACAAAGTGAGGTTGATCGGATCATCTCGATGGTTAAACAGCCTTCTAGTTTTCACTCCTGAGACTGACCCATGGAGAATGATCACTTGGTGAGGTAGTGGAGACACTGGGCGAAATTCTCCGCCCCACACGACGGGTGGGAGAATAGCGGGAGGGCCTTCCCGACATTTTTGCCGCCCTCCCGCTATTCTCCCCCCCACCCCCCGCCCCGCCGAAGTCCAGACCCGAATCGCTGCCGCCGTTTTTTTACGGCCGGCAGCGATTCTCAGCTGTTAGATGGGCCGAAGTCCCAGCCCTTTACGCCGTTTTTACGAACGGCAAACACACCTGGTCTTGCCGTTCGTAAAAACGGCGTGACTAACTCGCTATTAATAACCATGGCACCG
The DNA here is from genome assembly GCF_902713615.1 of Scyliorhinus canicula. Taxonomy (NCBI): domain Eukaryota; kingdom Metazoa; phylum Chordata; class Chondrichthyes; order Carcharhiniformes; family Scyliorhinidae; genus Scyliorhinus; species Scyliorhinus canicula. The sequence continues at coordinate 120,817,913 of NC_052161.1, read as the reverse complement.
GTACGGCCGTGCCAAGGGTGCCATGGGCCCGCGATTGGTGCCCACCGATCGCGGGCAGCGGGCCCGATGCCCGCGCACTACTTGTCCTTCCGCCGCCCCGCAGTATCCATTCGCGGGGCGGCTGAGGGGCAACCCGGCCCGCGCATGCGCGGGTTTCGCGCAAAAACGCGACGTCACCCGCGCATGCGCGGGTTGGAGTCTTCCAAACTGCACATGCGCGGCTGACGTCATATGACGCGTCAGCCGGCGCTAACTCCGGCAAGCGGGCTTAACGATTTTCGTCTTGCCGGAGCCTACGGCGTCGGGCTGCTAGCCCCGACCGGGGACCAGAATCGGTCCCCGGTCGGGAAGGGGCGCGCTGCCGTAAAACCCGCCCGGGTTTTACGCCAGCTTTACGATTTCTCCCGTTTTGGGAGAATCGCGCCCACTATTTCTCATGGAACCGCACCCAGCAAGAGTAAGTACCATCAGAAGAGAAGAAAAAACTAGTGAGATTACAAAGTGGAAATGAATTGTGGCAGGACAAGTCCCTTTATTTCCTTTTCTTCCAATTGAATGTATTTGATGGGTGTTTTAAAATGAGTTGTACTCCTCAGGTCCTTCAAGTATGGGAGCGAAGGTATGCTGCTCTTGTGTGGCCTTTTGCCAGTGCTGTCCCTGTTGGCTTGTTCCCAATGTTGCTCTTGTGTGGCCTTTTGCCAGTGCTGTCCCTGTTGGCTTGTTCCCAATGTTGCTCTTGTGTGGCCTTTTGCCAGTGCTGTCCCTGTTGGCTTGTTCCCAATGTTGTCATTGTGTGACCTGCAGATAATGCTATCACACAACAGCCTGTCTTGCAATTCAATCATGAATCACCGGCAAATAGCAGCTGTTCACCAACTTTAGTATTCAACACCAATACTGACAACTTCAACAGAGGACCTATGTAAATACTGACTTTAACTTATTTTAAACAGTAATGTTTTTAAAACTTTGTTTTGTGTGAGGGAGGGGAAAGGAAGGAATGTAAGGGAAATGTAGATGGGCTTCAGCATTTCTGATCAGCTTACTGCTGAAACCTTTCACCTTGGCAGCAGAGTTGTACACGTGGCACCTGATGGACGTGGAGCCAACATCGACGGCCAGAATTTATGTGTCACTTTGCCGAACACCATTTCTGACAGAACCCATAACTGGCATGGGGCTGGGGACATTTCTCTGACCCACAAGGAGGAGAGAGGAAGGTAGACGGTGGGGGAGAAGTGAGGTGAAGACTTCAGTGGAGAGGAGAGGAGGGTGCTCTGGAGCAACATCAAATACTGCAATAGGGGAGGAAGGAAGGAGTTTGTGTTCAATCTGGGGTGCTCCAACGTACGGAGGTGTTGTGGCTTTGGAGGGCATCCAGTGATGTTTCATCAGGACAATCTTTGGGAAGGTGAATGGAGGTCAGATCAAGCTCTTTAAAGTAATATGAATTGACAGGCTAGATGAAGAAGGATTTTTCTCTCCGGTAAAATTTGATATGGGAGCAGAATCCTATAAATCAGCATAAACTGGTTAAAAGTGGAGCAGAAAAATGTCTTCATGCAAAGATCTGGAGGGATGTCAAATGTCTTAGGAGGCTATGAATGAAAATTCAATTGAGGTGTTTAAAGGAGATATCATTATTTGAGCAGTGATTGTGCAGAAGGATTGCAGAAAGAATTGGGAATGGGATCAGAGATAGAGCTGGTTTGGCTCTCAGGCAGATGAATAATTGTCCAAATCATGTTTCTATGAAAGTTCAAATTGTGCCTTGAATGATGGGACTACAGAACCAGAGGAGAATGTTTACCCCGTGAAGCCAATTTGTTGTAACCCTGCACCATCCTATCTCTACTGAAAGGTCTCAAGAATAAGAACAGTAGAATACCTTTGAGCCTGGTCCACCATTCAGTGTCATGGCCCATCTTTTACCTGAGCAGCATCTTCCCGCACTATCCCATAGCAGGAGCTAGATGGTCTTTAGAAAGCAACCTGCTCTTCAGTTGAAATTACTTTTTAATAAAATAATGATAATTCACCTACTATTTGAGTAATGATTGTGTGTCGATGTCTGATAGCTCGGCCGAGTAACATTTTCTGTTTCCAACAATGGACAGCTCTCTGTGCTGTTTGAAGCTGTCTGTGATACTCTGAATAGCATCTGAGTTCACAGCAATACTTCCACCAGCTAAAAACTCTCCACAGTGTTTGTCGGGTCTGCCCGGTTTGAAATGCCCACAGGTTCTGCTTCCTCTCCTCGATCCGAAGGGTGACTAAGTACCAAGCCTGCAGATACCTGCAACGAGGAACATCAGATCAGAAGAAAGGACATTTCACAGGTGTCTTAGGAACTAAAGATTTACAGTTACCATCAAAACACTTCACCTTCCCAAGAAGAATTAAGTTATGAAATAGCAAACATGTGGAGGCCTAGAACTTCCTGCATAGCCCACGAGTCCGAGGGATCGCTCACTGAACTGGGCCTGAGCGCACAACTTTAATCTAAAGTGATTGAGCTTTTCCCCAGCTCAAGCCTCTTTGCTGCTGCATCCACATTAATGTGAGGTAGCAATTTACAGTTCAGGCACCTGCCCTTCGAGCCTTCATCGATTAACAGGACAGGTCTGTGCATCCAAAACCATTGCAACAAATGCTTCCCCCCACCTCCAGATATCCACTGTCTACTCCGTGGTGATCTACTGGTATCCCCTTAATCACCAACTACCACTTCTGGTGCAGAAAATAATTTACCCAAAATGCAGCTGCCCAACAACAGATCTGCTCCGGAAGCACAATGCAGCATGAAAGTAATGCAGCATCAGAGTACAGCCTGGCCCGCATGCCCCAATTCTACAAGTACTAACAGGCAATGGGAAATAATTTAGCTCCCAATCAGTAAATACAGAGTAACGGGCCTTAAGCTCACTAATTTTATCCAAACAGCACTAACTAGGGGCTGGTTTAGCTCACTCAGCTAAATCGCTGGCTTTTAAAGCAAACCAAGCAGGCCAGCAGCACGGTTCGATTCCCGTACCAGCCTCCCCGGACAGGCGCCGGAATGTGACGACTAGGGGCTTTTCACAGTAACTTCATTGAAGCCTACTCGTGACAATAAGTGATTTTCATTTCATTTCATTTTTCATTTCAACTCCCAATAATTGGGTCAAACCTGCGTTGCACCATCCCATCTGCCACTATCTTCATGTCTCTCTGCCTCTCTGCTTTCTGCTGCCAGTTGCTAAGGATCAAGAGCTTCACTTTCTGTTTCTTAACAGACTGGAAGTAAGCCTGGAGATCATAGAGTTGCCGTCTGTCTGGAGAAAACACAACATACAGAAGAAGAATGAATCACAAAGAGAACGGGAAATTATTCTTGATGAAAAGATTAAAACCATCAATTAATTTGCCTCTGATAATGCAAGGAACACTAATCACTTAAGGCTATTAGTTAATTGTTTGGTCTGGTGCTTACCGGTCAGGCCTTTTACAGAGGCCAAAACCTAAACCAAAGCAAAATAGGAGGTTTGTACAGCTAGAATGTGTGGGGGTCAGAGTGAGTAGAAACTAAGTGGAGAGTCTGGTGGGAGGGACTGAGTGAAGGGGCGAAGCAGAGATTCTATGCAGTGAGGGTGAGTGAAGATGCTCCATGGAGGGATTGAACACAAGACATAGGAGCAGAAGAAGGCCACTTCATGGGACGGGGGTTCAAGGGGGCTAGTATGGGTGGTCAGTGGATGCGCAGCAAGATGGCTGCCTTGCAGGCTGTGGTAATGGCGATCTGTGACTGGACTGTGTCTGTGACCGTCTCAGTCCCGTGGGGAGTCACCCTCGCCCTCAGCCTATCTCCCCCCAACCCCGAGTCAGTATCTGGCTCAGCAGCCCACGGTCACTCCTCTCCATGTTCTACCTCCTCTCTCTCTCTCCCTCAGCAGCCACCACGCCGGTTTCACGATTTTTGAAAGCACATGTGAACCGCACCGTCAGGAACTTGGCAGAGAACCGCGGAAGCCCCAGAGATTACCGGGTCGGGCCCGCTAATGACATGCAAACGGTGTTTACTGAACAATAAGTTCCATAACACATCGACGCTGCTGTCGAGGAGACGGAGAATCGCGATTTGGCGTCAAATCGGCATCTGCCACGATTTTAGCGTCGGAACCAATTCTCCACCCAATCGCAATTCCCGATGTCAGCTGACGGAGAATCGTGCCCCAAAAGTCTGTCTAAACCCCCCCGCCAACTCCCGTATTTTGGATTCTCCAACTGTCGGAAGCAATCTCTCAGCGTCCACCATGCCAAGCCCTTTCAGAATACTGTAGGTTTCAAACGACCTCACAATACAGAAACGCCTGTTGGCGGAAACGGAGATTGACTGCAGGCAGGCATTATAGCTCGCACTGTCCCTAGAAAAGGCAGCAAGTGGGGCGCAGGAACTACAGGGCACGCCAATGGAGGTAGATACCTGTGAGACGGACTACCACAACGGGTCCTGCTACCAGATAGCCGCTCTCAGGAAAAGCCTGAGGAATAGAGGGAAAAAGGAAAACCCCAGAACTGCCCCCAAGTCTGCCAGGACTAACTGGAGGCAGAGGGAAGTAACGGCTGAGGCTCCCCCAACAGAGAAGGACCGTTTCTGGCACCAGACAGAGTGGGGTAACAGCGACAGAAACCCTAGAAGGAGGTGGCAAAAGAGGAATAGCAGGTGGGGACACAGGGAAATACACAACCTAGACGCCCCATCCTCCTCCGAGGGGGAACAATTATATAATATTGCAACGAAGAAAGCAGAACCCATTAAGATTACCCCACGGATGAACGGGTGGCCGACAATAATGGAAATAGACACGGGTGCGGCCGTATCAGTATTGGGAGTGGCAGCATTTAGAAAAATCAAAGATGGACTCCAGCCACTAACCCTAACAAAAACATCGACGAAACTTAAAACCTACACAGGGGAACCCCTGGAAGTTCTAGGCATGACTCATGTACCCGTGGAATATGAGAAACAATTGCTCAGATTACCGTTGACGATAGTAGAGGGCTCCGGACCGAGCTTAATTGGACGAAACTGTCTGAAAGACCTCAAATTAGATTGGATGAAAATTTTCCACAGTAGAAGCGGGCAGTTGAGTGGAGTACTCCAAAAATACCCGGAGGTCTTCCAGGAAGGTTTGGGGGAAATCATAGGCACCAAAGCAACTTTGCACGTGGACCCAGAAGCCCTCCTGAAATTTTGTAAGGCCAGGCCGGTACCTTTTGCATTAAGGAAGAAAGTAGATGACGAAATAGAAAGGTTACGGCGCGACGGTATTATTAGACCAGTACAGTTCTCGGAATGGGCAGCGCCGGTGGTACCAATTTTGAAGCCAGAAGGCTCGATACGTCCCTGTGGAGATTTCAAACAGACAGTAAACAAATACGCACTGCTGGACAAATACCCAATCCCGAAAATAGACGACCTATATGGCAAATTGGCAGGTGGGCTTTTGTTCATGAAACTGGACATGAGCCACGCCTACCTGCAGTTAAAACTGGACAAGGACTCCCAGAAGTTCACTACGATCAACACCCTAAAGGGTCTTTTTCGTTATACTAGGCTACCTTTCGGAGTGTCGGAGTGTCATCAGCCTGCGCTATATTCCAGCGTACGATGGAAAATATTCTGCAGGGACTACCGCAGGTGACGATTTATTTGGACGATGTCTTAATCACGGGTAAGACAAACAGGGAACACTTAAGGAACCTGGAGGAAGTGCTCAGGCTTTTCGCAAAGGCAGGCGTGCGGCTAAAAAGGGAAAAATGTGTTTTTCTGGCCCCACAAGTGACGTACCTGGGATATAAAGTAGACGAGTCAGGCTTACACCCATTAGAAGACAGAGTATGGGCAATAAAAGAAGCCCCAGCTCCCACCACGGTCTAGGAGTTACGATCATTTCTAGGGTTGGTAACCTATTATGGAAAATTTATTGAAAATAGGGCGTCCATCCTAGAACCCCTCCACCAGCTACTAAAAAAGGGGCAAGAATGGAAATGGTCCACCCGCCAAAACCGAGCATTTAGGGACATTAAGGAACAGCCGTCATCCGAAAATGTCCTAGAGCATTATGACCCAAGGAAGGAGTTGGTGGTCACTTGTGATGCATCCCCCTACGGGGTAGGAGCCGTCTTAGCCCATAGAGGAAGGAATGGGTAAGAACGGCCAATAGCCTAGGCTTCGTGGACCTTGGCGATGGCTGAGAGGAAGTACGCCCAAATCGAGAAGGAAGGACTGGCGGTGATATTCGCAGTAAAAAAATTTCACCAGTATCTGTACGGGCGGAAATTCACCATAGTGACGGACCATAAGCCATTATTAGGGTTATTAAAAGAAGACAAGTCAATACCCCCGAATGCATCAGCTAGAATCCAACGCTGGGCGTTGCTACTGGCGGCATATAGATACGTTCTGGAGCACAGACCGGGAACGCGAGTAGCAAATGCAGATGCTTTGAGCAGACTTCCCCCCCTGGACACTCCGCCGCAAATACCAAAAGTAGAGGAGACAGTAATGACTCTAAATTTTTTGGACACCCTACCAGTAGACGCACAACATATTCGGTTGTGGACGCAAAAAGACCCAGTTTTAGCCAAGATGAAGCATTTACTGCTAACAGGGGAACTGGAAAGACCAGTGGAGCCCCAGATGCACCCATACTGGAGCAGAAGGGACCAAATAACCATAGAAGGCGGTATCCTATTATGGGGAGCCCAGGTAATAGTCCCAGCTCAGGGCTGTCAGGCAATCTTAACCGAGTTACATCACGGACACCCAGGGGTGTCTAAAATGAAGATACTAGCTCGAAGCTACGTTTGGTGGCCAGGTTTGGACACAGACATAGCAGCCTTGGTACGTCAGTGCCAGGAGTGCCAACAGGGGCAAAGAGTGCCACCAGTGGCGCCATTGCACCCGTGGGAATGGCCAGGCAGACCGTGGACCCGCCTGCATATTGACCATGCCGGCCCTTTCATGGGCTCAGTGTTTTTGGTGATAGTGGACGCCCACTCCAAATGGTTGGACGTCCACCGGGTAAACGTGGCAAGCACAGCATCGAAAATTGAAAAGCTCAGGGCCTCGCTTGCAACACATGGACTTCCGGAGGTATTGGTGTCAGACAACGGAACGGCATTCACAAGTGGGGAATTTAGAAAATTCCTGAAGGAAAACGGAGTCCGTCACATCAAAACGGCCCCTTATCATCCAGTGACCAACGGCCTGGCAGAGAGAGTGGTCCAGACACTTAAAGCGGGACTCAAGAAGCAGCCGGCAGCGTCAATGGACACATAGCTCTCCCGCTGGCTGTTTGATTACAGGACCACACCGCATTCCACAACGGGCATACCGCCAGCTGAACTCTTAATTGGAAGACGGCTGCGAACGAGGCTGAGTCTCCTTTTTCCAAATTTAACAGGGAAAGTGGCACAGTGGTTAGCATTTCTGCCTCACGGCGCCAAAGTCCCAGGATCAAAACCAGCCCTGGGTCACTGTCATGTGGAGTTTGCACATTCTCCCTGTGTTTGCATGGGTTTCGCCCCCACAGATGTGCAGAGTAGGTGGATTGGCCACGCTAAATTGCCCCTTAATTGGAAAAAAAATAATTGGGTACTCTAAATTTAAAAAAAAGAATCCGCCCAAGGTCAATGGACTTCTCCTTTGTCCGCGGCTCAATGGTGGCGTTCTTGCGGCGGAGTGGAAGAATCCAGCCCTCAGTTACGGGACTTTCAAATTACTTCGCTCATTTGGATATGCTCCAGTTGACGCAGGTAATACAGCAGATGATAACCAGTCTAACTACGTAACATTGCAGGTAATAATTGGTTTACCCAGATAATACTATAACGCAGTAGTACAGTGGTTAGCATAGTTGCTTCATAGCTCCAGGGTTACAGGTTCGATTACCGGCTTGGGTCACTGTCTGTGCGGAGTCTGCACGTTCTCCCCATGTCTGCGTGGGTTTCCTCCATGAGCTCCGGTTTCCACCCACAGTCCAAAGACGTGCAGGTTAGGTGGATTGCCCTTAGTGCCCAAAGGGATTGGGTGGGGTTGCTAGGTTACGGGTATGGGCTGGAGGTGTGGGCTTAAGTGGGGTGCTCTTTCCAGGGGTCGGTGCAGACTCGATGGGCCGAATGGCCTCCTTTTGCACTGTAAATTCTATGCCTATGTCTATATCTGGTCTGCCAAGTTAACACTGCAGACGTTAACAATCTGACCAGGTAAACTGCAGGTGATTGAAGATCTACTTGGTGTCCTTGAAATTTTGATACAACATTTGTTCATGTGTAAACACTAGTCCTGCCCTGGTACCTTCTAAACTAGTGATCTTCAAAGTCGGGAGCGCGCCCTGCGGGTGGGTCGTGGGCGTGTGTCGAGAGGGTCGTGGAGCCGTCCATCGCGGCGCTCCCGATTGCGCAAACCCGTGCGCAAGAAGCGCAGCAGCCAGCTGTTAACTACACCGGCTGCGAGCGGCCTTTTTACAACATAATTGTAAAAAGAGTTTTGCACATGCGCACCGATGAATAGTTGCGCACGTGCAGTGCGGTCGCATTTTTTTATGGTAAAAAGGCCGCTCGCAACCGGCATAGTTAAAAGCCGGCTGCTGCTCGCTCTGCCCGGTTCGGAAGTGCGCGCCTTTTCTGAACGAAACTAAGGTCGAGCCCCCCCCCTGGCGACTAGCATCATCAGACCCACCCGCAGAGATCCAGCGCATGGCCTCCACGTTGGAACTCGCCTGTATCTACAGCACGCTCATCCTGCACTGTAACTGAAGAGAAACCCAATGCCCTGATGAAAACAGCTGGTGTGACCATTGAGCCTTTCTGGCCTAGTCTGTTTGCCAAGGCATTGGCTAATATTGACGTCAATAGTCTGATCTGCAACGTTGGTGCTGGTAGCAGTGCCCCAGCTGCTGCAGCAGTTGCTGACGAAGAGAAAAAGGAAGAGAAGAAACAGGAAGAATCTGACAATGACATGGGCTTGGTCTCATTGATTAAACGTGCCGTGCAAAAACATTGTTACAATTTATAAAAAATAAATTTCTATTGAATATAAAAGCCGGCTGCTGAGGCTGAAGACTGCAAATTTGCACAATCGGAGGCATAGAATATTCTTTTTAACATTCTGTGTAATCTTCCTGCCTGAGGGAGGTAGTGAGCAGGTCACAGCCCCTGAACGTCGCCATCACGTGCTTTGGGCACGATTGCAATTCCTCCATTTTGTCAGCAGCAAACAAGGTAAGAGAAAATGGAGGGTCGCGAAGGTTGGTCGGTGTGGGTCGCGAAGGTCGGCCGGTGTGGGTCCCGAAGGTCGGCCGGTGTGGGTCCCGAAGGTCGGCCGGTGTGGGTCCCGAACATTGGCCAGTTTGTAAAAATGGGTCCCGGAAAAAAAGTTTGAAAAACACTGTTCTATACTGACACTCACTCCTTGTATATGTGTGCCACTGGGTCATGGCCTTCTGAATTTGCTGATGCAATATCTCTCTGCATCTTCTGTCAGCTTCCAGTTTTTGTAGTAAACGCATTTTCCAAAGGCTCAGCAGAACTCGGCACTGCCGGACAAAGGAAAACCTTTCAATCAACTCTCGGGTTCTGCAACGACCCTGCCTCCATTGGCTCCAACTCAGAAACGCTCTGCAGAAAGAAAATTACACATTGGTTCTTATTTATCGTAATCCTCCACATAGAAGTTATCAACAAAGAACCTGAAACTGTATCGGTACCTGAACCTGTTTACCTACAGCTCTGTCCCACTGGAACAAAGGAGGTTATGGGGCAACCTGATAGAGGTCTACAAAATTATGAGGGGCATAGACAGAGTGGATAGTCAGAGCTTTTTCCCCAGGGTAGAGAGGTCAATTACTAGGGGGTATAGGTTTCAGGTGCAAGGGGCAAGGTTTAGAGGAGATGTACGAGGTACGTTTTTTACACAGAGGGTAGTGGGTGCCTGAAACTCGCTGATGGAGGAGGTGGTGGAAGCAGGGATGATAGTAACGTTTAAGGGGCATCTTGACAAATACATAAATAGGATGGGAATAGAGGGATACGAACCCCGGAAGTGTAGAAGATTTTAGTTTAGACGGGCAGCATGGTTGGTGCAGGCTTGGAGGGCCGAAGGGCCTGTTCCTGTGCTGTACTTTTCTTTGTTCTTTGATGACAATAACACAAAAATACTGGGGCTATGTTCAGAGCACAATCCGTAATACTATAGTTCAACAAGTGTATTAAAAACAAAGGAACAAAAACGGGGGAAGGATTCCAAGATGGCGGCCGGCGGAGCACCAGAGGAGTGGAAGCAGTGGGCCCAGGAGCAGCAAGCTGCTCTCCTGCGCTGTTTTGCAGATTTCAAGGCTGAGGTGCTGAGCTCTCTGCAGGAAATGAATAAAAAGCTTTCGGAGATTCTGACGACCCAGGGTGCTGCCATCCAGGCGTTGGCCACTGAACAAGAGGAGGAGGCCGTGGTCCTCGTGAGTAAGGTGGAGGGGCATGAGGCACTCCACAAGAAGTGGCAAGACCGCTTAGAGGAGCTTGATCACCGCATGAGGCAGAAAAATCTGAGGATCTTGGGCCTTGCGGAGGGGCTGGAGGGGTCGGATCTGACAACCGACGTGGCCACGATGCTGAACTCGCTAGTGGGGGCAGGATCTTTCCATCTGCCCCTGGAGCTGGAGGGAGCCCACAGGGTACTGGCCAGGAGGCCTAAGGAGAATGAACCCCCGCGTGCGGTGCTGGTGAGGTTCCACCGGTTCAGTGATCGGGAGTGTGTGCTGCGCTGGGCCAAGAAGGTGAAGAGCAGCAATTGGGAGAATAGGGTAGTACGGATCTACCAGGATTGGAGTGCGGAGGTGGCTAAGCGGCGGTCCGGGTTCAATCGGACGAAAGAGGTGCTCTACAAGAAGAAGATAAAGTTTGGAATGTTGCAGCCTGCGCGCCTGTGGGTAACTTTTATTTGGACCGGCACTATTATTTTGATTCCCCGGAGGAGGCGTGGGCCTTCGTATGGGCGGAGAAACTGGACTCGAACTAGGGGTTCGGGGTTGCGGGGTCGGTTGTAATGCTTTATTGTTGGTTTCTGCTGTTGCGGTGTTCTCTTTTTCTGTACTTTTGTAATTTTGATATGGTTATTTATGGGGTGTTGTTCTGTAATGTTTTTTTTTGCTGTGGGGCATTGTTTGAGTTTTGTATCTTGCGGGGAGGGTTGGGGGGTTTGTTGTATTCTATATCGGGTTGGGGGTATGGAGTGGGGCTGGTATTTGGGAGCTGCGTCAGAAGGGTGTGGTGGGGCAGTGCGAAAGCACGGGCTTTCCTCTGGTTTCCCGCGTCACGGGGCTGGGGGGTGGAGATGATGGCGGGGGGGGCTTAACTGGTTCTTCCCCGCGCTGGAGCGGTGCCTGGAGGAGGGGCAGGATGGGGGATGATCCCACTTTGGGAGGGGTCGGGTTTTTGGCGGGGGTTTCCGGGGTCAGCAGAAGTTAGCTGACCCACGGAAGTACAATGGAGGACGGTTCGTGGCTAGGAGGGTTCCTAGCCTGGGGGGCGAGGGAGGGGGGGAAAGGGGAATACCGGGTTGCTGCTGGCAGGGTCAGGAAGGAGCTGGTGTGGGCCGGGGGAACAGAGGTGAGGTGTTGTCGCTGTGGGGACTGGGTCGGGAGAGGGGTGCTGGCCTGGGGCGGGCAGTCGACGGGCTATGGCTAGTCGACGGGGGAGGGGGCGGGACGCCCTCTGATCCGGTTGGTCACCTGGAATGCGAGAGGATTGAATGGGCCGGTGAAGCGGTCGAGGGTACTTGCTCAACTGAGGGGGCTAAAGGCAGATGTGGCAATGCTTCAGGAGACCCACCTGAAGGTGGCGGACCAGGTCCGTCTGAGGAAGGGGTGGGAGGGGCAGGTTTTCCACTCTGGGTTGGATGTGAAGAACCGGGGAGTGGCGATTCTGGTGGGGAAGAATGTGCCGTTTGAGGCATCTGAGGTGGTGGCGGATAAGGGGGATAGGTATGTTATGGTTAGGGGCAGGCTACATGGAGAGAAGGTGGCACTTGCTAGTGTGTATGCCCCAAATTGGGACGATGCGGGCTTTATGAGGCGTATGCTGGGACGGGTCCCGGATCTAGAGGCGGGAGGTCTGATTATGGGGGGGGACTTAAATACGGTGTTGGATCCTTCACTGGATCGGTCCAGTTCAAGGACGGGTAAGAGGCCGGCGGCAGCCAAGGTACTGAGAGGGTTTATGGACCAGATGGGAGGGGTGGATCCATGGAGGTTTGTGAGGCCGAGGGCACAGGAGTACTCTTTCTTCTCCCACGTACATAGGGTTTATTCTCGGATAGACTTCTTCGTGGTGAGTAGGGGACTGATTCCGAGAGTGGAGGAGGCCGAATATTCGGCCATTGCAATCTCCGACCACGCTCCGCATTGGATGGAGTTGGAGATGGGGGAGGTGCGGGACCACCATCCGGGCACACAGGGAGAGGAGCGAGAGGAGTGAGAGGGATAGACTGGTGGGGAAGATGCTGGAGGTAGATAGGAGGTACGCGGAGGCACCAGAGGAGGGACTGTTGGGGGAGAGGCGCAGCCTGCAGGCTAAATTTGATTTGCTGACCACTAGAAAGGCGGAGGCACAGTGGAGGAAGGCACAAGGGGCAGTGTACGAACATGGTGAAAAGGCGAGTAGAATGCTGGCTCATCAGCTCCGCAAGCGGGATGCGGCTTAGGAAATTGCTGGAGTGAGAGACAAGAGTGGGAATGTGGTGCGGAAGGGGGTAGAGGTGAATGAGGTCTTCAAGGACTTTTACGGGGAACTGTACCGGTCGGAGCCAACGGTGGAGAGGAGGGGAATGGAGAGGTTTCTCGACGGGCTATCTTTCCCGAAGGTGCAGGAGGAGCAAGTGGAGGGGTTGGGGGCGCCGATTGAGCTGGAGGAGCTAGTTAAGGGGATCGGGCAGATGCAGTCAGGGAAGGCGCCGGGGCCGGATGGGTTCCCGGTGGAATTTTATAAAAAGTTTGTGGACCTAGTGGGCCCCTTGCTGGTGCGGACACTTAATGAAGCGTGGGAAGGGGGGACTTTGCCCACGACAATGTCGCGGGCGCTGATTTCGTTAATCTTAAAGAGGGACAAGGACCCCCAGAAGTGTGGTTCATACGGGCCCATATCTCTCCTTAATGTGGATGCCAAGGTGCTGGCAAAAATCCTGGCCACCAGGATAAAGGACTGTGTGCCAGGGGTTGTACACGAGGATCAGACAGGTTTTGTGAAGGGAAGGCAGCTGAACACGAATGTGCGGAGATTGTTGAATGTCATCATGATGCCGGCGATTGAGGGGGAGGCTGAGATAGTGGTGGCGCTGGATGCGGAGAAGGCCTTCGATAGAGTGGAGTGGGGGTACTTATGGGAGGTGTTGGGGAGGTTTGGATTTGGTGATGGGTTTATTAGATGGGTGAGGCTGCTATATGAGGCCCCGATGGCGTGTGTGGCCACGAATGGGAGGAGGTCGGAGTACTTCCGGCTTTACTGAGGGACCAGGCAGGGTTGCCCCCTGTCCCCCTTGTTGTTTGCATTGGCAATCAAGCCGTTGGCGATGGCGTTGAGGGATTCAGGGAGGTGGAGAGGTTTGGTGCGAGGTGGGGAGGAACATAGGGTGTCGTTGTATTCCGATGACCTGTTACTGTATGTCGCGGACCCGGTGGGAGGGATGCCGGGGTTGATGGAGCTGCTAGCTGAGTTTAGGACCTTTTCAGGCTATAAACTAAATCTAGGCAAGAGTGAGGTGTTTGTGGTGCACCCTGGAGACCAGGAGGAAGGAATTGGTAGGCTCCCGCTTAGGAGGGCAGGGGAGAGTTTTAGGTACCTGGGGGTGCAGGTGGACAGGGACTGGGGGACTCTTCACAAGCATAATTTCACCAGACTTGTGGATCAGATGGAGGAGGAGTTCAAGAGGTGGGACATGCTGCCATTGTCGTTGGCGGGGACGGTGCAGTCCATCAAAATGACGGTGCTTCCGAGGTTCTTGTTCCTCTTTCAGTGCCTGCCCATCTTCATCCCCAGGGCCTTCTTTAGGAGGGTGACTAGCAGTATTTTGAACTTTGTGTGGGCACATGGAACTCCGAGAGTGAAGAGGGTTTTCCTGGAGCGAGGGAGGGATAGAGGCGGGCTGGAGCTGCCCAACCTTTTGGGGTACTATTGGGCGGCCAATTTGTCAATGGTGCGTAAATGGGTGATGGAGGAGGAGTGGGGGGATGGGGTGGGGGGGGGGGGGGGGGGGGTGGAAAAGACTGGAGATGGCGTCATGTAGAGGTACGAGCCTGGGTGCCTTGGCACCGGCGCTGTTGCCGCTCTCTCCTAAGAGGTATACCACGAGCCCGGTGATGGTGGCGACCCTAAGAATCTGGGGACAGTGGAGACGGCATCGGGGGGAAACAGGGGGCTCGATGGAGGCTCCATTAGGTGGAAATCATCGGTTCATCCCGGGGAACACTGATGGGGGATTTAGGGGGTGGCAAAGGGTGGGCATCAGTAAATTGAAGGACCTGTTTATTGGCGGGAGGTTTGCGGGCCTGGGGGAACTGGAAGATAAATTTGGGCTCCCCCAAGGGAACATGTTCAGATACTTGCAGGTAAAGGCGTTTGCTGGGCGACAGGTAGAGGAGTTCCCTTTTCTGCCCTCGAGGGGGGCGATGGACAGAGTGCTTTCGGGGGTGTGGGTCGGTGAGGGGAAGGTGTCTGACATTTATAAGGTAATGCAGGAGGTGGAGGAGTCGTCAGTGGAGGAGCTGAAGGCTAAATGGGAGGGGGAACTTGGGGAGCAGATAGAGGACGGGACTTGGGCGGATGCCTTGGAGAGAGTCAACTCTTCCTCTTCATGTGCGAGGCTTAGCCTCGTCCAATTCAAGGTGCTGCACCAGGCCCACATGTCCGGGACTAGGATGAGTAGGTTCTTTGGGGGTGAGGACAGGTGCACCAGGTGTTCGGGGAGTCCAGCGAATCATGCCCATATGTTTTGGGCATGCCCGGCACTGGAAGAATTCTGGAAGGGGGTGGCGGGGACGGTGTCGAGGGTGGTTGGATCCAGGGTCAAACCAGGGTGGGGACTCGCGATTTTTGGAGTTGCGGTGGAGCCGGGAGTGCAGGAGGCAAAACAGGCCGGTGTCCTGGCCTTTGCGTCCCTAGTAGCCCGGCGGAGGATCTTGATGCAGTGGAAAGATGCAAGGCCCCCAAGTGTGGAGACCTGGATCAGTGACATGGCGGGATTTATTGTAGTTTCTATTTTTTTTCTCTATGGTTATGTAACTTATCATTG
This sequence comes from Scyliorhinus canicula, assembly GCF_902713615.1. Classification (NCBI taxonomy): domain Eukaryota; kingdom Metazoa; phylum Chordata; class Chondrichthyes; order Carcharhiniformes; family Scyliorhinidae; genus Scyliorhinus; species Scyliorhinus canicula. The sequence goes on along the minus strand of NC_052161.1, from coordinate 120,802,591 downwards.
TGTTAATGTAAGTTGTTGTTAATATGTTGTGTTGTTCAGAGGCAAAACAGCTAGCCGTTAAGCCATGGTTGCCGCAGAGGAACTTATGAAGGGTTCTAAAGGATGGTAACTTATTCAGTGAATCAGCAGCCTTCCATATGGAGTGAAGGAAGCATGCATTGGGTTAGAAGAGTGAAGGATGTGTGCTGGGGTATGAGGGAGGAAGCATCATAAGGAAATGCAGTCAGAGGTAATGGGGGGATTTAAAAGCAAGGATAAGAACTTTGAAGTTCTTTTTTATTGATTCGTGGGATGTGGGCATCACTGACCAGGCCAGCATTTATTGCCCATCCCTAATTGCCCTTGAGACGGTGATGATCAGCTATCTTCTTGAACCTCTGCAGTCCAGAAAGTGTAGATGCACCCCCAGTCTGTTAGCGAGGAGGTTCCAGGATTTTGACCCAGCAACAGTGAAGGAATGGCAATATAGTTCCAAGTCAGGATGGTGTGTGACTTGGTGGGAAACTTGCAGATGGTGATGTTCCCATGCATCTGCTGCCTTTGTCCTTCTTGGTGGCAGAGGTCATGGGTTCGGAGAGTGGAAATAGGAAGGCTGGCTTGGAAAAAAGTTGCAATTGTTCATTTTCTAATCAAATTTTGTTTCCCTATTTCCAAGTTTCACAGTTCAATGTTTCATTCAACTCATTGTTTCCGGTTTACATGACTATTGATGTGAAGCAAGGGGTAAGTCCAAGTTGGTCTCTTCGTGGAACATGGATGAACAGGAAGCTGGTTTCACTGACCCTGATATTCTCTGGCTAGGCCCTCCCACAAGACCCAATAGCATCAAACACTGTAACAATAGATGTGATACAACAAATAGCATCCTTTTAACTCCACCAGCAGGACTCAATGTGGACCCAAGCCAGCTCCCAGGCTCCATGCACGGCCTGTGTCATTAGTTGTTTTCAGGCGTAGCAACTGTGTGGCACTAAGATTGACCTCATTCGCCCTGGGCTGGCAATAGGAAGGGACAACAGGCAAGGTTCTCCCTTCTGATTATTGTCCAGCAGCTGTCACTTGTGCAAGGGAACTATTAGACTCAATTGTGATGCCTATTGTGGATGAATGGTTTTCCCAACAATCACCATCCAGGCACACACAAAGATTGGATATTCAAGTGTTGGAAAGCAGTTGGTTCTTGTGGAACTCACACTCGATGAGAGTCTCTTCAGGAGAGGTGATGAGGGGGGAAGAGGAAACGAAATAAATACCAACAAGAAAGAATTGGGTAGAACATCAGAACTAACACTCGTGTACCGTGCAAGCAGGGACCATTGGTGGAACCGCTCCACTCGGCGCACCTGTCGGAATTGGGCAACCCAGCATGCCAGATGCTGTTCAACAAGGTGCTTCTCCACTTTGTGCTGTAGCCACTTTCCTGCTTTCTCCAGATCAACTCTATTCGCTGGTATTGTTTCATGTAACCTGTGTGGTCGCAGCTCAGTCCCCTGCAAAACATCACAAATAATCAGTTGCACCCTTTGTGTTTGGATTTTAATTTAATGTCAACGAAAGCATAACACCTCAAAACAGGTGAGAAAAATTAACCTGCCTCACTGCACAGAGCAGTATATCAGTTAAAGCAGGATTGAGATTGTGCTGAATTGTGATTAAGGTATCACTGCTGGAAAAGTAAGACATTTAAAACGAGTGGGACCACGGTGTTAAGTAATGGGTTAAGAGACATTGCAATTAGTTTTCTCATTTATGTTAAGTGTTCAATGATTGTCTCATTTATGTTAAGTGTTCAATGATTGACACTGATATGTAAAGGGGCTTCAGGTGGACTCTGGAGCTTGTGATGATCTGTAGAGTTCTGTGCAGAGTGAGTTTGAACCATTAAAGGTGAGTTGGTGGAAAAGGAGCTGAACTCTTGCCTCTTCATACCACAGCATCTAGTACATTTTACACACGGGAGAGTTCTTTCGCCGAGAGGGCACAGTGGCAATGGGATGAGGGAATTTGAAGGGGAATTTCAGAAGCACTGCTGGTCCTTCCTGTCAGCACAATTAGTTTTTGGGCAAGTTTATCAAACCAGAGTCAGCTGGTCAGCTCAGTATCACAAAAGGCTACCCTAATCAGTGTCGGGCCTGTATTTATATGTCCATTTTGATATTTGCAGCATGTGTCCTGCATGCCTACGGAGGAGCCTGATCCAATATAGCAGGCAACACACATAGAGCGTGGAGATGGATATGTCTGCCATATTCGACATTTAGACAACGGTTTTATTTCTAGATCCTCTGGACTATCAGGAAAATTTCCATTTCAACTGTTCACAGAAATACCAACAGTTTCAGAATGTGCAGGAGATGACCTCAAACTTTGCTGCTTGGATGTTACTCGCTTGATCGATTTAGAAAACATTACAACTGGGAGTCACGGACACATATATTCTAGTTACCTGTTCAGGGCAGCTGCAGTTAGTGTCAGATGATCCCTCTGTATCCACTAATGTGACTGTGCAGTCCTGCTGAGGCAGATGTTTGCTGAATCTCAAATGGTGTTGGAATGGTTCCGCAGGCCAGAGTTGCAGAGCATCCTGCAATCGACTACATGTTGGGATCCTGCAAAGCTCACAGGATACAAGGTAATCAACTCAGTGCCATAATATGCACAGAAACACCTGGAAACCAATTCATTCCATGGGGACTTCACTCCCAAACATAGCCCCCACAGCATTCTTAAACTCAGCTGCTCTCGCTTCATGTCCAAATTAAAGTTTCCCCACAAGCAACCACATCCCCAGGCACTAACCTCACCCACTCCACATCCCATTTCATACCTATTCAATTGCACTTTATAAGTGTCCTTTCTCCAATCTTGGAGTGTTTCGTCAGGGCAGATACCGTCCAGTGATCGGGGCTCTCGGCATGATACCTGGATATTCTCCGCTTCGACACAGGTCTCACTTACTCCATCCTGGATAAATACATCATCCTTCCCATGACTCCAACAAGCAAAGGCTAAACAGAGACACACAAGCCAGTAAGTTTGAATGAAAGAACAAAAATCCTGAATTTACATTTGTGAGATGAGGGGCGAGATTCTCCCCTACCCGGCGGGGCGGGCGGTCCCGGCGCCGAGGAGTGGCGTGAACCACTCCGGCGTCAGGCCGCCCCAAAGGTGCAGAATCCTTCGCGCCTTTAGGGGCTAGGCCAGCGCCGAAGTGGTTTGCACCCCGCTGGCTGGAGCAGAAGGGGCTTAGCGCCATGCCAACCGGCAGCGAAGGGCCTCTGCGCGGCCAGTGCGAGTTGGCGCAAGTGCGGGAGCGCCAGCGTGTGCTGGCGTCATCACAACACATGTGCAGGGGGGGTTCATCTCTGCGTCGACCATCGTACCTTTAACACCAACCGATGTGGAGGAATGGAGTGCCCTCACGGCACAGGCCCGCCCGCGGATCAGTGGGCCCCGAGCGCAGGCCAGGCTACCGTGGGGGCACGGGGGCCAGATCCCCCCGAGGCCGCCCGTGCAGCCAGGTCCCGACTGTAAGTACCTACTCTAATTTATGGCGGCGGGACCGGCCCAAAAACGGACGGCTACTAGGCCCATCACAGGCCGGAGAATCACCGGGGGCGGGGGGGGAGGGGCGCTGCCAGCGGCCGCCGACCATCGCGATTCCCGTCCCCACCAAATCCCCGGCGCCGGAGAATTCGGCAGCCGGTGGAAGCGGGATTCACGCTGCCCCCTGGCAATTCTATTGCCACACCGTTGAGAGGAATAGTTGAGCCGTTATGATCTGGAATGCATTATCTGAAGGGTAGTAATATAGGATTCAATAATAACCTCCATGAGGGAATTACATAAATATGTAAAAGGTAAAAAAAATTGAAGTGCTATGGGAAAAGGGCAGGATAGTGAGAATAATCGGATAGCTGAAATAAGTGTTTTTTTATTAAATGTTTTTATTGATTGTCATGTTTTATAGTACGTGGTTATCATTGCCAAATCAAAGTTGTATTATTACAAATTTCCATCCAGTGGGGTTGATACCCCCAGACAGTGCAACACCTGTATATACAGCTGTGTTGTGATCTGGCGTGTCGGTGCCCCCACCCCCCCCCCCCCCCCCTCCAAAGACTTCCTCTACCCAGCTGGTGGCTACAAACAGGTCTTGGAAAACGTTCGTGAACGGCTTTCACATCATGTGCAAGCCCTTTTCGAACCCACTGATGATGAATTTTATTTTCTCCAGTTGCAGGAATTCTGACAGGTCGGACAGCCAGACTGCAGCTTTGGGTGGTGCTGCCGATCGCCAGCTAAGCAGGATTCTTTGGCGGGCAACTAGGGTGGCGAAGGCTAGGGTGTTGGCCCTCCTCACATAAAGAGTTCTGGCTGGTCTGAGACCCCAAAGACTGCCACTTTCGGGCATAGCTCCACCCTCACCTCCACACCTTGGAAATTGCCTCAAAGAGGTTTGTCAAGAACCTGACAAGTCTTGGGCAGGCCCAAAACATGTGGATGTGACAGTGTGGTTGGCCGGGCTTTCCTGGTACCGTTTACAAAATAATAGTATTTCTAAGAACATTTGAAGTAGGAGCAGATTGCCTCATGGCGCCGAGGACCCGAGTTCGATCGCAACCGACCCCGGGTTACTGTCCGTGTCGAGTTTGCACATTAACCCCGTGCCTGCATGGATCTCACCCCCACAAACCAAAAGATGTGTCAGGGTAGTGAATTGGCCACGCTAAATTGCCCCTTAATTGGAGAAAAAAGAATTGGGCACTCTAAATTTATTTTAAAAAAGAAATATGAGCAGATGTCGTCCATATAGCCCCTCGACTCTGCTCCACCATTCATACAACCATAGCTGATCTTTCACCTTAACTCCATTTTCCCATTTGCTCCCATATCCTTTGATACCCTGAATGATCAAAATGTGTTCATCTCAGCATTAAATATATTCAATGGTGGAGCATCTAGAACATTCTGGGGTCGAGAATTCCAAACATTCACAGCTATTTGAGTAAAAAGATTTATCTTTACATCAGTCCTAAATGATCAGCTCCTTATCCTCAGACTGTGCTTGAGACTCTGCAGACACAAGCAACACCCCCTCATTGTCTGCCCTGTAAAACCCCTTTTATGCTTCAATGAGATAGCCTCTCATCCTTCTAAATTAAAGAAAGTGTAGCCTCAATTTACACAGCCTCTAGTCATCAGAACTAATCTAGTGAACCTCTTGCTTTATCGCCTCCCAAGATAAATATATCCTTCCCTAGATCAAAACTGTTCATAGTTCTCTCATGTGGTCTCACCAAATCCATGTACAATTGTAGCAATACTTACTTATTCTTGTCTTCAAATCCCCCTGAAATAAACGTGCATGTGGTTTCTAAGAAATCACATGACTTCACAGCATAGATGTTGGAGGGGGGAGTTATTTGCTTATTTGAATTGCAATTCCTTAGCTGATGGGAAATACTGTGTGAAAGGCAAAGACCCTAGTTATTTACTGGAAATCTGACAAAGATGAGCTTAAAGCTCTGAATTTGTTTTTTGAACTGGGAATGAACTGAGATGGCGGAAAGCTGCCTAGCTCATGCTCTACTTGTCTTGCCTGAAATACAATGTGATTCTGAGTATCCAGCCAGGAATCCTCACCTCAGTGAAATTGGCTGTATTTCGAAACCCGAAAGGCCGAGGCAAGAGGGATAGGTCTGGTTCTATTCTTCTCCATGCCGAAGCTACGTTGGCGAGAACCTCCAGGCACCTACTGGGACTAGCAACCCAGCTTTACATAAGAGAGCACCAGCTCAATATTGTCAAAACCTGGGGCAGCACGGTGGCGCAGTGGGTTAGCACTGCGGCCTCACGGCGCCGAGGTCCCAGGTTCGATCCCGGATCTGGGTCACTGTCCTTGTGGAGTTTGCACATTCTCCCCATGTTTGCGTGGGTCTCACCCCCACAACCCAAAAATGTGCTGGCTAGATGGATTGGCCACGCTAAATTGCCCCTTAAGTGGAAAAAAAATTAATCGAGTACTCTAAATAAAAAAAAAGACATTGCCAAAACCCTGCAAACTTTATCCTTTTTTTATAAAGGTTTTTCTACAACCACCCATCACTGCAGAGGTCCTATTTGATAGTCCTTTGTGTGTGTGTGTGTGTGTGTGTGTGTGTGCACACGCGTGTACGTGGAATGTGCAAATTTTAAAGGGGATAAATAGTTACATTTCCAGATTACAAATTATACGTTAACCAGTTCTTGCAATTGTTTTACAAAAGTATTATTGTTTTATAATAAATCAATCATTCTGAATTTATTTTTTAAAAAGCCCAGGTAGAGTCTTATTCTGGGTCTAACAATAGCGAAGGTAAATAATTGGCCATTCTGGTGGGTGAATTAAACTTTTAAATTATGGTGTGGCCTGTGGAGTAGTGGGACTAGGAGAAGGACGCACCATCCGTGGCTAACTAAGGAATTTAAGGATAGTATCTAAATTAAAGGAAAGCTGTACAATTCCACAAAGATTATGGGCAGGTCAGACGATTAACGAGAATATGAAAGAATAATATCAAGGGAGAAATTAAAATACATGAGAAATCTGGCTAGAAACATAAAAAATATAGTAAGAGTTTCTGCAGGTATTTAAAAAGGAAAATAGTAATTCAAGTGAGCGTTGGTCCATTAAAGAGAGAGTCAGGGGATCAATCACGGAAAATAAGGAAATGGCAGATGAATTGAATGGATATTTTGCACTCAACTTCACTGTACAGGATACAAATCTGGCCCTAGGTCACTGTCCGTGTGGAGTTTGCACATTCTCCCCGTGCCTGCGTGGGTCTCACCCCCACAATCCAGAGATGTGCAGTAGGTGGATGAGCCACACTAAATTACCCCTTAATTGGAAAAAAATAATTGGGTACTCTAAATTTATATTTTTTTTAAAAGAGAATACAATTAACATCCCAGAATTAACCGTGAATCAAGTCAGGGGAGGGTTAAAACAATTACAATCCCCAGGGAGACAGTATTGAAAAAATGGTTAGACTGAAAGCTGGCAAGTCCCCAGATCCTGATGGATTTCACCTGAGGATCTTAATAAAGTGCCTGCTGAGATTGCAGATATATTGGTTTTGATTTTCCAAAATTTCCTGAATTCCGGAAAGAACCTATCAAATGGAAAATAACGAATGTAATTCCTCTATTTAAGAAATGAGGGAAACAAAAATCAGGAAACTACAGGTCAGTTGGCTTAACATCCATCAAAGAGAAAATACTGGAATTTGTGATTAGGAAGGTTGAAGCTGTGAATGAAGAAAATCTCAATTCAAACAGGCAGAGTCTTTGGGTGGCCGGGAGGCAGGCTGCCATTAGCCAGCAGTGGAATTTTCTGCTCTTGCCTTGGACAACTGGGTTTTCTGTTGAATGCACTAGTCTCCACCTGGAAACACGCGATGAGGGTGTGCTGTTGGCGGGATTGGAAGATTCCGTTGACGCAAACAGCTGGAGTTCCGGCCAATCTGATTTTGAGAGAAGAAAATTATTTTTGACCAATTTATTAGAGTTCTTTGAGGGGGTAACAAACAACATGGATCAAGGGGAAACTTGTGGATGTGGTGTACGTAAGAGTTCCAGAAATCAATTGATAAGTGCCACAACAAAGTTTACGACACAAAATAAGAACCCATGGTGTAGAGCATAATATAGTAGCATGGATAGGGGATCGTTAGCTAACAGGAAACAGAACATGCAAAATATGGCCATTTACAGGTTGGCAAAATGTAATGAGTGGAGTGCCACATGGATCAGTGCGCGGGTCTCAACTATTTGCAATCTATACCAATGATTTGGATAAAGGGACTGAATACATAGTTGCTAAATTTGCTGATGACACAATGATAGGTAGGAAAGTAAATTATGAAGAGGACATATTTGCAAAGGAATACAAATAGGTTAGGTGAGTGGGCAAAAAATTGACAGATGGTATATTACATAAGAAAATATTAACTTGTCCACTTCGGCAGGAAATATAGAAAGTAGAATATTATCTAAATATAAAGAGAATGCAGAACTCTGAAGTACTTTTTTGAAATAAATTTAAAGTACCCGATTCATTTTTTCCCAATTAAGGGGCAATTTCACATGGCCACTCCAGCTACTCTGCACATCTTTGGGTTGTGGGGGTGAGATCCACGCAGACACGGGAGAATGTGCAAACTCCACAAGGAGAGTGACCTGGGCCAGGATCGGACCTGGGTCCTGGGCGTCTTGAGGCAGCAGTACTAACTACAGAACTCTGAAGTACAAAGGGATCTGGGTGTCCTAGTACATGAATCACAAAACTGTAGAATGCAGGTAGAGTAAGTGATTAGGAAGGCAAATAGGATGTTGCTGTTCTTGCACAGTGAATGGAATATAAAAGTATACAGTCTTGGTTTTCTTATTTAAGAAAGGACATCATTATATTAGCAGTTCAGAGAAGGATCACTAAACTCATCACTGGAATGAGGGGTCTATCTAAGACATTGGACAGGCTGGGTCTGTATCTACTGAAGTTTAGAAGGAGGAGTGGTGATCGCATTGAAACATAAGATTCTGAGGGAGCTTGGCAGAGCGAATGCTGAAAGGAGATTTCCATTGTGGGAACGGCCAGAACAAGAGGACACAGTTTAAAAGTAGAGGTCTCCGATTTAAGACCAGGAAGAGGAGAAATATTCTTCTTTCATAAGTCATGAGTTGGTGAAACACTTCGCCAGAGAGTGGGAGAGGCAAGGTAATTGATTGTCTTTTAAGTTAGAGATAGTTAAGATTCTTGATTAAAGAAGTCAGAGGGTATTAGGGTCAGGGGGAAATGCTATTGAGGCCACAATCAGGCTCAAGGACGAATGGTCTACTCTTGTTCCTAACTCATATGTTTGTGTATTCACCTGAGGGCAGATACAGCCTAGATTTAATGTTGAATCAAAAGATGGCAGCCCAGACAGTGCAGCATTATTTTAATACCACATTGTACTGTCCTGGTGTGGGTTTGAACCCGCAACCTCCTCACTCAGAGACACGAATGATACCAACTGACCCACGCCTGACGCACATACGATTGTAAAGAGCTGGCAAAAACACAATGGGCTGAATGGTCTCCTTGCTGAACAAATGAATTAATATCAAGGTCTTGCTTTTCATGATTTTCTTTTACTGAATTTAAGACACCAACCATTCTAAATCATCCGAATATCCAGGCTCACGGATACCAGTGAATCACTGCATTACGTGGTATCAATCACCAGAGGGTACCAGTGAGCTGGGTAAATGTGGTGGAAAGGAGATTAATACTCAGCAATTTATAATTTTTTTTTCAACTGTCAGGTTCACTGCAGAATCGGATCAGAGCAGCAGATCCTGGACTATATGCTGCTAGAAATAGTTACTTGAATATTTTAGGCATAGAATGTTTACTAAGACCAAACAGGAGTATACACAGTGAGCAGAATGAGAACCATGCTGAATATGTTCAAGGTTTGCTAATCAAATTACATCAAATTGAGCATACAGAAACAGGACCTGTGGCCTAACTGGTACAGAACATAGAACATAGAAAAATACAGCACAGAACAGGCCCTTCGGCCCACGATGTTGTGCCGAACTTTTGTCCTAGATTAGGAACAAATTAATCTACACGCCATCATTCTATTGTAATCCATGTACCTATCCAATAACCGCTTGAAGGCCCCTAATGTTTCCGACTCAACTACTTCCACAGGCAGTGCATTCCATGCCCCCACTACTCTCTGGGTAAAGAACCTACCTCTGACATCCCCCTTTATCTTCCACCATTCACCTTAAATTTATGTCATCTTGTAATGGTTTGTTCCACCGGGGGAAAAAGTCTCTGACTGTCTATTCCCCTGATCATCTTATAAACCTCTATCAAGTCGCCCCTCATCCTTCTCCGTTCTAATGAAAAAAGGCCGAGCACCCTCAACCTTTCCTCATAAGACCTTCCCTATCTTATTGTAAACTTTGATCGAAAGGAGATGATGGCTGAGACGAAGGAGGGGTGGAGGAGGCGATGGCCCGGTAAAGGCGGCGGTGTTGAAGGTGTCGGCCGAGGTATGGGAGCAAGCGGGTGAGGAGCTGCAGAGGGTGGTAAGGGCCAATAAAGGACTCAGAGCTGGGGTGGAGGGCCTGGAGAGCAAGTGGAGGTGCCAGAATCTACGAAATGTGTGCTTGTCTGAGGGGGTGGAAGGTCCGAGGTCAACTGAGTACGTCACAAAGATGTTGGCAGAGTTGTTGAGGGAGGGGAAGAATTCCCAATATGATAGGGCTCATAAGGTCCAAGCCGAAAGCAAACGAGCTGCCAAGGGCGGTCATAATTTGCTTTCACAAGTTCCATGTTAAAGAGAAGGTCCTGGGTTGGGCAAAGCAAAGGCTCGAGGTGAAGCAGGACAGAGTTGGTATTCAAATATACCAGGACATGACAGTGAAGCTGGCGAGAAGGTGGGCGCAGGTTGGCCGGCTCCAACCTGCGCATGAGCGGTTGCCGTCGTCCCCTCCGCTGCCCCGCAAGACATGGCGGTTTGATCTTGCAGGGCGGCGGAGGGAAAAGAGTGCATCACTTAGAGACGCCAGCCCGACGATCGGTGGGCACCGATCGCGGGCCAGTCACCTCACGAGCACGCCCGTGGTGCTCGATCCTCTCTCCGCCCCCCACTGGCCCCACACTTACCTGTTGCGCGATGTTCACGCCGGCAGCGACCAGTGTGGTTGCCGCCGGCGTGAACCGGTCGGGGTCGTCAGGCCGCTTGGCCCATCCGGGCCGGAGAATCGCCGGTCGCCGTGAAAAACGGCGAGCGCCGATTCTCCGAGCAGCGTGTCGCAAAACGCGTCACACCATTTTGGGGGGGTGGGAGAATCGCGGGGGGGCGATATTGCCAGGGCGGCGTAGCGTGATTCGCCCGGCCCTCCCGCGATTCTCCCCCCCCCCGGCGTGGGGAGCGGAGAATCGCGACCGTGGTGTCTTTTTTTTAAGTTTAGAGTACCCAATTAATTTTTTCTAATTAAGGGGCAATTTAGTGTTGCCAATCCACCTACCGCACACATCTTTGGGTTGTGGGGATGAAACCCATGCAAAGACGTGGAGAATATACAAACTCCACACAGACAGTGACCCAGAGCCAGGAACCAACGTGGGACCTTGGCATCCTGAGACAACGGTGCTAACCACTGCGCCACCATGCTGCCCATGGGAGATGTGTTTTCAAGAGGAAGTGGATGGGGGGGGATTCGGGGGGTTCGACAGCAACAAAAGGATGGGGCGTGTCAGGCCCAAAGGACAGGGCCTGGGCTTATTATGATTGCGAATAGGAGGGGCCTGGGGGGGGGGGGGGGGGGCAGTTAGAATAGTTATAGAACATACAGTGCAGAAGGCGAGGCCATTCAGTCCATCGAGTCTGCACCGGCCCACTTAAGTCCTCACTTCCACCCTATCCCCGTAACCCAATAGCCACTCCTAACCTTTTTGGTCACTAAAGGCAATTTATCATGGCCAATCGACCTAACCTGCGCGTCTTTAGACTGTGGGAGGAAACCGGAGCACCTGGAGGAAACCCACGCAGACATGAGGAGAATGTGCAGATTCCGCACAGACAGTGACCCAGCAGGGAATTGAACCTGGGTTCCTGGCGCTGTGAAGCCACAGTGCTATCTACTTGTGCTACCGTGCTGCCCTCATGAGAGATGGGAAGTTCTTACACCCGAGGGAAGAGGAATATTCGTTTTTCTCCCCCATACATAAAGTGTACTCGAGGATAGAATTTTTCCTGGCGCGTGAGGCACTATTAGCTGGGGTTGGGAGGTCGGAATATTCAGCAATAGTAATTTTGGACCATGCTCCACATTGGTGAATGTGGTTTTGGAGACAGGGATGGCCCATAGGCCAGGGTGGAAAATGGACGTGGGGTTGTTAGTGGATCAAAGTTTACAATAAGATAGGGAAGGTGATCAAGGAATATGGGGGGTTTAATTGCACAGGGGAAGTTTCGCAGTCGCTGGTTTGGGAGGCTCAAAAGGCAGTAGGGAGGGGAGAGATGATCTCGTTCAAGGCTAAGGTGAAACAGGAGGAGGAAGAGGAGCCCAAAAATTGACAGAGGAAATTCGAGAGGTGGACCGCCAACGACAGAGGGAGGTTGCCCCACCTTTAGCAAATCGGCCTCGTGAAACTAGTCACCAAAGAGTGAAATTATGTTTCAGAGCCCACCCCAATCCCGGGCAATGTGCACTCTCAAGTACAAAGTGGGTTTCCGTCAAACGGTTATACCACAACCCCAGCTGTTCCTCTCTATCTATTTAGTAGTACGGTGACCAGAACTATGCACGGTACCTTAAGTATGGCCTAACCAAGGTTGTTTAACATAACCTCTCTGCCTTTCAATTCTATTCCTCTCAAAATGAAGCCTTTGGTTTGCAGTTTAGGCCTGTGTAAACCTGTATTGCCACTTTTAATGATGTGTATCAGCAGTGCTTGATCCCTTTCATCCTTCACCCTATTTACACCACTTTTCCAGGAATTTTGCAACAGTCTGTGGCTTCCGTATTCCTCGCATGAAAATGCACCACCTCATGCTTTTCTATTTTTAAATGAATTTGTCAATTACATGCCCATTCTGCAAGTTTATGAACATTGTTTTTCTTCCCACCTTTCTCATTATATTAACTATCCTCAACCCCCTCTCAAATTTGCTATAATGTAAATATATGCAAATTGAGATGTAAATCAGTAGTGACAGCTGGCCTCCTTTGAATAAGTTATCCTCTGCGGCAGTAATGTACTGAGAATAGGTGAAAACTTGGCGGCATTAGGTCAATCCATCAAAAAGAAAAAGACCTGTTCTTGTTCCTTAAAAATTCTGCTCATGCAAGGCTCTCTTCGTTGCCCATTAACGATGAACATTCGGATTGCTGTCACATTAATGGACAGCCGTCTGTAATTTAAAACAGCAATTCTAAGGGGATAAAAGACATTGTATGGTTTCATCGAGAGAACAAGGATCTCCAGAGTCCTGGCAACACAATGCAATCCAACTCCCCAGTGCAATACAAAGGGAGTGCCTCACTATCAGAGATGCTGCCTTTTGGATGAGATGTTAAAACGAGGCCCCGCCCGCCTGCCTGCATTGGACTATTCAAGGAGCTGGGGAGTTCTCCTCAGTACCCTGGCCACAGCTCATCCCACACCCAACAGCTTGGAAACAGATTATCACACCGCTGCTTGGGGAGGTTTGCTGTGTCAAAACTAACTGCTGCATTATATTACACAGTGACCACACTTCAAAAATACTGAACTGGCTGCAAAGCCCTTTGGGACGTCCCAGGTTCATGAAAGGCGCTGTAACAATGCAGGTTATACAATTTTAAAAACTAAAATGGCATGAGCATATCTGTACTGTTGCAACACTGCTAGCATAGTGTTACAAAGCGGCACTTTTTTTTTTTAAATACCCAAACCTGTAGTTTGTTGATGTGTTTGTGTGTGGCACAATTGGAAAAGATGCAGATTCTCTCCACGTTTTAGCTGTAACATTGAGCGCCACTGCAGGAAGAAACTCCGCAAACTCTCTATCTGTCTCCTCTCCAGTGCCTGTTGGCAGGCAATCTTTTGTCCACAAAAACGTGCCCATGCATCAAAGCAAGCACTGGGAACAGAAACACACAAAATACAGGTCAGTGGTGTGGTGGCACACAGATTGCACAACCAGCATATGCAGAGCTGAAAATCATTTGCACTTTACTGCATCACAGCAATTTCACTTAACCCCTTGTAATTAATGTAAACACCAACACCTTCACCCCAGCGAGTGCACCACACTCCACACAAAGGGACAAATACACACAAAATAGATTGCAGATACAGGAGTTACCGCATGCTGACATTACCATCTCCTGGCTTCCTCCTGCTTCAACCAAGCATTTCTGCTGCTCTGGGTGAAGTTTAGAGGATGTTTGAGTCCCTTGTTTTGACCTCCTCACCTCCCTGAAAGCACTGAGATTGATTCCCTGCGTGCTGGTTGTCCTCCCTAAATGCAATTCTTCATGTGTACCTTAACTGAGTGGCAAAAGAGTAGCTGACTTCAGAATTGAGATAACCCTGTCCTATGGCAGATATCTACACATGTGGGCTTCCCAGCAACAATCAGTGGAGAGTTACCCGAAACAGAGATTCTTTCCTAGTCCAGGGCAAGAAGCCTGACGTCGCCCTAACCTTATGATGTGGGATACGGGGGACTCAAAGATACCCTTACTGGTAAGTTGGGGTGTGGGGGGGAGGGGTATTTTTCAATGTCGCTTGCTGAGTACATTGGATACCTTTAGGCTCCTTTTGTCACCTGGTGTCAAAGATGGCAAAACCCAAGGGCAGCACGGTGGCACAGTGGTTAGCACTGTTGCCTCATGGCGCTGAGGACCAAGGTTCGATCCCAGCCCCGGGTCACTCCCCGTGTCTGCATGGGACGCACCCCCACAACCCAAAAAGATGTGCAGGGAAGGTGGATTGGCCACGCTAAATTACCCCTGTATTGGGAAAAAAAGAATTGGGTACTTTAAATTATTTTTTTTTTAAACCCTACTGATTGCAATCAAACTCATTCCAAATTAGAACATTTGATGCCAAGTGACCGCTGGTTGTTTTGAGTGCACTGAACGCAAAAATGATGTGAACATTTTCAGGTAGAGATGACACTTACAGGGAGAGATAACACAGAGTATTCTGTGTATTCTGTATGTTTATTCCTGCTCTATTAACTTGCTTCCTCCAAGCAACAAATATGTGGTGGTAAAGAAATTGCCCCAGAGCACATTCCAGGACTCTCCCGGCACGTTCTCTGGTCTGCCTCCTTTGTTTCATGAACCTGACCCATGACAGCAGCACCTGTCTACAAACCAACTCCAACCTCTGTCTCCATGTCAGATTCAAGCTGCACTCACAGTTAGAAGGCACAGGTAGGTCACAGTGTATGACCAACACGGGCTCAAACAGACACTAAATGGAATAAACTGGATGAACAAGCATAGTGCAGAGCAAAGGCTCCTATAGAGTGCTGATACGTTGCATCAATTCCATGTATCCATTAGTGTCAGGACAAGCACACATCCTTCAGGGTGTGAAGCTTAAAAATTCTTTCTTCAAACATGAGACGCAAACCTCTAGAAGTCAAATCCCTGCCGGGTAGACCACACTTTAAAGCAGTTTATAGTCAGAGCTGATTGCTGCACACCTACACTACATGTGGGAGTAGAAGCAGCTGGTTCTCTATTATTTACATAATTCATGTTGACTGGTTACGTTCACAGTTCATCTTCAGACAAGTCACCAACTCTTAATACCGACATGTTTGAATTTCAGCCTGGTTTCTGATTATGAAACCATGAAGCTTCTATCCCAAAAGATTTCACATGTGTGGTACTGCTGCATGGTGCAATGGGCCAATACTGTAGCAAGACATCACTCAAGCAACAAAGCAGCAGCATTCCTGATAATCCTGTGGGTACATACTATGCCTGATGTGGTACTGAACTTCATTGGCAGGAAGGCGCCAGGATCAGTTCTATTCCCTGCACCATGAGGTGAATTATAGAACCGTTATATAACGTTTGGCATATGTCAATTGCCTTTGCATTATTGTGGTGCCAATATTCACACTTACTGCCCATGCAGACTGGCCAAGCTCAGTAATTGTGCAGCCTCTTGTTGATTCCTCCAGAGTTTGTAAGTTTTCGTCCTAATCAACTGCAGTGTGACCGGCTTCCTCGGGTGAATAGTACAGAATTTGTCAGTTGTGTTTGGAGCTCCTGTCACCAGCTGACACTGACTGGGCCTGGCTGCAACTGTCCACTGTTCAGGGGAGCGGGTATGGAGAAAATTTACAACATAATCACTTTCACAAAGTTTCTATAAAGGGAGATAGTACACTGAAATTTTTATTTCAAGCTTTTAACGGTGGAGGAGGAAAGGAGCTGCAAATATGTTTCAATTGAAACTAATACATTTTGGAGGTTCAGTTCAGATATCTGTGGCTTTTGTGCTACAAATTACTCTCACAGGTGAATCCTAACTCTCTGTGCCCTAGGATGTGCTCAGATACCCAGGTTAAGATATAGTTGCCCAAGGAGGAACAGATGATCTCTGCTATGGGTTTTATCCTATTTTAAGTAGGAAAATGATTCTACTTGTGACAGCCTGTGAATTTTTTAATCTTGTGAGATTTGGGCGATTGCTATACTCACTCGCTTAAAGGAATGAGCCAGGAGCCGTGCGCGTTGCCTTCTCTCCAGCAATTTCTCCTGTATCTTGGAAAATTGCACAGCCCAGTGCAATGCATGCAGACCCTTCCGCAGCAACTGGCGTTCCTGCAAAGATACAGCTGCAGCATAGCGCTGCTGCGCAAAGCAGTTCCAGGCACTGAGACACCGTAACAGGAGCCGATGGTGATACAGCTTCAGATACCTGAAACAAAGAAATTTCAAAGACTCTCTCACATTTTTTTTGTTTTGTTTTGTTAAAATAAATTTAGTGTACCCAATTATTTTTTTCCAATTAAGGGGCAATTTAGCGTGGCCAATCCACCTAACCTGCACATTTTCTTTGGGTTGTGGGGCGAAACCCACACAAACACAGGGAGAATGTGCAAACTCCACACGGACAGTGACCCAGAGCCGGGATTGAACCTGGGACCTCGGCGCCGTGAGGCAGCAGTGCTACTCACTGCGCCACCATGCTGCCCTCTCTCTCATACATTTAGCTGCATTGTCAAGCTGACCAACGTGCCCTATTCATTGCATCAATCTCCTGTGTAACTATTAAGTTAAGCGAATTCTCTCTTTCTAGACGAGACCGATATTCTCTGGAGTTTAGAAGAATGAGAGGTGATTCAACTGGAATATATAAAATTCTAAAGGGGCTTAACAGGGGAGATGCTGAGAAATTGCTTCCCCTATCTTCGGAATACAGATCTCAGGGTCACAGTCTCAGAATAAGGGGTTGGCCTTATATAACTGAGACGAGGATAAAGTTCTTTACTCAAAGGGTTACATATCTTTGGAATTCTCTATTCCAGAGATCCATAGATACTCAGTCATTAAGTATATTCACGATAGAGGCTGGGTACTAAGGGAATTAACAGGTCGGTGGAGTTGTGATAGAATTTCAGCCTTCATCTTGTTGAATGGCAGAGCAGGACTGAAGGCCTATTTAGGTTGCTCCTACACCTGTTTCTTATGTCCCTATGCTTTCCCTTCCTATCCTTAAGACACTAACTCTCACTGGAGTTCAAATTGCCTCCACTCAGAGTTTCTTTGGGGTTCAGGCCCCCTGAAAGGCCTACGGTTCAGAACATTCCTCCCTGAAGATGCTGGGATTCAGGCCGCCACCAGTCAACCAGCTGCAGTGACCATCACGGACACCAAAAACGAGCGCCCTCCTCCTCCGCAAGGACATGGCACAGGTGCCTCACCGTCTCCTTGTCAAGACGGAGCCTCCTGCGGCACATGCTGTCCTTCAACTCTGTGTTCCACCAGCCACGCCTGTACACCTTGGCTGTCACCAGCATCCTCCTCTGACTCTCTCCCCAGACTGATGGGCGGCCCTGTCTACAGGGTATGTGCAGCATCTGACCACCTGGTCTGCCACCAGTGCCATGAGGGCTGCTGCTGCGGGGTCAACAACACCATCCATGTTGGAATTGTAAGGAATTGGAGAACGAGAGAGATTGACAATCTGTTAGGGCTTCCGCCCCAGGACCCTCATATCCCCCGAACCTCCTCCATCATTACCTGTCTTGCCTTCTCTCAGAGTTCCATCCACCGAGCCTGTTGTGCTGGAGAACCCCACACTGCACACCCACCCCCGGCCACAGCAGGAGCCCCTGGACCCCAAAACCCAGGTCCCTGCCAGGAACACTCGGGGGCAGTGTTACTGTGGCCTCCCATGATCAACACACTCACGCTCTGGTCGCGGGGAGCCCAGCTCTTGGGTGTTTGATTGTCGGCTGCAGCCTCTGTGGCACTGATGTCCCCAGGGTTCAGGCAAAGTGTCCAGGCCTCAGTTTGATTAGAATGCAAGGCAATAATACTCATCTGAGACATGGGATGTGTAACCCCACAAGAATGGATTTGCGAGCTGTGAAGTGCTCACATAATCAACACTGCTAATTCCTTGTTAGCAATAGCCTGCAGCTGTGCAGCTAGAGGCTGCTCACAGTTGAAGGGAGTTAAAGTGACCTTCAGCAATAACCGTGAACAGGGCTCTTTCCTGGGAGCGATTGGTAGGACAGACATGCAGCAGTTATAGCTGCCCTGTTATAGGTAAACGCAATAGATGCTTAGCAGATGCTAAGCCCCTCATTCCGCACCCACCCCCACCCCCAGGAGCGGCCCCCAATCTATGACACCCAGCCCCCTGCAACACCACCCCCTCCATCTCCCACCCACAGGCACTGGAGAAACAGCTCCTGCCCCAGGCCACATGCTGGGGAATGGTAATGGCTACTCACCTCCTCAGCAGCCATTGCGCTAGCTTCCCGTATTTAAAAAGTGCTAAACGGCGCCTACGTGACCTCTCACTGGGCAGTCTGTTAGTTCCCGGGAAAACCATTAGATTGGACTTACATTCCGCTAATGAGATGGCGACTGATTTTAATTGGAGTCAACTGGTGTCTTGCCATGTCTGGACAGGATCCGGAAGCCACCATCAGGAATATGTCGGTTAGATCGCGAACTGATTCGTGCCCAGCACGGATCCTGATTTTGGCCTCTCCCGCTATTTAACCGGAATGCCTGCATCTGCGCCGGGAGCCATGTGGCCGTTAAATCGCGCCCCAACTGTGGTGCAATCTGTGTAGTCCAGTGTATTTAAGCAGGTCACTCATGGAACTGCAGCTGCACAATTTAGATACAAGGCCGTTCCACATATAGAACAGTACACAAAAGTGCATTTATAATCAAACCATAGAACATATAACACAGTGTAAAACGAGGCCATTCAGCCCATCGAGTCTACACTGACCCACTTAAACCCTCACTTCCACCCTATCCCGTATCCCAATAACCCTCCTAACCTTTTTGGTCACGAAGGGCAATATTAGCTATTATTTTTTGATCAACAAATTGTGAAGTTTTGGCAAAATCTGATCATTAAAATTATTATCCATGCATGATCCCATCTCCACCAACCTGAAACAGGAGAAAGACTGGCCCACAGATGGGGTTGTCTTTAAAGGACAGCACACCCAAGTCTCTGGTAAACTGGCTATGGCCAGTCGACAAAAGCTTCTTCTCAGACGGTAGGCTTTTCAGCGGTTTATTGTAATGATGTTTACGGAGAAGAGTACCTCACAATGAATGTATGTGCCTTCTCTCCCTTCCAACAACATCACTTCTTTTATGAGAATTAAGCAGCAGCTTGGTGTGTGACCTGACACACAGTTTTACAAATGGAAAAGCATCAGTCAGTTTTCACTGTTCGTTATTACGAACATGAGTCATTTGGGTGCATCTCGAAAACCCTCATGGTTTTTACAGAAGTTAAAATAAGCTTTTAACGGTGCCAATGAATGCCTTGCTAAAGGACAACAGAAAAATAATTTCATTTCCATTGAAACCATTTGCCACTTTCAAATTGATTTAATAGATTTTTCAGAAATGAATATAGATCATGAATCCTCTCCTTAACACAAAGTGAATTATGTGGGCGGCATGGTGGTGTTGTGGTTAGCACTACTGCCTCACAGCACCGAGGACCCAGGTTCGATCCTGGCCCCAGGTCACTGCCCGTGTGGAGTTTGCACATTCTCCCCGCGTCTGCATGGGTCTCACCCCCACAACCCAAAGATGTGCAGGGTCGGTGGATTGGCCACGTTAAAATTGCCCCTTAATTGGAAAAAAAGAATTGGGTACTTTAAATTTATATATGTTTTAAACACAAAGGGAATTACACCCTAGATAAAATATGATTTGACTGAAAAGGATGTAAGATTTGGAGGCACTCCATTGTAGTCAAAATTTTCTGCCACTTACATCCCACTATCCTTACCCACACAAATTTATCATAATCAGAAAGATTTATCCTACATCAGGCTACTCCTAACCCGCTGAGCCCCATCTGTGCTCATCTCCATAGAAACGCAAAAGTACAAGAGACACCCCACTGACCCTCTGTGTTGTTACAGCAGGAACCAGACACCGAACAACAGCAGTTCCTGCAAATGCTCCACTGAACAGGAACATTTAACCAACTCCAACTGAGATGGGAATGAAATTCTGACTTTATCATCCATCGAACGCTGCTCAGGATTCATCCCAACTCTTCAATTCTAAGACACAGCAGAACAGCTAGTCAAGGCTCCTTTGAGAGCACCTCCCAAACCTGCAACTTCCATCATCTAGGACAAGTGCAACAGGAGCATGAGAATAACACCATCTCCAACGTCCCTTCCAAATCATACAACATCCTGACTTGGAAATATATCCCTATTCGTCATCGCTGGGTCAAAATCCTTGTCCTTCCTCACTTTTCTTCGTTTTTTAAAATAAATTTAGAGTATCCAATTCATTTTTTCCAATTAAGGGGCAATTTAGCGTGGCCAATCCACCTATCTTGCACATCTTTGGGTTGTGGGGGCGAAACCCACGCAAACACAGGGGGAATGTGCAAACTCCACACAGACAGTGACCCAGAGCCGGGATCGGACCTGGGACCTCGGTGCCGTGAGGCTGCAGGGCTAACCACTGCGCCACCGTGCTGACCCCTGAATTGGAAAAAATGAATTGAGTCTCTAAAAGAATTTTAAAAGAAAAAGGTAAGATTTTGAATACCTCTATTCAATTTTCTCCTAAAATTCTCTGATTTAAGGAAAAGAACCCCAGTTTCTCTAGCCTGTCCATATAATTGAAAAATTCCATCCCCACTAAATCTCAGCTGCATCCTCTCAGAGGCTTTGATATCCTTCCTGAATTATGGTGCTGCGAGTCAGACACAATACTCCAGCTGAGGCCTGATCAGTGCTTTATAAAGATATCATAACATGAGAATTAGAAGCTAATAAGTGAAACAAATTGGGTTTGAAAGAAAATTGTGTTACATTACACCCTTAGAACGACTTTACTGGAGCCAAAACTGAATTTAATTAGAAAAACTTCTCGTCAATGCAAGTGCTGATTCAATCCCTCGTGCACTGACGGAAATTAACACTTGATAATTAAACTTAAGAAATTGGTCATTATCTTTAAAGCGTTAACTCCAATTTGCCATCTGTGACTCACCCTGAAATTCACAAATGTAACAACCGGAACTTACATTAATTAGGCCTTTGTGATGTCTGTTTTGACAGCCCAAAATTAAATATTACATAATCACAAAGGAACTACTAAGACTATGTAAACTGTAGATAAGTTAATTAATTTATAATGAAATTTGCAAATGCACTTGGGTTTGTAATCTGCTGAATAAACACAATAGAATTGTACAGATTCTTCCCCGAGTGATGTGTGAAGTTGGTGCTGTTTAGGTTGATTGTTTGCAGCATTATTTATCTCACAGGGTCAGTGCTGCACAAATACAGCAATAAATCACACATGTGCAAGCCTTGGGCAGCTCCTGGCAATCAGCCACACTCTGACTGAGACACTGATAAATCACAGCTTCAACCAGATATGATCTTATACTTTTAACAGTGACTAACCTAAAATTCTAATCACTGGTATCAACTTTGGTTTATAATTGGGTCACTAACACTGGCAACCAAAACAGGGCTTTCTCATTGGGAAGACAATAGTCCTGCACCTGATTTAATGAAGGAAACTGCTGGCAATAGTTTCCAACTCTCACAGCGTGAGTCGGCTGGATTAACATCAGTGCAGATATAATCACCACGGCAGGCCACAAGGGCAAGAATTACTAAACTGGACAGTGCTAGGGAATTAACCTCAATATAGTTTTGTCAGCAATGCAAAAGCTTTCTGTATTCCTGTCATTACAACTGGGAGTTGTTAACTCAGCTCCCTATGAAACTGCAGCAAGTGATTTCTCTCCATCACCTCAACTGAGGATGTACTTTTTAAAATAAATTCAGAGTACCCAATTCATTTTTCCCAATTAAGGGGCAATTTAGCGTGGCCAATCCACCTAACCTGCACATCTTTGGGTTGTGGGGGCGAAACCCACGCAAATACGGGGAGAATGTGCAAACTCCACACGGACAGTGACCCAGGGCCGAGATCGAACTTGGGATCTCGGCGCCGTGAGGCAGCAATGCTAACCACTGCACCACCGTGCTGCCCAACTGAGGATGTACTAATCAGTATCTGCTGCTTAAGCAAATGTATTTACAAAACACAAACACACTTTTTTTCATAGAATTTCTGGATTTTTTTCCCCCAGAATTAGTTCCTAAAAAGCCCATGGGTTCCAGTTCAATATTGGGTTCTCTGGTAAATTCTGCTGATAACGTATTGCTGGATAACGAATATGCATTCAATACTGGCTGCAATTTCAAAGCCACTGCAAAATCCACATGGGGCGGGATTCTCCGTAGCCCTTCGTAACGCGGGTTGCCTGCGAAAAAAATCGGTGTTAATCACTCCGGCGCCGGGGCCTTCTTTAAGGCCGCTATTCTCCGTTCCCGGAGGGGCTAGCAGCTGACTGACGCGATACGCGTCAGTTTCTCCAGCTGCGGAAGTGGTGAGACCCGGCGTATTTTGGAGGATAAGGAGGAGAGAGACAGAGCTGGCAGTTGGGGGCGGGGGGGGGGGGGGGTGTTCCGGCAGTTCGGGGGGGGGGGGGGGGTGTGTGTGTGTTCCGGCAGTTTGGGGGGGGGGGGGGGGGGGGTGTTCCGGCAGTTGGGGGGGGGGTGTGTGTTCCGGCAGTTGGGGGGGGGGGGGGGGTGGGTGTGTGTTCCGGCAGTTGGGGGGGGGGGGGGTGTGTGTGTTCCGGCAGTTGGGGGGGGGGTGTGTGTGTTCCGGCAGTTGGGGGGGGGGGGGGGTGTGTTCCGGCAGTTGGGGGGGGTGGTGTGTTCCGGCATTTTTGGGTGGGGGGGGGGGGGTGTTCCGGCATTGGGGGGGGGTGAGTTCCGGCATTGGGGGGGGGGGGTGTGTTCCGGCATTGGGTGGGGGGGGGGGGTGTTCCGGCATTGGGTGGGGGGGGGGTGTTCCGGCATTGGGTGGGGGGGGGGGGTGTTCCGGCATTTGGGGGGGGGTGTGTTCCCGGCATTTGGGGGGGGGGGTTTGGGGGCAGCGGCGGGCAGAGAGGGGGGGCGACGGATGCCCGGGGCCAACGCAACCGTCGCCCCCCCCCTCTGTACGCCGCTGCCCCCTACCCCAACCCCCCCTCACCACCCCTACCTCAACCCCCCTCACCACCCCTACCTCCACCCCCCCTCACCACCCCTACCTCCCTCCCCACCACCCCTACCTCCCTCCCCACCACCCCTACCTCCCTCCCCACCACCCCTACCTCCCTCCCCACCACCCCTACCCCCCTCCAACGCCGGGTCCCCCCCCCCCCAACGCCGGGTCCCCCCCCTCCCCCCAACGCCGGGTCCCCCCCCCTCCCCCCAACGCCGGGTCCCCCTCCCCCCAACGCCGGGTCCCCCTCCCCCTTAATGCCGGTACCCACACCCCCCCTCAATGCCGGTACCCACACCCCGTCCCCCTCCCTCTGAAGGCCGGTACCCACACCCCCCCTCTCTCCTCCTCCCCACCCCCTCTCTCCTCCTCCCCCCCCCCCTCTCTCCTCCTCTCCCCCCCCTCTCTCCTCCTCTCCCCCCCTCTCTCCTCCTCTCCCCCCCCCTCTCTCCTCCTCTCCCCCCCCCTCTCCTCCTCTCCCCCCCCCTCTCTCCTCCTCTCCCCCCCTCTCTCCTCCTCTCCCCCCCCCTCCTCCTCTCCCCCCCTCTCTCCTCCTCTCCCCCCTCTCTCCTCCTCTCCCCCCCTCTCTCCTCCTCTCCCCCCCTCTCTCCTCCTCTCCCCCCCCTCTCTCCTCCTCTCCCCCCCCCCTCTCTCCTCCTCTCCCCCCCCCTCTCTCCTCCTCTCCCCCCCCTCTCTCCTCCTCTCCCCCCCCCTCTCTCCTCCTCTCCCCCCCCTCTCTCCTCCTCCCCCCCTTTCCTTCCTCTGTTAGGGGGGGGGGGGTGCAGCGTTAGTGGGGGTGTGGGGGTGCGGCGTTGGAGGGGGGTAGGGGTGGTGAAGGGGGTAGGGGTGGTGAAGGGAGGGGGTTGGGGTAGGGGCAGCTGCGTGCAGAGGGGGGGCGACGGTGCGTTGGCCCCGGGCATCCGTCGCCCCCCTCCTCAGCACGCCGCTGCCCCTACCCCAACCCCCTCCCCTCACCACCCCTACCCCCTTCACCACCCCTACCCCACTCCAACGCCGCACCCACCCCCCACTAACGCCGCACCCCCCCCCCCCCACTAACGGAGGAAGGAAGGGGGGGAGGAGGAAGGAAGGGGGGGAGGAAGGGGGGGAGGAGGAAGGAAGGGGGGGAGGAGGGGGGGAGGAGGAGAGAGGGGGGGTGTGGGTACCGGCCTTCAGAGGGAGGGGGACGGGGTGTGGGTTGCGGCGTTGAGGGTGGGGGGTGCCGCCGTTGAGGGGGGGGGGGGACCCGGCCTTGAGGGGGGGGGGGACCCGGCGTTGAGGGGGGGGGGTTGCGGCGTTGCGAGAGATGGGGGGCGGCGTTGGAGGGGGGTAGGGGTGGTGGGGAGGGGGGTAGGGGCGTTGGAGGGAGGTAGGGGTGGTGAGGGGGGGGGTGGTTAGGGTAGGGGGCAGCGGCATACAGAGGGGGGGGGGGCCACGGTGCGTTGGCCCCGGGCATCCGTCGCCCCCCCCTCTCTGCCCGCCGCTGCTCCCAAACCCCCCCGATGGCCGCAACTCCCCCGATGGCCGCAACCCACTCCCCCGATGGCCGCAACCCACTCCCCCGATGGCCGCAACCCACTCCCCCGATGGCCGCAACCCACTCCCCCGATGGCCGCAACCCACTCCCCCGATGGCCGCAACCCACTCCCCCGATGGCCGCAACCCACTCCCCGATGGCCGCAACCCACTCCCCCGATGGCCGCTACCCACTCCCCCGATGGCCGCACCCCACTCCCCCGATGGCCGCAACCCACTCCCCCGATGGCCGCAACCCACTCCCCCGATGGCCGCTACCCACTCCCCCGATGGCCGCTACCCACTCCCCCGATGGCCGCAACCCACTCCCCCGATGGCCGCAACCCCCTCCCCGATGGCCGCAACCCACTCCCCCGATGGCCGCAACCCACTCCCCCGATGGCCGCAACCCACTCCCCCGATGGCCGCTACCCACTCCCCCGATGGCCGCTACCCACTCCCCCGATGGCCGCTACCTACTCCCCCGATGGCCGCAACCCACTCCCCCGATGGCCGCAACCCACTCCCCCGATGCTGCAACCCACTCCCCCGATGGCCGCAACCCCCCGATGGCCGCAACCCACCCCCCCCCCCCCAATGCCTCAACCCACCCCCGACACTGAACGGCGTCAACCATCATCAATGGTTGACGCCGTTTTAAATCAACTGTGATTTTCGCCGACGTGACCCGTGGCCACGTCGGCGGGACTTCGGCCCATCCGGGCCGGAGATTTCAGGTCAGTGCAAATAAAATGAAATCCCGCCGGCGCCAGCTGTTTTCACAGGCTGCCGACGGGATTTGCACAACGCCGGTTTTTTACCAGCGGGAGAATTCGAAAACCTGCGGGAGCGGAAATAACGCCGCTTCCCGCCAATTCTCGGACCCTGCGTGGGGTCGGAGAATCCCGCCCATAATCTGGGTTTATAATTCAGTGCAGTACTCAGGGTGTCCAGCACGGTCAGATTTGTTCTTTTTTTAAATGAGACATTAATCCACGATACAATTCAAAGGAGAGCAGTGCCCTGGCCAAACTCAGATGATCAACTTATTTATTGCATTGCTGTTTATGGAAACTTTCTGCATACTAATTGGCTGCCTCTGCAATATCATAGTGCTGCATTTCAATAAAGTGCTTAATTGGCTACAAAGCACTTTGGATCATCCTATCGTTGTGAAAAGCACTATGTAAACACAGGTTCCCCCTTTCTCAGTATTAGGAGCAGAGATACAGTCAGTCACTCAGCCCCTTGAGCCTGTTACGTCACTCGGTGATATCATAGTTAATCTGTATTTTAATTCCTCCACTTTTTTAAATACCTTTATCAAGCAAAAAAGGTCCATTGATCTCAGATTTAAAATTATTAATTGAGCTAGCATCCATTGTATTTTGTGGGACAGTGTTCCATACTTCTACTAGCCTTTTGTGTGTAGTTTCCTAACTCCTCTCCTGAATGCTTGGCTCTGATTTTAAGGTTATGTCCCCTTATCCTAGTGTCCAAGCCAGCAGAAAATGCTTATTTTTATCAACTCTATCAATTTCTTGTAAAATCCTAAATACCTTAATCAAATCACCCTTCAATCTATATTCCAGGTACTACACACCTACTTTATGTAATATCTCCTTAATCTAAATCTTGTAACCTTGGTCACATTCTGGCCGATCTGCGCCGCTATATCCTTTCTACGATGCAAGTGCCCAGAGCTGGGCACAGTACTCCAGATTTCTCACCAGAGTTTTGTATAGCTGTAACAAAACTTCCTCCCCTTTCTTGTCCTATAGTTAGAAAGGCTAACATTCCATTAATCTTTTTTATTATTTGTTTTTATATTTGACTACTACATTTTAGTGATTTGTCAACTTGTCAATTATCAACCCAGATTATGTGGATTTTGCAGTGGCTCTGAAATTTAACATGGACCCTTAAATCGATTTGGTCTTCCACTGTTCCTAATTTTTCATCATTGAAATACTCAATTCTATCCATATTTTGTCCAAAATAGATAACTTCACACTTACCAACACAGAAATCAATCTGTCAAAAGTTTTGTCCACTTACTTAATCTGCCAGTATATCTTTTGATTTTATGCTATGTGGGCATCGTTGGTTAGGCCAGCATTTATTGGCTACCCTTAGTTGCCCTTCAGAAGGTGGTGGGGAGTTGCCTTCTTGAACCGCTGCAATCCTTGAGGTGAAGGTACACCCACTGTGCTTTAGGGAGGGAGTTCCATGATTTTGCCCCAACGATAGTGAAGGAATGGCGATATATTTCCAAGTCAGGGTGGTGGGAGGGGAACTTCCAGGTGGTGGGGTTCCCAGGTATCTGCTGCTCTTGTCCTTTCTGGATAGTTGTGGTTGTGGGTTTCGAAGGTGCTATCTAAGGAACAGTGGTGAGTTACTGCAGTGCATCTTGTAGATTGTACACACAGCTGCCACTGTTCATTGGTGGTGGAGGGTTTGAATGTTTGTGCAAGGGGTGCAATCAAGTGGGCCTCTTTGTCCTGAATGGTGTCGAACGTCTTGAGTGTTGTTGGAGCTGCATTCACCCAGGCAAGTTTGGGGGGGGGGGGATTTCGCCCCCACAACCCAAAGATGTGCAGAGTAGGTGGATTGGCCACACTAAACGGCCACTTAATTGGAATGAATGATTTGGGTACTTTAAATTTCTTTAATAAAAAAAATCATCCAAGCGGTCAATAATTTGACTTCAATTCCATGACCGTAAATGTTAGAAAAATTCTTTGGAACGCTATTGAACATTTGGAAATCCACATAATACCATTTATGTAGCTTTTAGAAAGCAGCACTTGGCACTGCATCTAAGATCTTTCTGAATAATTGGGCGGCATGTGGCGCCGTGGTTAGCACTGGGACTGCGGCACTGCGGACGCAGGTTCGAATCCCGGCCCTGGGTCACTGTCTGTGTGGAGTTTGCACATTCGCCCCATGTCTGCTGAGTTTCACCCCCACAACCCAAAGATATTCTGGTTAGGTGGATTGGCCACACTAAATTGCCCCTTAATTGGAAAAAAATATAATTGGGCACTCTAAATTTTTTTTTAAATCTTTCCGAGTAATTCTTTTGAAGCACCATTTCCGGCATACTTTCCAGGCTCCAGTTCATTTCGTTTTGACGACTGAAAATGTGAAATCCTGACAAACAGCTTCAAATATATTTAACCCACTCCCCACAAACTGCTGTACCTTTTCACTGGTCGCTTTGTCCAGCCACCATCCAAAGGAAATCCTCGCGGCTCTGTACTCTATCAAACAAAAGAAACCAAATCAAGGTGTTTAAAGTCACACTTGCACACATTATGTCAAGATCACAAATATTTGCAGATACTGTAGCACACATTTCAAATGGGCAGCCACTTCCCTCCCTCCTCTTTTCTGTGGGTTTTGTCCCATGAAGCCAAAAATATTTATTTTAAATTCAGAGAATGTATAGCAGAAAGCCACTTCATCCTGAGCTAAATTTGACCGCAATGTACTGATTACTAATTTGTAGCTAAATATATGTCTAAGAGTTAAAGACCAGATGTGATTACATTTTCCAAATTGTTTTTGTGTTTAACGGTTTAAAGTACACCATCAGAGCTCACGGTGCTTTTTCATGTGTATTATTGCTAATAACGCTGCCTCTTTCAGGCAAGGCATCTGTCTACAGAAAGACTATCTTTCTTCCACTCACCCACAATATAATCTAAATCTGGTATGGTGACTCTCAGCAAACCGTTTGCAATTCAGCTTAGAAATTCTTGTTAGCTCTAAATTTCAAGATCTTGAACCCAATTAAAAAGTTTGAGCTTCGATCCATTACTTCACTTAGCAAGAAGTGTGGAGCTCTAATTTGGTTTAGTTTTGACAGATTTACTGCTCTATTGTTTCTTAGGACTAAACTTAAAAAAAGCATTTTGTTCGAAGACCCCATCCAATTCACAACTCTACTTCATCGGCATTCTGTCATTCTATTTTCTCCATCAATCAAAGTAGAGAATTATATTCAATTCTGGGCACCACACTGCAAGAAGAAGGACAAGGCCAACAAGGTGTCCTTGAAAACAGCGAATGTGTTTGTTGTTATCTTCCAAAATTCTGTCGATTTTGGAACAGTCCTGGCAGATTGGAAGGTAGCAAATGTAACCCCTCTATTTAAAAAAGGGAAGGAGAAAGCAGGGAATTACAGACTGGTTAGCCTAACAACTGTAGCAGGGAAAATGTTAGTCCATTACAAAAGGATATGATAACAGGACATTTAGAAAGTATCAACGGGAGGACTTCCAGTTGCGCTACGTAGGGGAAGCGCGTGTGATGTTCCTCCCGATGATCCGTTTTACAAGTTCCTTCTTAATGTGCCGGTATATTGTTATATGCCGCCTCAAAAACAAAGTTAAACACCCAGGTAACTAATGTTTTTTGATATGCCCAAGAATTTAAAACAAACAGGCTGCAAAATATCAAATGGTACAGATGCCCCTGCCATTAAGATGGCAGCCGGCTCCCTCAAGCTACTAACAACCGCAATTTTGAGAACATTTCTGGTTACTCAGTTCAACAAGTCCCAACAAAGTTTGGCTCTAGAGCTGAAAAATTCATTGGGAGAATCCCTGGTTCCTATTCAGTCCTCCCTCAACACCAGATGTTTACCTGTCGACTCTCATGCCAGCACCCTTTCCGACATCAAGCTGACCCTTTTGGACCACAGCAATAAGGTCAGTACACTGGAGTCCAGTGACTATGGCCATTAAGGAGAGCGTGTCGTTGAGGAGCAAAGTCGATGACTGGAAAGCCGATCAAGACAACAAAACAAATGCATTGTTGGTCTATCAGAAGGGACGGAGGGTCAAACCCCTACACAGTTCATACAGGAATTATTCAAAAAGGTGGTGGATGAAGATACTTTCCCTAAGCCCCAGAGTTAGACTGAGCCCACCGTATGCTTCGGCGGAAACCTCTCCCTGGCAGCCCCCAAAGAGTCATTGTGGTTGAGTTTCATCACTACAAAGGTAAGGGGCTCAATTCTCCAATTCTGGGGCTATGTCCCCACGTTGGTGTGGGAACGCCAGGAAAACTGGCGCAAACGGCCAGCCATTCCCTGTATTGCTGGGGGCTGGCAGGACGGCAGCGTAGAGCACCCAGCTCCACCTCCGAAAACGGCACGGAGAATTACCGGGTCCGTGGCCACGCATGTGCACACTGGCTGCCTTCAGCGGCCATACCGTGCTTCATGGCGGAGGTCGCTCGCGAACCCAGCCCGCGAAATAGTTCCCCCCTCCTTCGGCCGGCTCACGCGCCACAGATCACCCCCCACAGTGCTCCTAGTCCTGAATAATGTCCCCACCCTGCCCACGGACCCCTGCCCCTCCCCCCCCCCCCCCGCGGCATTGGACTAAGTCCGCAGCCGCCAAGCCGAGCTCCCAACGGGTGACACCATGAGAGACCCGCGGCATCGGGAACTCGGTCGGTCAGGGACGGAACATCGGGGGATGGGCCTTAGGCGATGTCCTGAGGCCGTCGATATGCGTTTTGGAGGGGGCTGAGCATCGCGAAAGCGGCACCGTCCCCCATTCTGTCGTAAACTTGGATTCTCCGGCCGGTTGCTGAACGCGATTTTGGCGTCAGACCAGAGAATCCAGCCCAAGGGTAAAGGAGCACTGCCATGTTACTTACCAAGGCCACGCAATTATGAGTGCAGACCCGGCAAGGAGGCGTGCAGCCTTTAACAACATCAAGTCCAAACTGTACAAGAAAGGAATTAGCTTTGGGCTGATTCATACAGCCCGTCTCCGCATCACATTTAACGGAGAAGATCATTTTGACGCATCAGACGAGGCAGACTCTTTCCTTCAGCGGCACATATGTAATTCATGGTGGGCTTATTTTGGGTATCATGTGTTTAAATGCCTGTATTGTTTATATTGGAGCTCTTACAATGCAGTTAGAACAAGCAACCTCCAGTGGCTTATTATATAATGTAGTTCATATGTCGGGGGTATGCCCCATTAAAACGGTTGGTTCGTAAATGGATCTCATATAAGACGGAATACATGCTGCTCAGGATTTAATTCATGATTTTATTTAGTTAAAGGTTTATTATCACACTTTGTTTTGTTCTAGTGATTTGGGAGTGTGATGAGTGTTCTGGGGTGGGGTGAAGTAGGAGGGATTTCCTGCATTCACAGTAATCAAATACCTTTTTGTATTTGGCAAACTTCATTATTTAATAGATCCTCTTGGCCTTGCTTTCTTTTCCATTCAATTTACTGGCCATTTTATAAAGTCCTCCTGCACATACAGCGCCGGCTCTAGGGTTGCTGGCGCCCCGGGCAAGCTGAACTTCGGCGCCCTTGTGGGGGGCGGGGGCTGGGGGGGGGCGGGGGGGCGGGCGGGGCCGAGGGGGGGGGGCGAGGGGGGGGGGCCGAGGCCGAGGGGGGGGGCGGGGCCGAGGGGGCCGAGGAGGGGGGGCGGTGTGGGGGGGGCGGTGTGGGGTGGCCGAGGAGGGGCGGACCCGAGGGGGGGGGGGGGGGCCGAGGAGGGGCGGACCCGAGGGGGGCGGGGCGGACCCGAGGGGGGCGGGGGGGCGGGGCCGAGGGGGGCGAACACGCGGGGGGCGGACGGACGCGGGGGGCGGGCGGACCCGAGGGCGGGGCGGGGGGGCGGACCCGAGGGGGGCGGACCCGAGGGGGGCGGGGGGGGGGGACCGAGCGGGTGGGGGCGGACCGAGCCGGGGGGCCGCCCTGGGGGCTGGCGGCCACCGCGCATGCGCTGGTTGGCACCGGACCAACTGCGCATGCGCGGGACCCGAGTCTGGCGCCCCCGAGCACATGGCGCCCCGGGCAACAGCCCGAGTTGCCGGTGCCTTGAGCCGGCCCTGTGCACATATGACTAGCTCAGGCAGTCCGGGTGGTACAGAGCTCTCAATCAGATTAGTCACATGGAATGTAGGGCGGCATGGTGGCGCAGTGGTTAGCACTGCTTACAGCACTGAGGACCCGGGTTCGATCCAGGGTCACTGTCTGTGTGGCGTTCGTACATTCTCCCTGACTGTGTGGGTCTCACCCCACAACCCAAATATGTGCAGGGATTGGCCATGCTAAATTGTCCTTAATTGGAAAAACAAAATAATTAGGTACTCCAAATTTATTTTAAAAAAGAGATCTTCTCCCCACAGTTAAAACTGAGTATTCTGCTGTAGTCATATCAGGCCATGTGCCTCACTCCCTTGACCTGGTTCTTACGTCCAAAGCTGAAGGGCAGCCTCCATAGAGATTTCACACACCCTACTATCTGAAAAGGATATTTGTAAATCTAAATTCTATTTTTTAATTTTTTTTTAAAATAAACCCACGTAGACACGGGGAGACTGTGTAAACTCCAAACAGACAGTGACCCAGGGCCGAGTTCGAATCTGGGTCCTCCGCTGTAGGTAGCAGTGGTAACAATTGCGCCACCATGCCGCCCGTAAATCTAAATTCTAAAGCAGAATATAGAGAGTTAGGACGAAAGTTGACCTCAATGGTCGTGATCTCAGGATTACTAACAGTGCCACCTGTCAGTCAGAGCAGAAATAGCAGGATATATCGGATGAATATGTGGCTGAAGTAATGGTGTGAAATGAAATGAAAATTGCTTATTGTCACAAGTAGGCTTCAAATGAAGTTACTGTGAAAAGCCCCTAGTCACCACATTCCGGCACCTGTTCGGGAAGGCTGGTACGGGAATTGAACCGTGCTGCTGGCCTGCCTTGGTCTGCTTTCAAAGCCAGCAATTTAGCACTGTGCTAAACCAGCCCCTGAAGGGGAGGGTTTCAGATTCCTGGAGCACTGGGACCAGTTTTGAGGAAGGTGGGACCAGTCCTAACTGGAAGGGTCACACCCTGGGCAAGACCAGGACTGATGTCCATGGGGGAGTATTTGCTAGAGTGGTTGGGGAGGGTTTAAACTAAAATGGCAGGGGGGGTGTGGGAACCTATGCAAGGAGTCAGAGGAGGAGGAAACAAGGACAAAAACAAAATACAGAATGGAGAATAAAAAAAGTGACAGGCAAAGAAACCAAGGGCCAGATTCAAACAGGGCCACAAAGAAAAATATTTGGAGCGAGACAAGTAATGTTAAAAAAACAAGCTTAAAGGCTTTGTGCCTTAACACGCGGAGCATTCGCAACAAAGTGGATGAACTAATCACGCAAATAGATATTAAAGGGGTATGATATAATCGGGATGACGGAGACATGGTTGCAGGTTGACCAGGGATGGGAACTAAATGTCCAGGGGTATTCAGTATTTAGGACGGACAGATAAAACGGAAAAGGTGGTGGAGTTGCATTGCTGGTTTAAGAGGAAATTAATGCAATAGTGAGGAAGGATATTAGCTCTGACAATGTGGAATCTGTATGGGTAAAGCTAAGAAACACGAAGGGGCAAAAACATTAGACCCCCAAATTGCAGTGGTGATGTTGGTAATTGCATTAAACAGGAAATTAGAGATGCATCGTTAAAGGAACATCTGTAATTATGGGTGATTTTAATCTGCATATAGATTGGGCATATCAAATTAGCCACAAGACCGTAGAGGAGGAATTCTTGCAGTGGATACAAAGAACATGATGCCCCGTCCAAGGAAGGCAAGCAGCCCGTATACATGAAGAGAAAATGATTGGTGAAGACAAATGTAGGTCCCTTACAGTCAGAAAGAGAGTAATGTTTAATAGGGGCCAACAAAAAAGGCTGAGCAATTAAATACATGCTTTGGTTCTGTCTTCACAAATGAGGACACAAATCAGATACCAGAAATGTTGGGGATGCAGGATTTACTGAGAGGGAGGAACTGAAGGAGATCAATGTTGTAGAATGTTGATCAAAGTAGAGAAATGCTGTTAGGGAAATTGATGGGGTTGAAGGCTGATAAATCCCAAGGGCCTAATAATCTACATCCCAGTGGCTCTAGATAGTGGATGCATTGGTGGTCATCTTCCAGGATTCTATAGATTCTGGAACAGTTCCTGCCGATTGGAGGGTGGCTCATATAACTCCACTATTTCAAAAGGGAGGTAGAGACAAAACAGGGAATTATAGACCATGTAAGCATGACGTAGGTAATGGGGAAAATTCTAGAACCCAGTATCAAAGATTTTATAGCTGAGCACTTAGAAGTCAGTGGCAGGATCAGACAGAGTCAGCATTCATTTATGAAGGAGAAATCATGCTCGACAAATCTACTGGAATTCTTCAAGAATGTAACTAGCAGAGTTGACGAGGGGGAGCCAATGGCAGTGGTATATTTGGACTTTCAGAATGCTTTTGACAAAATCCGCTTAAGAGATTAGCATGTAAAACTAAAAAGCAGGGGATATAGTGTATTGAGATGGATAGAAAACTGGTTGGCAGACAGGGAAAAAAAAGAGTAGGAATTAATGGGTATATTTCAAATTGGCAGAGAGTGATTAGTGGGGTACCACAGCTATTCACAATATATATTAATGATTTAGATGAGGGAACAAAATGTAATATCTTCAAATTTGCAGATGACACCAAGTTGGTTGGGAAGGTGAGCTGTGAGGAGGATGCAGAGATCCTTCAGTGTGATTTAGACAAGTTGAGTGACTGGGCAAATGGATGGCCGATGCAGTGTAATTTGGATAAATGCGAGGTTATTCATTTTGGTAGCAAAAACGAGGTGGCAGACTATTATCCGCATGGCCATAAATTAGGAGAGAACATGCAACGCGACCCGTGTGTCCTCGTACATCAGTCATT
The DNA here is from genome assembly GCF_902713615.1 of Scyliorhinus canicula. Taxonomy (NCBI): domain Eukaryota; kingdom Metazoa; phylum Chordata; class Chondrichthyes; order Carcharhiniformes; family Scyliorhinidae; genus Scyliorhinus; species Scyliorhinus canicula. The sequence continues at coordinate 120,767,946 of NC_052161.1, read as the reverse complement.
GAAAGTAAGCATACAGGTACAGCAGGCTGTAAAGAAGGCAAATGGGATGCTGGCCTTCATTACGACGGGTACATGAGTAGAGATTTCTTGCTGCAATTATACAGGGCCTTGGTGAGGCCACACCTGCAATATTTTGTGCAGGTTTGGTCTTCTTCTCTAACGAAGGATGTTCTTGCTCGCGAGGAAGTGTAGCAAAGGTCCACCAAACTGATTCCTGGGATGGTGGGACTGATGCATGAAGAGAAGTTGATTAGGTTAGGATTGTATTCACCGGAGTTCAGAAGAATGAGGAGGATCTCATAGAAACCTATTAGATTTGCCGTCTTTATACCTCCCTACCGCGAGTGTGCACACTAACTCTCTGCATTCAGAGTACTACCCCTTATCCAGGGGAACCTGTCAAGAGTGCCCACTGTCCCCACTGCTCTATGCCCTGCTGACATAATGCCTGTGAATAGCCTTACCGTCATCCACACTGCTAAAGGGTATCCTTCGGGCTGGTGTGAAGCATTGTGTGTCTTTGTATGCTGAAGACCTCCTCTTGTATATCACTAACCCTGTGTTGATGGCATAATGAATTTTTTCAGTGCCTTTGGTTCATTCTCTGGCTATTAATTGAATATTGGCAGGGATTCAGAATTGATAAGCAGACAGGAAACAGGAAGTTGGAATAAATGGGTCTTTCCAAAGTAGCAGGCTGTGACTAGTGGGGTCCCACAGGAATCAGTGCTTGGGCCCCAGCTATTCACACTACACATCAATGATTTGAATGAGGGAACCAAAAGTAATATTTCCAAGTTTGCTGATGACACAAAACTTGGTATGAATGTTTGTGGTGAGGAGGATGTTAAGAGCTTCAAGGTGATTTAGCCAAGTTGAGTGAGTGGGCAATTACATGGCAGATGCAGTATATTGTAGATAAATATGAAGTTACCCACTTTGGACAGAAAAACAGAATGGCCAAGTATTGGCGATAGACTGGAACATGTTGATGTACAAAGGGACCTGCCGTACCTGCATACTAGTTTTCTGTAATTCATGCAGATCATTGATGCTGATCTATCTCTACACCATTTCCCCCCACTATTCCCATATTGTTTGATGTCATCTGTATCATAAATCTATTTATTTTCATTTTGAACATGCTCAATGATTGAGCTTACATAGCCTCTGTGGTAGAGAATTCTAAAGATTCGCCACCCACTGAGTGAAGAAGTCCCTCCTCATCTGTCTTAAATGGCCTGTCCCTTATTCTGAGATTGTGACCCTGGTTCTGGACTCACCAGCCAGAGGAATCATCCTCTCTATATCTATCCTGTCAACTTAAATCATTTTTACTGTCTGTGTAGAGTTTGCATGTTCTCCTCGTGTCTGCGTGGGTCTCACCCCCACAACCCAAATCTGTGCAGGTAGGTGGATTGGCCACGCTAAATTGCCCCTTAATTGGAAAACAAAAAGAATTGGGTGCTGTAAAAAAAAATTTCAATTATTTTTATACAGTGGGTTGTTATCTGCACATTGTTTGAGAAAGGATCTTCGACACCTGGCTGTTCTCCATCTACTGATACTCTTTGATCAGTTTCCATTTCAGACACTTGGTCAGTTAAGTTCATTGACTTTATGGGGAAATTACACAAAAGATCTGCACTTCTTTGACAGGCAGCACTATGAGAGTGATGTGTTTCCTTTGTGTCCTGGTCAGGTATGGTTAGTGACTCTGTCAATGACATTGTCTTTCTGCCAGTGGTGATAAACTGAGAAGGACTGTGATAGTCATCTGCCAAAACCTCTGCTTCTGTACAGGTCATGCAACTGTCAGCATTTTCACATCTGCTGCAAACACAGGTTAACCCAGGACAGACCTGATACTTGGTGCGTAAACACAGTGGGCATGCATCCCACACAGGATAATAACCTTTACGGTTATTATTTGCTAGAAAGGAGTCACAGTTTGGTATTATTGGAACATTTTGGTGTTTCCAAACATTTGAATATGCTTCGCTTGACCATTCCTCTTTTCCATCTCCAGAAGGCAAATTTACAGTATTATAGGTAGAAAACCTTAATGGACTGATACTTGCAGTTTCCCTTGAAGCATGCTTTGCCTTGTAGTTGCTATCACCCAAGCTGAGCATTGAACGATGTAGGCTTGCAGATGTTTGCGATGATTTCAGAATGGAGCGTAGGGTATTAGACCGTCTATCCAAGGATGGTCGGTAAACATTCGCAAGATTGCCCGGAGTAACTGGACGATTGGGAGAACCAATAATCAACGATTCGTATTGACTCGCAGACACCTTGAAGTGGCTGTCACCAGCCTCTTGACTGCTTAACTGTATTTGAGACAAATTCTCTTCCCCATGGGCGAAGTATTTTTTCTGCTTCTTGCTTGTTCCCGTCTTTACCTCATCAAAGCTCATATTAAAATTAATGCTAGTAAGCGTACCTGAATTGCTTAAATAGCGTTCCTGCGCTCTCACAAAGTGTTTGGATGCCGCAAGAGAAATTGATCTGCCTCTATCAGTGATTGAATCACTGGAGCTATGCTTCTGTCGGTGGTGCTCTACATTGGACTGTTGTTTGTGGCTTGAAACAGCTGCCAGCAGTAAAGGCTTCATTGGCTGCCTGAGGCTTTGGGAGGTGTAGGCCAAGTTGGTTTGTACCAGTCGCTGGCTGTGCATCTCCTTCTTGAAGCCCACATGTTTTGCACTCTGTCTAGTACTGTTCTCTAAATAGGGTCGCTCCATGTTCTGCCTGACCTTTCCATTACAGGTTGTGGGTGAAGTATGACAGAGATCAGCTGTTAACCCACGACTCTCTGCACTGGCCCTCATCGTCAGATTCTCCTGGACCTTGTTGTAATCTAGAAAACACCAAGTTTGGAAAATATTAAACTGAAATACACCCAGAGAAAGAACACGTTTCAAACTGAAGAATATCAGCATGCACGTGGGAGTCATTTAAACTCTCATTTTTGATAGCCGATCACAATCATCAAGTTCAGAGGACTTTCAGATAAAGGAAATCTGGAAAATGCTCAATGTGCTTTTTCCGCACTTCTCACACAAATGGGTTAGAAAGAGGCCCAAACATATCTGAGCTTCAGCGGAGTCCTGAGCTAGCCAATCACACAGCAAGTCATTGGAGAACAATCTGTATTTGTACAAATCTGTATTTGTACAGATCAGTTGTGAATCTTTGGAAATAAACGGCATCACTGTAATAATTCAACAATGCCCTCAAATGTAATCAAAAGCTGTACTTCACAAACAACTTGCTGTGTTCAAGCAGAGTCGGGCTCTGTCTGAAGCTTCGCTGTTACTTTCAGGATGTTGAAACGGGAGAGAAATTGGGAAAATGTTGTTGAATCATCAGAACAGGGCATTCCACTCTGTAACTTCAAGATACTGTATCTTGCTGGACCATAAGTTCCATTGGCCAGTCTACAGTACCTTCCCCATTGCCTGTATATCACAAGTGAACCTAGAAACTGAATGTCAGTATGACAATTAAAATATGAATCTTGTGAGATGGGATCTATCGCTGGCAGGTCGGGTGCAGGCAATTAAGATGAATGCATTGCCACGGTTTTTGTTAATTTTTTAGTGCCTGCCCATCTTTTTATCAAAGGCGTTTTTTAAGGAAGTAGAAAGGGCCTGTTCTGTGCTGTATTTTTCTATGTTCTATGATTACCTTATTGGGTGGCTAGGGTTAAGAAGGTGCTGTTGCAGAGAGGACGGCAGTCAGGGGTGGTTGGATCTCCCAAATTTAATGTATTATTACTGGGTGGCGAATGTTGAGAAGGTGTGGGGCTGGGTTAGAGGGCGGGACTCCCAATGGGTTAGAATGGAGGAGAATTTATGCAGGGGGTCAGGGTTGAGGGCGTTGGCAACAGCGCCACTCCTGATGGCCCCAGGAAAATACACAGGGAGTCCGGTGGTAGTGGCGACACTCAGGATCCGGAGGCAGTTATGCCAGCACTTTAGGTTGTGGACGGGGTCAAGGGCAATGCCGATTCGAGGATTTGAACCAGGGAGGTGGGATGGGAATTTCTGGAGATGGCAGGAGAGGGGAGATAGGGTATTAAAGGATTGAATGTGGTGTGAGGTGCAATGGAGGGTGAATGTGTCAGCTTCATGCGCGAGGTTGGGGCTGATACAGTTGAAGGTGGTGTATAGGACACACCTCAGAAGGGCGAGGATGAGCCGACTTTTTGAGGGGATGGGGGATGTTTGTGAATGCTGTGTGTGTGGGTGTGTGTGTGTGTGTTTGGGGGGGGGGGGGCAAATCACGTCCATATGTTTTGGTCCTGCCCAAAACTGGAGGGGTATTGGAAGGAGGTCTTTAGGGTAATCTCAAAGGTGGTGCACGTGAGACTCAAATCAAGTCCCCTAGAAGCCATATTCGGGGTGTCGGAGCGGCCAGGGTTGAAAGCGGGTGCAGAGGCAGATATGACTTAGCCTTCGCTTTGCTGATTGCCCAAAGGCAGATTCTGTTAGGGTGGAGGTCGCCTTCTCCGCCCTGTGCCTCGGCGTAGCGGGGGGATCTGCTGGAGTTCTTAACGCTCAAGAAAGAAAGAAAGAAAGTTGAGGGGGAGGATGGAAGTGTTGTACAACTCATGGGCCTTGTTCATCATTCATTTTCATGAACTGGACGACATCGAATATTGTGGGGGGGGGGGGGGGGGGGGGGGGGTTTGGAATGTATAAACTAATGATGATTCTTTTTCATTGGTGTCTTGTATTCTAAATGTTGGGAGCTGTTTGAGGGTGGGTGGGATGAGGGGATGGTTGGCTAAGGGATTGCCATTGTATTTGCTGTTATTGTTAATTATTTGTTGTTGTAAATATGATAAATGTGAAAAAGGAGAATTAATTTTTTTTTAAATGAATCGTGTAACAGTTGATCTGGAATCATGAACATTCCTCATTCTCTCCCCCAGTGGAGTCAACCACCAAACCTGGAAACACAGGAACCACTTTGGTTTAAAATTATTCCCGGTAATCACCTCTGGTTACTAGAAAAGTTCCTAATGTAAACCTGGTCATCCGCTTTGAACTGCCTCTCTTTGGTGTGTCCCTCCTTCTGCTTCTTTTGTCTCCTGCTCACGGGTGATGAGGAGAAAGACAGAAAACAACGTTTTTCGATGTTCAGCATGATAGCACAAGTTGCATTCAATGAATAGCTAGTTTCATCGTGGGTTTATTCGACAGAATTTCGAGTCAGCAGCACCATGGCTCTGTTCGGGGCGGTCAGTGAGTTTGAGGAGAGAAGCGAGGGCTGGGCTGAAATGGAATAAAAGATGAGGCAAAACAGCATTCAATTCTCCAGAGTGTATGTGGGGTGAAGACTTGTAAGTTGTTGAGAAATCTGGCCATGCCATGGAAGATTTTGTTTGCAGATTTAGTCCAGAATCACCGTAACCCGAAGCCCTCGGTGATTATTCAAAGATTCAAATTTCATAGCCATTATTGAGAACAGGTTAACGAGTAGCTAGATTTGTGACAGAATGACACCAACTTTCAGAACACTGTGATTTCAGTTTTAGAAGATATGCTCAGAGATAGGCTGGTCTGCGGCATTAAAGAGAACAACATTCAGCATTGGTTATTGGGTGAGACCAGTGACTTTCAAGGCAGCTCTGGAAATTTCACAAGGCGTGGAAATGGCTGCCAGTATGCTAAAGATATTCAGATGGTTAATGTTGGTGCCCAAGCAGAGGCACTGTATCAAGGAAAGAAAGAGGTTGCAAGCAAACGATGAAAGCAGTGAAGTGTTTTAGATGTGGTGGGCCACACTATTCAAATCATTGCAAATTTATGGATGCTGTGCAACACCGGTGGAACAAGAAGGGACATTTAGCAAAGAAATGCAGGGGTACAAAGAGCAAGGCGAAGACTGAGCAAGAAAATTTTAATGCAAAGTAGCCTCAATCAGCTACACACCATTTAGACAGTTCAGAGCAGGTAGAAGAGCAGGCTTACGGCATGTTAATGTGAATGAGGCACAAGCAGAGTCTATTTTTACTCCAGTGGTGGTGGATGTCACAAAGATGCCTCCGTGGCCGTAATTAGTGAACACACCTGCAAGTTGACAGGGTCTTTAACCGAGCACCAGTCCTTATTCCGGCAGAGATTAATCCTGTGACACACAACAGAGTTCATACCTTTGATCAGGTCATTGGAAGTCCATATTGCATATAATAGTCAAGAATCAAGGGCATCCCAGGGGTAGCACGTGGCACAGTGGCTAGCCTTGCTGCCTACGGCGCTGAAGACTCGGGTTCGATCCTGGCCCCAGGTCACTGTCTGTGTGGAGTTTGCACATTTTCTTCGTGTCGGCGTAGGTTCCACCCCCACAACCCAAAGATGTGCACGTTAGGTGGATTGGCCACGCTAATTTGCCCCTTAATTGGAAAAAAATAATTGGGTACTCTAAATTTATATTAAAAAAAGGAAAAAAAAAGAATCAAGGGCCTCCCTCCTTGTGGTCTAAGGGGAGGGCACGTGATTGGCTCAGCAAAATTCCATTGAAGTGGTGTGTGAGGGGGTGGTTGCCAGGGACCTCCCTGAGGTTGGGGGTGTCAAAAACATGGCGGGCCTGGAAAGGGAGGGAGGGAAAATCGGAGCAGCCAGACAAAATGGCACCTCAATCTGCGAGGAGCCTTTCCTAAATGACTAAGTGCAGCCACAGCAAAGAGAAACTCCCCGAGACCAAAGAAAATGGCAAATAGTGAGACGTTTCTTGACGCTGCAGCTGCCTCATTAAATGCACCCAAAACCGGACATAGATTTTTTTTCCCAGTCAAACCACGATCCTTGTCTCCTGCTGTAGTAACCAAAAATAGCCAATGGTCCAGAATTTCCTAGAACCTTAGGCTTAACAATAGCTTGGCATGGTTTTTTTTTGTGAGAATGTAACTTGTATGTTATCTTTTACATAGTTTTATGTGTGTGTGCAAATATCAATCACTTGCTCCAGTGTGTTCAGCAAGCTTTGCTCTCCTCACCCTCCTCTTTCCCTACCTACTTATCACACCTCCTATTCCTCATCCTCACACCCACTCCTTCCTTGCAGTTCTCACCAACAATAGCTTTCACTCAGATAACACCTTGGAGTCTGCAAAACAAGGGGGAAGTTTGAAGGTAAAGGACAATAAAGAAAATAATGAAGAGGCTGCTAACCCAAATGTTGAGAACTTTATACCCACGTCAGGGATTTCAAGCTCAAGACCACCAAGCTTTCTACAGTTTTCACCCTGTCGTAAGACAAAGCACATGTGCAACAACAGTGCGCAGGACTGATAAATTTGCATTGTATTTGCAGTAGCTCAGAGCATGCATTGTGTTCCAAGTGTTCAAGACACTCTGTGCCACTAACACTATGGAACTGGTCTTTCTCCCTGCTGTGTAAAGCCATGGGTGATCAGCTCAAGCGAAAGAGAAAAAAAATTGTTTGAATCACTTAAAAAAAGTCGATCCAACAAACTCAATGAACTGAAAATCCACACTGCATGGCAATATACCCACACAACAGAGCATCACAAGACCTGTAACGACACTTCATAACTTCTAATTCAAGCTGCGGACATTACAAGTTAATTTAACAGTTACATACGGTTCATCATCGTTCAACTGCTTCTTCCCTTCTGTTGGTTGATGACTCTAAGAGAAAGGTTTGAAAGAAAGAATATAATTTTTTGCAATAGAACAAAACTGGAGGTAAAATGTCCTGGTGGTTATGATCACCGCACAGCACTTCTCCCCATCCTATTACTCTCTGAGCCTGAATCTTAAGAGGATCACACGGCTGGCGTTTGTATTGCAACAAGGGTCAGCACTGGGCTTTGTGTTTCTCAACAGGCTAAGCCTTGGACTGCGTCTCATTACCACTGTAATGTACTTAGCCCAATTCTCGCACAAGTAGCTCACAGACCAGTTTGTCTGCTAATCCAACCTGACATCTGTTACACACCATGCAATATATTTGCTAGGCAGTGTGTCTCAAACCTTTTCTTCACCATCCAAACTCCTCACACCTCCTTTTCCTCTATTCGCCTTGCATATATGTCCTCACCCAGCGTAAGGAATTACTGGATCAGTGGTGCTGATACCATGCTGTAATTATAGGGATTGTGGAGCAAAGTGAAAGGCACTGTTCCTCTCTCCCTATCTGCCAAATCCTCCCATTCTAATCCTTCCTCTATTGTACCCCTTCATTATCACTCTCCATCATTCCAATTGCTCCCCATTCTCTCCCTCATGATTCCCTCTTCTCATCACCCTTCATTATCTCCTTTCATCCCCACTCCCTCCCCTTCATCCAACCTCATCTGAATCCACATTCCTCATCGTCCCTCATTTCCAGCCTCATCAAACTTCTTTCGCCTCCCCTTTTCTCCCCAATCCCCCATCTTGTCCCTCTTATTTCCACCCAAATTCCAACTCCTCCCTCTCCGCCCCAAAGACCACCATCTCGTCCCTTTCATCGCCTCCTTTCCAACCCAACTCCTCCTTCCCCGCTTCCTCCAAAATCCCCCATCTTCCACCTCATTTCCAATCATCATTCTCCTCCATCCCACCTCCTCCCAACTCCCACCTACTACCTCTCACCTCCTCCCCAAACTCCTACATCCTTCCCAATTCCTCCATCACTTTCCCCTCACCTCCACACTTGCCAGTTCCCAAAGCTCCTAAAACCCCACCTCCTCCGGCAGCAAGTTCCAGGCACCCACTACCCTCTGTGTAAAAAACATGCCTCGTACATCTCCTTTAAACGTTGCCCCTCGCACCTTAAATCTGTGCCCCCTAGTAATTGATCCCTCTACCCTGGGGAAAAGTCTCTGACTATCCACTCTGTCTATGCCCCTGATAATCACCCCATTCAATGCCCTCTCATCAATGCCCCCATCTTCAAACCCCTCCCTCAATTCCCCCTTCTTCAATCTGCCTCCTCTTAATCTCCCCTCATCATTTCCCCTTCCCAATGCCTCCCCTCTTCCAACCCCCTCTCCTCAATGCCTCACTTCACTATCCCAATCCTCAATCCCCCTTCCGTCAATACCCCCTCTTCAATCCCCCTTCCTTCAATCCCCATCTCACCCTGTGCACCCTTCCAAACCCCTCAATCTCCCTTCTTCAATCCCCTTCCTCTCAATTCCCTCCCTCAATCACCCCTCTTCAATACCTGTCCTGAATTCCCTCTTCAATCCCCTCCCCTTCAATCCCACTCTTTAATCTCCCTCCCCTCTTCAATCTCCACCTCTCAACCTTCTGATTGAATCCCCTCTTTAATTTCCCTGCACTCAATCACCCTCCCCTCAATCCATCGTCTTCAATCCACTTCCTCTCAATCCCTCATCAATCCTTCTTCAATTCCCCATCCCCTCAATCCCTCCTCTTTAATCCCCCTCCCCTCAATCCCTCCTCTTCAATCATGTCCATCCTTCTTCTTCAATCACAATCCCTCAACCCCAACCCTCAAATTCTCCTCTTCAATCCCCTCCCCTCAATCCCTCCTCTTCAATCCCCTCCCCTCAATCCCTCCTCTTCAATCACGTTCATCCTTCTTCTTCAATCACAATTCCTCAACCCCAACCCTCAAATTCTCTTCAATCCCCTCCCCTCAATCCCTCCTCTTCAATCCCCTCCCCTCAATCCCTCCTCTTCAAACCCCCTCCCCTCAATCCCTCCCAATCACTCCACTTCAATTACCCCCTCCCTCAATCCCTCCTCTTCAAACCCCCTCCCCAATCCCTCTTCAATTACCCCCTTCCCGCACTCTTTCTCACTCACTCCTCCTCAATGCCCCTCCCCTCAATCCCTCCCAATCCCTCCTCTTCAATTACCCCTCCCACTTTATTCCCTCCATGCCGGTTGTCCATGGCTCTGCATTTGACGGCTGCGATGCCGCAGATCTCGCGAGAGTTCCGGGATGGGGGCGGGGCCTCCGGATCAGCGCGCCCCCTACTGGAGCCATGGGATCACTGCAACGCCTCTGCCCAGCCTGAAGTTCACCCAGCCTGAAGTCCACCCAAGCCAGATAATGTGTCCAGTAGAAATGAATGGTGACTCTGGTACTGTGAGAGGCAGCAGAGATTGATTGCTGGGTTAGAGATTGATTGCTGGGTTAAACATTGACATTTCACCTTTTGCAATGAGCTGTACAGTGCTCTGGGGAAATCTCAGCATCCATCCACCTTCAATAAATGACCTGGAGGTCCCTGGGTTAGAGCAGATTTTGCTTTATTTTTGCACGTTGCCTGCTGTACATTTGCTAATTTTCAACCCCAGTGCACTGCCACATGACCTTGAGTCAAGATACAAAGCGTCCATCATTTGACTTGAAGCTTATTTCTATAGCCAGTGGATAAGGCTGAGTGTCGGAATGAAACTGTTTATATGCCCAAACATTTAATAATAATAATCTTTATTGTCACAAGTAGGCTTACATTAACACTGCAATGAAGTTACTGTGAAAAGCCCCTAGTCGCCACATTCTGGCACCTGTTCGGGTGCAGTGAGGGAGAATTCAGAATGTCCAAATTACCTAACAGCACATCATTTGGGACTTGTGGGAGGAAACCAAAGCACCTGGAGGAAACCCACGCAGACTTGGGGAGAACGTGCAGACTCCAGACAGTGTTCCAAACCGGGAATCGAACCTGGGGCCCTGGAGCTGTAAAGCAACAGTGCTTTTGGACAAAGACAGAAATTCTGGATAATCTCAGGAGGCTGGCAGCATCTGTGGAGAGAACAGAGTTAACATTTGCAACAAAGAGTCATCCAGACTCGAAAGGTTAGCTCAGTTCTCCCCACAGATGCTGCCAGGCCTGCTGAAATTGTCCAACATTTTCTGTTTCCGTTTCAGATTACAGCATCCGCAATAACTTAAAAATAAATTTAGAGTATCCACTTCTTTTTTTTCCCAATTAAGGAGCAATTTAGCATGGCCAATTTACCTATCCTGCACATCTTTTTGGATTGTGGGGGTAAGACCCATGCAGACACGGAATGTGCAAACTCCACACGGACAGTGACCCAGGGCCGGGATCATACCCAGATCCTCAGCGCCGTGAAGCAGCAGTGCTAACCACTGCACCAGCCAGCCTTCTCAGTAACTTGCTCTTAACATAGTTAAGTATTTCTTTTTAAACGCAGTCCGTCTGTCCAGGCGCCCTTCATTTGTAGCTGGTGTACTTGGTGACCACTTTGGTGCCCTTGGAGACGGCATGCTTGGCCAGCTCGCCGGGCGGCGGGAGACAGACGGTGGTCTGGATCTCCCAGGAGGAGATGGTCTGCCGCTTGCTGTAGCGGATGAGGCGGGAGGACTTGCAGGTGGTGCGCTCCAAGATGTCATTGACGAACGAGTTGATGACACTCATGGCCGAGGAGGAGATGCCCGTGTCCGGGTGCACTTGCTTCAGCACCTTGTAGCTGTAGATGCTGCAGCTCTCCTTGCGGCTCTTCTTCTCGCCCTTGATGCGCTTCTTGGTGGCCGCCTTATTTGGCCCTTTCTTGGGGGCAATGCCTTTCCCCGCCGCCTTGGGCATCGTGCTAAATCTTCCCTGTGGAAATGAGCTGCCCCAGTGTCAGAATATTAAGCCTAGGCAAACTGGAATCTACACATCTCTGATCAGTAAGTACGTGATGCAGTTACTGGGCACTCAAACTACCTGTGTTACGTACATCCAACCTTCTTCCCTTCCCTCAGAAACTTCGTTTTTCTTTTTAACTCGTTTTGACTCTGCTCCAACCCCTCTCCAGTGTGCACAAGGTGGAACTGGAGTTATGCAACCATCCATTCTCTGAACCAACCCTCTTGTGTGGTGATTGTTAAAAAAGAGAGCAAAAGTTAGGTACAAGTTTGACTGATCTCCCCATCCCAGTCCAAACTGTTTGAACCTTAGCATGACAAAGGAACAAGGCAACAGAAGATAACACATGACCAATAGATGGCTACATATTCAGATTATCAAAGGGTAGAGACTTATGCAGGAAATGGTGTTGAAGGGGATCAGCCATGATCACGTTGAATGGCAGAGTGGGCTTGAGGCACTGAATGGTCTACTCCTGCTTCTCTTTCTTATGTTCTTACACTGCGAAAGAAACTTGCTTCAAGAATGTATTGCCCTCACATGCTGAAAATAGTATTTGAAGCATATTATAGAAAGCACATGTGGCAGGTCAATAAAGCCAATGCACACAATAAATCCTGTAGCTGTTACCAGCTGATGCAAGGATTTCTCAATTAAAAGAAAGGATCCCTGGAGATTCCCCAAATCTCTCACAGGAACCAACAGCTTTGCTGATCGGCTCAGTCAGCGTGACTCACCTCGCCTTTCCCTGGGGCTTGTAAAGCTTACAAAGAAATGAGAGGGTGACTGCCTCATGTCCAGTATCTGCAAGCTGACCAAAGCTCAGGGAAGGGGTGGTTTAAAGGAAGGGTTGTTGATAAATATTATAAATGTACTCCATTTCAGATATTGAACTGCACCAAAAGCTTCAATGTTTTTTTCTCTGTACAATTCCTGTTACTCTTGCGTTAAATACAAATATACATATCTAAATTAGCAGCGAAATCAAACAGCAGACAAGGATGTTTAGTCACATTTATTGCATGATTCATTTCTGATGAGTTATGCAAGAGATTATTGGAGAAATCAGATCTCCTGCAGTTAGTGAATGATGAGCTAGCTGTGGTTTGCAGAAATGTTTCAATGTTCGTGAGTTGGTGTCCGTGTGTCATAAGAATGTGCGAGAAAGAAGACTACGGAGCAGCAACATCATTTTAAAGCTACTGTTAGGAAAGTTAAAATAAACTTGTGTCTGGGTGATCCTGAATCTGTGGTTTAGTATTTAAGTGTCGCCTGTTACCTGCACTCAACCCCAACATGCAGACACTGTGTCCAATACTGTGGCTTGTGCACAGACACGAATACTGGTAGCAAAGTTATTGCTGCTGTCTGCATTTTATTTGACAGGGTGATCAGCAAAGTCTTCCTGGTATTGCTGAGGAGTCACACAATTCAGTTGCTCTTCGGAAAAGAATCAAAGCCTCTACTCCAAGTTGCCAATTGTCTCATGTTGAACTGCACCTGTATTGAGTAGCGCTTATTCAGAGTTCACTGCAGTGTATCCATTTTAGCAGGATTTTATTAGCAATAATAGATACATTTCACAATCATAGCATTCAGGATGCTGACAGTAAGTAGGCACTAAAATCGAACAAATGGCACATAATTGAGTAAAATTACACATCAGGATTTAAACGTTCACCCACACACAGAGCCCAAGATTGATACCTGGCACTTGTTCCCATGGCAATTGAATCGCATGCTGAGGCTAGCAACCATCTTGAGATTGGGACAGTATGAATGACATTTGCAGAAAATGGACAGGCTATTAACCCTTTGTCATTTCCAATAAGCAGCAGCAGCAGTTCCCCAACAACTGCTTGCAGGGGTTTTGATCGCTCTTTCCTTCATTCACCAATTGTGCAGCTTCATAAAATCAAGATTCTTACATATTAACAAAATTTTAAAGCTCATTTACACATCAACTTTTGCACGACAGAAATGGGTTTCATTTTGCTGGAGTTCAGAAGTTAGACTGTCAACATATTCAAAATCATGTCTGCTCCTGAAAATGGTAAGTGGGACAACAAGCAAAGATTCCCTACTACAGATAAACTGTCCCTAGGCCCGGAACAAATAAGAGAACCGTTTGCTCTTGCAAAACGTTACAGCACAGAAACAGGCCTTTCAGTCCAAGAAATCCGCATGGTGGGGGAAGGGTACAATGTACTGTGCGTGACAAAGGTTTGCACCAACAACTCCTAAATAGCAAATTCCCGAATCACTTTCCTGAGTGGAGAACAGGGTTGGTCACCTGGTGACACTCTCCTGTGCCCCACTGAAAAATAGCAATTGAGCACCAATCATGCCACCCCAATAGATTCGCTCTGGCCAGAGCCAACGAAAATTCATAAGGTTCAAATTTAAGGTAACATTTAACTCCTTTATGCACCTCTGCCAAATCTCAGCAAGCGACCACGAAGACAAAATTACTGGAGCTGTATACTTTGCTTGTGAGCAAGAAAACTGAAGCCTGTAGTTGGATAATACTGTAAATTGTAACAGTCATATTTCAGGAGCTGAAACACAGCATTGATTTGGTGAGGTGGGGATGTCCCTGTGGCTAAATAGTGGGTGACCAATGTCACCTCTGCCTCCCGAGTAAAGTTCTGAGGCAAGTCACCTTCAACACTTTGGTCACTATCGCTCAGTATTAACACACTGAACCATGCCTTTAAACATGCAGGGAGCTGGCAACCGCGTTCATTCTGCTTATCGTAGTCAGCCAAGACTGTAATGTCCTGAATGGAATAGACAGTGATTTTGATTCATGTCCCAATCACTACATTGGAATTCGCCGGGGCTAGAATTTTCTTAAGTGCAACAATTTCCAGCTTCAACTCCAAGTAGCTTTTGTTGCTGACAGTATTGCAGCCCAGCTGCCCCCTGGACAGTCATCACAATAACATCATCCGGAAGATGTGAATGTAACATTTGCACAGAATACATTGGCTCATCAATACAGACATACATGAGCAAGTGGTTACTGAATCTAAGGCACAAGGTTGTTTGTACAGGCTTTCATACCGTAGCGCCTTATAACTTGAATATTAATTAATAGGCTGCGCTAAGGGTCTTGGTCCCTGCAGAAACTGCAGGTTGGTGGTGAGGCTCCTGCCCATCAATAGTCTGGTATGAAGTTCGATCCCGACCAACAGTTAAATCTGGGAAACCTGTGCAGAACAATTCAGAGAAATAGTCATTTTCTCTTCCCCCCCGACAGAAAGAACCAAAAACAATACAAGTGAGGAACACAAGAACCGCCAGACCGACCTGGTTCAGCTATGAGCTCAGAGCGGATTGCCAGGAACCTGAGGCACTAGCTTGTTACAGCAACACTGGCAGAGTCAGAGACTGCTCACCGAGGAATGAGCAATAAAATCCTAATATTACCAAGAAATTACTACAAAGAAACTAACATTCTGCCTCAATCAGTCATAATTAGCAGTAACCCTAATTCCATGCTCTTACCCTGTACCCATATCTCTCTTCTCACTGCCTTCAACCACCTCTCGAATCTATTTCTAAATGTTGACATGACCTCTGCTTCTCTGATATCCCACTCAAATCTGTAAATGGGTGTCTCCTCTCAAACTAATCACTGGAAACTGTCTTTGTCTGTCTTAGCCCATCATAATTCCAAACACCTGTCAAATCAACAACAGTTTGCACATCGTTTCAAGGTACTTCTCAAAATGATAATCAGGTAGCAAATGATACCAAGTTTATTTAAAAATTTAGAGTGCCCAATTCATTTTTCAATTTAGCGTGGCCAATCTACCTACCCTCCACATCTTTGGCTTGTGGGGGTGAAACCCACGCAAACACGGGGAGAATATGCAAACTCCACACGGACAGTGACCCAGAGTCGGGATCGAACCTGGGACCTCGGCGTGGTGATGCAGCAGTGCTAACCACTGCACCATCATGCTGCCCACACAAATGATACCAAGTTAAAGGAGGTATCAAGAGATGCAAGTAAAAAAAACATGCTCAGAGTGCATTTTAAGGAGGGAAAGGTTGAGGAGAGAAAATTTCAGATTGTGGAACTTAAAACAGTTGAAGGCACAGCTGTGAATGGTAGAGCAAGGGGACAGCGCCAGGGACCCGGGTTCAATTCCGACCTTGGGTAACTGTCTGTATGGAGTTTGCACTTTCTCCCAGTGTCTGCGTGCATTTCCTCTGGGTGGTCCAGTGTCCTCCCACAGACCAAAGATGTCCAGGTTAGGTGGATTGTCAATGAGAAAATTTCCCCTTAATATTCAGGGATGTACAGATTAGGTTGGGTTACGGGGATAGGGCGGGGAATGGGGCTAGGTAGGGTGCTCTTTCAGAGGGTCGGTGCAGACTTAGTGGGCCGAATGGACTCCTTCTGCACTTTAGAGAATTTGTTTGCTTAACTGGAGCAAATTGCGGTTCATCAAATGTACGTCAGGCAGGCAGTTTGGCAACAAAGAGATGCGAATGGGATCAAAAGAGGTAGAATTGGTTGTCAGAGAACCAGTAGCTAAATCACATATCTTTGAAAGTACATAGATGAAGAGGAGGGAGGGGGGCTCGAGGGAAGATTTGTGGAGGCCTGGAGAGATAGCAGCGAGAGAAGAGCAACTGAAGTCATTGCTGGAGAAACTCTGGATGACAAGTGTGGAATCAAGCAAGGCTCAACTGGACAGCAGAGGAGATGGCAGAGAACGGCGCGGTGAACAATTTCATGTTTCCAATGGAATTGATAAGGATGGGAGAGGACAGTATCACATCTTGGAACGTGTCACTTATCACTTTGGGCCATTCTAATGCTGGGGTGATGAAGGAAACCAGATTGCAGAGATTCAAACTTTAAATTACATGAAAATATGGACATCGACTTGAGGTTTCTAAGGAGAAAGGGGTTAAGGGTGATTTTGTTTCGCCGAGCGACGACGGTAGTTTTGAAAGGAGGCGGGGTAGTACCTTAAAGAGGGGAAATTATTTACAAAGTCAGTTACCACAGAGGGCAGTCGGGTGCTCAGCAGTTTACTGGGAATGGGTTGAAGGAGGAGGGCATGGGTCTTATTGACAAGTTGAGCCTCCGGAAGACACGAGGGAAAATAGGAGGGAAAGACACGTGCTCAGGGATAGGAGGCGGGGAGGCGGCTACATGGATGGTCTCAATCTTTGTGTCATAAGTGTATCAGATCCCTCCAGTTCTTGTTGGAACTAAGGTGAAGAGGATGCGGGAGATGGGTTTAGGGAGAGAATTGAAATAGAAACAGAAAATGCTGGATAAACTCAGCAAATATGGCAGCATCTGTGGAGACAGAAACAGAGTTATTATTGAGTCCAATATGACTCCTCTTCGATTCTGAAGAAGTAACATTGGACTTAAAACGTTAACTATTTTACTCCCTCTCCATAGATGCTGCTAGACCTGCTGAGATATTCCAACATTTTCTGTTTTTATTTCCGATTTCCACATCTCGTACCATTCCCGTACCAGCCTCCCCGGACAGGCGCCGGAATGTGGCAACTAGGGGCTTTTCACAGTAACTTCATTGAAGCCTACTCGTGACAATAAGCAATTTTCATTTCATTTGCAGTATTTTGCTTTTATTAAGGAAACAGTTGGTCATGGAGAAAAGATGAGAATCATCTTTTTGATGTATAATTATTACTTTACCAAGGTGTCCCTCTTTCACTGACATAGAATGCTATCAGCCATTTCTTTGCCTACTCCATCATGTTCTCAATATCCCCTTGCAGTTTTTTTTGAGTCCTCAGAATTAGTGATCATGCATCCTATTTTAGTGTCATCCGATTTCATCCTTCTCAATTTGAGGGCTTTGAGGCCAATTATCGTGCTTTAGCCAAGATCTGCAAACTCATCTTAGCAAGATGCACCTTGTGAATTTACCATCCATACGGTTCCCCAGTCACCAGGGAAGCATTGTGACAAGCAGAAACCTTCATTCAATTACCCACAGTTTTAATAGAGGAAAAAAAAAGTATCCCATTTTAAAGAGACTATAAACACGCACAATAACCTTCAGAAATGTTATGCAAAAATGAAAATAAAACTTCTGGATCTTCACGAAGGACAAATTAACAGCACAAAAACAGCAGCATCATTTCAGCAGCTCAGGAGGGATCAGGTGACTATTGGAAGATCAGCATTCCAAAGCGGGAGAGCTGAGGGTTACAGCAAAGGGAGGAAGAGTATACACACACTGCAGGAGAGACAGGGGTGGGTGGTTCAGTTGGAACGACCGTAGTGAGCACTGGATTCAACACTATCGCATGTAAACCTGCTGTCAATGGAGCTGTCCAGGTCTGGGATGGAGAAACCAGGGAGAGGGAGAGCGAGAGAAGGAAAAATAAAAAGACAAATATAAGCTTTGATTTAAAAGAAAACCTTCAGGAGGCTGAGAAGCAAGTAACTAAACAAACAGAACAGGTTCAGCATAAAACAGGAACATGCAGCACAATTATCTTAAAAAGTAGCCACCTCTATTAAAAAATACAATTCATTCACAGCAATTCACTACTTCCAGAATACTGCACATACTGCACAAGCCCTCTGAAGGGTGGGGAACAGAGACAAACTCTGCCCAAAATTTACCAAACCCCAGAATTTGAGAAACATTCAGATTGGATGATTCTTTTTCTGTTCATTACAATTTTAAGTATTTTAAGGGAGCAGCTCGAAACAGTGTCTTCAAGGTATTCATCACTCCCCTAAAGGCTCAACAAATTTATTCAGCAAGTAGCCATGCCTGCAGCCTGGGAACAGCATTGCTCGGTGTCAGAGTAGCAGCGGGAGCCTCCGAATATCATCCAGCGACTCCCAGAGGGTCATAAAGGTGCAGGTCTGGGGAAGATGTAAATTCATGTCCCCAATTCATTTTTACAATTAAGGGGCAATTTTGCGTGGCCAATCCACCTAATCCACCAATCCACTTGCACATCTTTGGGTTGTGGGGGCAAAACCCACGCAAACACGGGGAGAATGTGCAAACTCCACACGGACAGTGACCCAGAGCCAGGATCGAACCTGGGACCTCAGCGCCGTGAGGCTGTAGTGCTACCACTGCGCCACCGTGCTGCCCCTAGATGTCAACAGACTTGGCTGTGATTTGAATCTCTTCAATCTCAATCCGTGCCAGTAATCACTGAACCCACCTCCCACTCGTCTTAAGAACCTATGCTTCCCATTCACCCACCTATCCAAGATTCATTGCTCTCAATGTATCCTGCTCAAATCCACTCCAGAATGTGTGCGGCGATCATCTACTGAGGACAGAATGACAATGCGTTTGATCTATCAGGTGTCAGTGGGGGGGGGGGGGGGAACGTCAGGGGAAGAAATTAAGTACATTAGTGCCTCTGACCATGCAGATTGATTTAACCCCAAGCCTTCCGTTAATACATCTGCCTGCCAATGCATCCTAACCACCCACCTTGTTGCTCAGGGTTAGCAAAAGGGTTGGTTGACCTAGACTCTTACCAAAGTTTAGGTTGCAATCTCCCCCTCGTTCCTTGTACATCTGATACACAAAGAGACAAGAAACTGGCTTCAGAAGGAGGCTCAAAATTGCCATGCCGACACTGAAGCGGAACTGGTCCCTCGATGCACCGTCGACTTGTTTGCCAGCTAAACGGTCGTAGCTGATCGCGATGTGGATGATGTCAGTGAGGATCGTTATCACTGTGCCAACTAAATACTAAAAGAAAAAGTAAGACATCAGATTCAACAAACGTCAGTAGCAGGCACACAGTCTGAGGACATGAGGGAGGCACGGTGGCAGTATAGTGGTTAGTACTGCTGCCTCACAGCGCCAGGGACCCGGGTTCAATTGTAGCCTTGGGCGACTGTGTGGAGTTTGCATATTCTCCCCATGTATGTGTGGATTTCCTCCGGGTGCTCCAGTTTCCTCCCAGTTGTGTAGATTAGGTTGGATTGGCCATATGTTTTTATTAAAACAGTTAAAAATATATACAAGGCCAAACGGTACAAACACTAATTTTGTGTTGGAGAAACAGGGTACCCTCCCCTCAGTACCAATGTACGGGGAGGGGGGCTGGTTACTCTGATTATTAAAACAGTTCACAACACAGTTTTACAAAAACAAACAGTACAAGCACTAAACTTTGCGCTGGAGAGATCAGATACCCTCGCCGGTACCAACAGAAGGGAAAGGAGGAGGGGGGGGGGGAGGGGGGGGGGGGGGGGGGGGGGGGGGGAAGGAGGAGGAGGAGGGGTGGTGGGGAGCGAGGGAATCGGAGTGTTGGTGAAGGGGTGGCCCAATAGGGCACTTCCTGAACTATCTACAGAGGCAGAAAAACAAAAGAACCTTCAGTTATAATGTGACAGATTCCGTGAGGCCCCAGACGGGGTGAGGGCGACACCAGTATCAGGCAACGACGTGAGACCCGCACACCGCTACAAGAGAAACCTCATGAGCATCCTCCGATCCCGACACTGGGCGGCTGACAGCCTTCGGACAGTCGCCTCCGGGCACGAAGCCTCCACCACACTGAGTGCGGCGGGCAAGACGGCCCACCGACAACCAGGGGCTTGCTTGATCCGGCAACGGGATCATCGACAGGCGGGATCTCCTCAGGCTCGTCCGGGCCAGCGGGAGACAGTGGTGCCGATCCCTGCTCCGCCCCCACTTCCTGGTCACCCAGAAGGCCCAAAATAACTCCAGAAACAGGTCCGGGATGGCATGCTAAATTGCCCCTTACTGTCCAAAGATGAGCAGGTTAGGTGGATTAGCCATTCTAAATTGCCCCTTCGTGTCCAAAGTTGTTCATATTAGGTGAGGTTCCGGGGATAGGGCAGGGGAGTGGGCCCAGGCAGTGTTCTCTTTCAGAGTCGGTCCTCCTTCTGCACTGTAGGAATTCCATGTTCTATGAATTCTGTGAGTTTGTAT
Organism: Scyliorhinus canicula; assembly: GCF_902713615.1. Taxonomy (NCBI): domain Eukaryota; kingdom Metazoa; phylum Chordata; class Chondrichthyes; order Carcharhiniformes; family Scyliorhinidae; genus Scyliorhinus; species Scyliorhinus canicula. Next base: position 120,747,402 of record NC_052161.1, on the reverse strand, counting down.
TAGGACAGCAGCTAATTGTGAATTAAACACAGGACTAGGGAAGAGAAAGGGAGACCTCGCCGTGTCCTAACCCCATGTTTACTTCTCTTCGCTCTAAACACCATTGACAGACTGTGGCCAGATATTCATCCTTGACACAAGAACTCAAGAGTTTCAGCATGCTTTGCAGCCCAGAGGTACAAGGCCATTCCAGGGGGTGAAGGGAACAATGTGAATCTAGCACAAGGTGGACATGCCCCAGGGATAAACTTCAGCCTTTATGGTGGTGGGCATCAGTGTTCATGTTTTGATATACCCTGTTGTAAGCTGGTCCCAGCTGATAATGACCTCATTACAGTCGAGAATACTTTAAACCTCGGATACAACACTTAACTGAAGCAGTAAATGATTGGTGCTTGGAGAGGTCATGTCCAGTGACACATGCAAACAGTACTGGCAAGTATAGACTAGCACTTGGTTCATTGCTCCACTTCTTCCTAGCTGTAACAATCTCAATCCCGTCTCTCCCACTCACTTTCAGAGGAATGGAATGCAGTTAACATCATTCATTTTAAAGGAAACATACACCCATGCTTTACTGAATTAATTATTTTAATTCACAACTTCACTGAACTACAGCAAAACACTTGATAATTGGCAGTACAACATTGTCAGTGAAAGGTCATACAAGGTTCAGTGACAAAAGGCGAGGGGACCCATGAACCCAGGAAGATTTCAGGTTTCCGTTTTTATTTGTTGTATATGAACGTTATTGGCAAGTTCAGCATTTAGTGCTCATCCCTAGTTGCCCTGAGAAAATGGTGGAGACCGCCTTCTTCGAGAACTTCTGAATGTTTATTTGATGCAATTTGAACTGAGGTAACTGATCTCAGGACAGAGGGGCAGCTACAACTGAGCTGGGGTGGAGAGTCAAATCGGGAAAATCAGTCCCCATGCCTGATGACCACATGGCGGCTGCTGTTGGAGGCACACATATGGAGATCACACGGTGAACCTTTGCGTTGTCAACATTCACTGTCTAGACTTGCATGAAAATGGTAACCTGGGTGACCTGCAGTGAATGATATTCCAATAAAGTTCAGTACTTTTGTAAATGTGGGAGCATGGGAGAACATAACTGAAACACATTGAGCTGGAAGCTGCACCTATACCTGGGTAAGCATTATATGCCAGTGTTGAGTTGGAGGTACTCACCATCACAAGGGCATCAACAGAGTCTCTCTGGGCAATGGCCCAGACCCCAATGGCCAATATAGCGTAATTACTCCAGATGTATGGTTGCGGGAGCCAGAAATACAGACAGCCCCTGTCAAACAAAAAACCATCAACAACTGTTCTGCTCCAGAACTTGGTCACAGCTTCTTTAAAGCACAGAACAATCCCAACTATCCAAGTAGGCACAATTATGAAAAGTAGTGACTTAGATATTAAAAACTTCACACAGTCACCCGAGGCCAGAATTGAACCTGGGTCCCAGGCGCGGTGAGGCACAGAGCTAACCACTATGCCACCGTGCCGCCCTTTTTATCAAATCCCCCTCTGCCACTCTTCCAGGCTTTTGAGGAACGTTTGATCGGCTATACCAGACCTGGATACTGGGGGGAGGATTGGAATATGGTGTTGGACCCGAGGATGGACAGGTCCCAACCCCGGGGGGGGGGGAGGTAGCCAGGCTCATGAAGGGGAGGGGCTTATCCATGGAGGTTTATGCACCCACAAGACAGGGAGGATTCATTCTTCTCCTCAGTACTTCAGGGGTACTCGAAGATTGACGTTTTTGTGGTAGGGAAGGCAATGCCAGCTGGGGTGAAGGCGGCAGAAATATTAGA